>NW_004955530.1:2591299-2599149 GCF_000276665.1 Chinchilla lanigera | reverse complement strand
AAACTCACTGAGAGAAAAATTAGGGAAATCACATCCTTCACAATAGCATCCAAAAAAATGAAATACATAGGAATCAATCTAACAAAGAAAGTGAATTATCTTTACATTGAAAATTGCAGAACTCCTAAAAAAGACGAGATCAAAGAGAATTTCAGAGAATGGAAAGATAATCCATGCTCATGGATAGGAAGTATGAACACTGTGAAAATGGTCATACTCCCAAAACTGTTATACAGATTCAATGCAATCCCAATCAAAATACCATTAGCATACCTCACAGAACTAGAGAAAACATTCTTACAATTCATTTGGAACCAGAACAGCCATAGAAAAGCAAATACAGTCCTCCACAACAAAGTCAAGGCAGGATGCACTAAAATCCTTGATGTGAAACTATACTACAAAGCTATGTGATAAAACCAGCATGGTACTGACAAAAAAGCAGACCTGATGATGAATGGAATAGATTAGAAGATGAACACCCAAATACAAACACACTCAGTCACTTTTATCAGTGGCCAAACATTTTCATTGGAAGAAAGATGGCCTCTTTAGTACATGATGCTCAAAAAATTAGCTTTCTACTTGCCAAAAACTAAATCTAGACCCTTGTCTATCACCATGCATTAAACTAAAGACAATATAGATCAAAGATCTAAATATTAAATCAGAAATATCAAATCTCCTGGAAGAGAAAATAGGTAAAAATCTTGAAGATATACGGTAAGGAAGAAAGTTCATGAACAAAAACCAAACTGGAAGAAAATACTTCAAAGAATCAACAACCAGGATCTCATCTTATTAAAATGATTTGCACATCAAAAGAAATTCTCAGCAGAGTGAACAGAAAACCCACAAACTGGGAAAAACTTTTAGACAATTTTTTTCAGACAAATGACTTCTATATAAAGAACTTTTAAAAATCAGACCTCTAAAATTCAAAGACCCAATCCAAAAATGGGCATCACCCTTCTCAGATGAAGAAATACAAATGGCAAATAAATGTATAAAAAATGTTCAATATCATTGTTCACTCAAGAATGAAACTTAAAACAACACTGAGATTCCATCTTACCCCAGAAAGAATGGTTATCATCAAAAACTCAACCAATAACAAATGCTGGTGTTGCTGTGGGGGAAAAGGAACACTTCTCCACTGCTGGTGGAAGTGTAGACTGGTACAAGCACTGTGGAAATCAGTGTGGAGATTCCTCATAAATCTAGCATTAGAGATACCATTCAACCAAGCTCTTCCTCTTCTGGTTATTTTCCCAGGAGAATTGAAATCATCGTACCACAGTGATATGTGCAACCATATTTATAGCAGTGAAATTTGTCATAGCTAAATCTTGGAAACTACACTAATTCCTGTCTCCCAAGGAACAGATCTAAAGAGGCACTATTTTTATAGAATAGAGTATTACACAACTATAAAGAAAAAATAAACTTGAGCCTTTTATTGGTAAATGGATATAAACAGATACCATACTCCTAAGTAAAATAAATCAGACTCACATGTATAAACACCATATTCTTTCCCTAGAGTAAGAAGCTGAAAGAGTAAATAAGATCCAAAAGATACAATAGCTATTGTGAAAAGGAAACTGCTCAGTAGGAAAGAACAACTGGGATGGAGGAAAGTAGAAAAAAAATGAAGGAAAAAATATATATATGACAACTACTGTTAAATTCTATTATTTCATTGAAAGAAGTAGTTATTGTTTATATTGTTTTGTCAATCTTACATGTCTATATGCGGTAATCTGAGTAACTACTTTGAAGATAACAATATGCAATATCATAATCATTGTTAATTTCCTATCATCTTGTTTTGAAATTCTGTATCATTTTTGTTTGTTATTATCTTTAAAATAAAAAATAAGTAAATAAAATTATAAAAGAGTATGTTTGATTTTGTAAGAAGTTGCCAAACATTCCAAGGTGGCTGCACCACTTTTCATTCCCATTTGCAATGTAGGAGAGTTCCTGTTCCTCCTTGTTTTCTTTAATTTTTGATTTCATTGTTCTAGATCCTGGACATTCCAATAAGTATACTGGTTATCTCACTGTTTAAACTTCCATATAAGTGATGTCTTATGACATTTAGCAACATCTTTACATGCTCTTATATCAACTGTATGTTCAGACTTTTTGCCTATTTTTAAGGAGATTGTTTTGTGTTGTTTTGGTGAATTTTAAGAGCTCTTTATATATTTCGGAAAATTATTTTATCACATTGACTTTTGAAAATATTTCTCCCAGTCTGTGGCATATTTTCTCATTCTCTTGACAATGTTTTTCATAGAGCAACAGTTTTTAATCTAAATGAAATCTATCATTATTTTTTCCTCAAATCATATCTTTTGTTTTGTATCTAAAAAGTTATTTGCCTCAAAGTCTCCTAGATTTTCTCCCATATTATCTTCTAACTTTACAGTTTTTTCTTGTACATTTAGCTCTCTGATTTATGTTGAATTAATTTTTGTAAATTTTAAGATCTGTACCTAGTATCTTTTTTTGACATGTGAATGTCAAGTGGTGGCTCTAGCACTATTTGCCATTTGCTCAAGTGTATCTTTGAGCCATTGTGTATCTTTGCTTCTTTGTCAAAGATCAGTTAACTATACTGTTGATTACTGTAGCTTCATAATGAATCTTGAGATCAGTTACACTTCAAATCAGAAAAACGTAAATAAAATTATAGTCACGTTTACTGCATATTATTAAATAATAACCAATCTTCAGAGATATTTTTGTATAATTATAATCAAGATGTGGCAAATTATTAAGCCATGCTCAGTAACACACGCACAAACACACACAGACACATGTAAAGACTTCCATTGTTTGATGTCACTTTATATTAGAACTTAGTAAAACATGACATCATTCAGTTAACCAGAAAATAAACCATATTTTCAATGTGAAATAATGTTTGTCTTTTTTGTTTTTGCTACAGGGAGTCAAACTCAGGACTTGTACTTGCCAGGCAGGTGCTTGTGCCTCTGAGCTATACCCCCAGCCTAATGTGAAATAATGCTGAATTCTGTTGAAATGATGAATTTACAATGTAAGCTTTTTAGTTTATTAATTAACCATTGCCACATATTTAGTTTAGAAGTGGAAAGCCTTATGTTTCCCTTTCTGCAGAATTTTCTAAACTAGACAAATGAGATATTTTTTGGCTGTGTGCTCAAACTAACACATTATTACTGTTAGGGAGAGACAAAACTGCTACTGAGTTTAGAAATTCAAGTTACTTTAGGCCTCTCCTGCTCTCTCTTTTTCTCTGTCACTCTTTCTCTTGCCACTTCTATCAAATCTGGCAATCTCACTACAAATATTAGCTCCAACAGAGGCAACTGGGGCAACTAAACTAAAAGATTATAATATCATTAAATGTACATAGCTCTCAAGAAGGCTGCAGAGACTGCAAAACTTTCAGCTTTCCTGTTTGCTGGAAAATGTTGGAGTGAGAAGAGCAGTAATTCCTTCTTTTAATACCAAGAAGGCTCAAGGCATTATCAAGGCTCAAGGCAAGTGCATCACTGTACCTAGAATGGTACATGAACCCAAAAGAGTCTATTTTATTTCACCCCTGGAAAAGATGCACAAATTTTAATTCTGAATGGAATAAACTCCTCCTTAAGGCAGAAATGTTAGACCAAATGACTTCAACATTTCAATATCTGACTCTTACTGATTTAAGAGCTCTAAAGAAATACTGAGTTACAATAGAGAATAACTATATATTTCCCAGAATGCATCACAGAAAAGGATGTTGTGTTAACAGAAAAGGAAAACTTTTCACAACATGCTCGATTCAAGCCTTTTCAAAAGTGTAAATACCAATGCAGGAAGTTGTTCCATCACAATATAAGGAGAGGAGTAAGCATTTCATTTTCTTTTTATCTGTTTGTAACCCCTAAACTTGGAGATATGATAGAAATCCTGGGCAGACAAGGAAGGTGTTGAAATTTCACTAAGGCAAAGAATAGAAACTAAACAGTATTCATTAAGAACATCGAGTGATAAATCAGGGTTGCATTGGTGACTTCTACGTTATGACTGTAAATCAAAAGGTATCACAGGGTATGAAGGAATACCTAACACACAGCTAGAGCCCCACAGGCAGATTCTGTATCAATGCTGACATTCACAATGTGATAAGTGTCACTGGACACGATTAAAAGAGCAAGTAACTCAGTCCTTCTGCAAAGGTACATGCAGTACAATAAGGGGAATAAGTCAACTACCAACAAATCACAAAACATGTACGATGGGATGGGCTTGCTTGTGTGCATATGTATATATGCATATTCTTTTTTTAAAAAAGAGCTTGTAAGTTCAAGGATGGAAAATTACTTCCCATCATGCAGAGGATGGGAATGATGAAGAGTTTCTTCATTTAGTGTCTTTGGGAAAATGTAAATGTTGGTTCACATTTAAAAATTAAGGTGTAACTTATATGTGATGTATAAAGTGTACATTTTAACAGATCATATGTGTGCCACTGACTTGAATCAAATATATATATTTATGTAATCTACACCCATTACAAGACATAGAACATTTCTATTACTTTAGAAAATTCATTATACCATACCTCTTCTTAGTCAATCCTCACCACACATCCTTCTACACCAAATAATCAATGTTTAATGCTCTGTGGACATGACTAACAACAGATGTGGGGAAAATAACATGAGCAAGACAGTGTGTTGGGGTGATAAGGCAAGCAAGATCATTGAGAACAGCATTCAAAACAGACCAAAAAAGCAGAACCGAACAATGCTTTCTCGAGCCAGCTGACAAGTCTCTAATCAGAAGCCAGAGAAGATATCTGCCCCAATCTGGGTCTCACCTTTGGTTTAAGCATATTTTAGGATTCCATAGTAACAATTACCTCATCTTTGGGAATCTTACAAGAATGTCACACAGTTATCACAAAGTTTACTTTTTCCAGAAGCTATTGGACAGCTGGATTCCAGATGACCATTACAGTTTAACTTTTAGCCTTCTTTCCAATTTGTCCTGTTTGTTCTCCTCCCATTTTATGACTCTGCTCCCCTTTAAATGAGTTGATAACTAGCCAAGGGGAGGGGGTGCAGAGTGGGGTTAACTATAGTTTAAGTGAATTTAAGTGACTTCTCTTAATATGGAGTTAAAAAAGTAAAATGGAGCCTCTCTTGCTCTACCAGGGGGACTTTCAGGAAAATGGCAGAGTGATGAAAAGCAGAGAAGCAACCTCTCTGAGATTTGGTGTACAGATACCAGAATACAACAACATGAGGAAGAGAAGAAGGAGGGAAATTGATCCCTGGGACCCAGGAAGGATCTAAAGAAAGAATTGAAGCCCACAGAGAGAATGAACAGAGACACATCAACGAATAAGAAAGAGGTATCACGTGACACTTTCTCCCTGAGTTTTGGCTCACTGCATGGGAGTGGTAGACCAAACCTGCAGATACATGATAACTACTGGTGATTCAGAGGTCTCCACAGAGAAATGCACCCATGGAACAGAGGAGTGCACTCACTGGTCTGCAGTAGCTGGTGAGTTATTCAGGTTCAGACATCAACATCCCCCAGAACAGGGTGATTGGCCAGTGGCCATCTTGGAGAGGGGCTGAGCTTAGAACTCAGAGCAGCTGTGGGCTGGCTCCATCTAGTGGTTTCCAGTGTGAGGATAAGGCTGCTGAATTCAATATGATAGGAGGTCAAGATACAAAGTTCAGGCTAACAGGGGCCCAAGTTCAAGCCAGCAGGAGACACATGGAGATTACAGGATGAAGAAATTAGGTACCAGCCTCATAGCTGTTTTTATTTTGTTTTCTTTTTCTTGATTATTTTTATATGAGTATGACCAATTTTTTGGTTTTTTGTTGTTGTTCTGTTCTACACTTGTTTTTATTTCTTCCTTCTCTCTTTCCCTCCTGTCTTCTTCACACTTGCCAAAGTTTGTGTAATCTTCCTTTGTCCTCCAGCCTTGCTTCTAATCTCTTCCTCATCTTGTATTTCTTCTTTTATGCTTAACCCCCTTTAAATTTTATCTTCTCATGGTAAAGTCACCATACTAAAGGCTTGTTTACTGTATAAATCTTCCTCATTTGCTTTAATTTTGTTAGATAACCACACATCTATTTCACATGGTTAAAGATGGCATATTAATAGTTACCACAGTTTGTCATTTTCTAGGCTATGCTTCATGCTATTGTTATTACTGGTTTTACAACTTTAGTTGAGGTGACATAATTGTCCTAATTAGTTGTTACTTATGGTATGTCAAAACTGACATTGCCTAAATGGCATAAACAATACTATAGGTCAGTACCAAAAACCAGGGGCTGGGCCAATTAGGCAGCAACTTCTGCCCAGTAAACTGAAGAGGTAAGATTTTGCACAAGACTCAAAAACCTAAATCTAGTTACACCTGGAACACATCTCTGAGATGTAATCGTTTCCGAAGGGCTCTAAACATTAGCAATAGAGCTACTCAGCAAGAGTAATTTATAAGCATCAACACAGGGATTAAACTAAAAAAAAAAATAGAAAATGAGAACACACTTAAGCAAGATGTAACTGCAGACCCAGAGAGTAATTAGGTGGAACAAGTCAAAAGTTGAATTCTCTGAAGCATTAACAGCAGAAATAACAAAGCAGATGAATGAGACTGTAGAAAAAATCAAATCAGAAGTAATTTCTCAGATAACTACAGAGATGGTGACCAAAATGAGAGACATGCTTAGCAGATACAGATAAAAAAAAAAAATAGGAGCTTAGGAAAATGATGGAAACTATGAACATCCAACATGGGAAAAAATGGAATTCATAAAACAGATTCAAACAGATATCCAAGAGAATAAATATCACACCAAAAGTATATGCAGCAGAATGAGCCAGTGTGGGAACAGAATATTAGATATAGAAAACAGGACCATGAAATAGCAATCTATCAGCTGCTACATGATGCACAGATTAACATAAGATTGATGAGTCAATGAAAAAGCAGGAGATTGCACAAATGACACACACACAAAAAAAAACTGTTTACAAAGTAATGTTACAAAACTTCCCAGGCAGAGAGAAAGAATTTGACATACAGTTAAGTGAAGCATATAGAACTCCAATTACCCCAATCAAAAAAATCTATACCAAAGTATATAATAGTTAAGATTCCAAAAATTCAATACAGAATATTTAAAGGTGTTACAGAAACAGAACAAATCACCTACAAAAGAAAACCCATCAGAATCATGGCAGACTTCTCAACACAAACCTACAAGTCAAGAGCTTGAAGTAAAGCACTTTATGCCCTAAAAGAAAGGAACTTCCAACCAGATTGATGTACCTCACAAAACTCTTTCAAACTTGTTGGAGAAATAAGGTACTTCCATGGCAAAGAATATCTAAGAAAATCATAAATAGCAAACCAACACTGCAAAATGTTCTGTAGGACATTCTAGGAAGATATATAAAGGACTGAAGCTCCATGAACCCCAACAGAATAAATCTCTCAAGAAAGGCAAACTTAAAAAGAGGAGGGGGGAAAAAGAACCAACAACAGGAAAATAATATGACAAGTGTGTTAATACATATCACTTATAACCACCGTATTAATGATCTTAATTCATCAATAAAAAGAAAGACTGGCAGAATGGATCAAGAAGCAAGATATAACAATGTGCTGCAGACAAGAAACAGATTTAATTCATAAAAAAATTCATAGACTGAAAGTAAATGGATGGAAAAAAAAAACTCCATGCAACAGAAACCTGGAAAAATGCAGAAGTAGCTGTTGTATTTGCAGAGAAAGAGGATTTCAAGCCAGGACTGATTTTTTTTTTTTT
>NW_004955530.1:2572078-2577592 GCF_000276665.1 Chinchilla lanigera | reverse complement strand
CACAATTATATATTTGAACACTGTATAAATAAACCTCTAGTATTTTTATAGTATAAAATTCACATCACTCAAATTTGGTTCCCATCTAATAGTTCAACTATCTTAGCTATCCTGTGAATCATAGAAATTCTTAAACAGGGCCAGTGGAAAAAAAACCAGTCTATTTCATATTGTAAGAAGTTTTGGTGGACAGCCCAGGATAGAAATGGCTTTTCAAAAAATTTACAGAGGTCACAAATTTTATTTCTACTCTTCCATTTTTCTGTTACTCCACTCCAAATTCATGTCTATATTTTAGGCAAGGAGAAATAAGTAGGACAGAGGACTCACTGGCAATGTTTTCATTCTTTTATCTTTAAAATAAAAAAAGAATTTCTATGGTTTATTGTGAAATGAACTTCTAAGCAATATGTCTTGCAACTGATGCCACATCCTACTAAATTTTTATGCAAGGAAGTTGAGACAGAAGAGCTAGTAAAAATATATCAATTCATTTGGTGAAATCACCAGGAATCAGCTTCCTTCTCCCTGCTGGTCAGAGATAGCATATATCAAATGTGTCATATAATTTTGTGGTGGCTATTAAAGTTTACTTGCTGCTGTATACCAGTCCTCTCTCTCAAGCCTTGCATGCACTCTGCTTCTGTTGTTAGTGCTCTCACAGTACGGAATCAAAGAATGTGGCTCACAGCATGGAGAAGGAAAATTTCCTAGAAAAATTTCCTGGAAAAGGAAAATTTCCTAAAAGCCATAGATTTAATGCCCTAAAATAATCAGCTCACATCTCTTTCTGCAGGCTTCTTGGTCTAGCCACTCAGGCCACTCTCTGCTTGTAGCAAAGGAAGTAATTATTGCTTTCTTTTTTTACATTTAGGACTTCACATAAACCAACCCAATAGACCCCCAAAACAACCCCAAAGCTCTTAAAATTCAAATCACTGCTCTCTAAGCAATGAGGAGTATAGGTACTCCCAAGCACACACACCTGCACTCATAGTCACAATACTGTGCATACACATCAATATCAAGGATAATGTATTTGATTTTCATGGCCATTCTATTATTTTGTTTATTAACATACAATTTTTACTCCAGGTAGCTCATAGTATTCTGTGAGCCTACTTAATAATTTTTAGCTATTTTCTTAGTTGAAATAAACCAAACAGAAAAGGTTAAATATTGCAGTTTCTCTACTATGAGAGAAATATAATAATTTAAATATTATTATATAATATTTATATAATATAAATAATTTAAAGGACAAAATATAGATAATTTAAATGACAAAATAAAAGAGAGATTGTAGAAGACAGAGAGATAGGAGAGAGAAATAAAAATGATCAAGGTGGACTATGTTTATGTATTGATTCTCCAAGATGCATGTAATTATTATGTACCACAAACATATACAGGTAAAAAGTGTTTTAGCTATTTTCTAGCAGAAGCAAACTTTATAATTACTTTATCACATCCAAAAAATGAGATTTTATTCAAATGAAGCTGCAAGTAATTTATACCTATCAAACCTGAGAAATTGTGGACATTGTGATAGTATTAAATTTGTCCTTTCAGAAACTGGCATATTTCTATTTATAATATATTGCATAATTTCTGTAGATATTTTTTAAAACTAAACTATTTTGAAGTAATTGTTCCTTTATTTGCTGTTGTAAGAAATCACTCAAAAAAATCCATGTTCAATTTACCCCTTTCCCCCTAATGGAACGTTTTTGCAAAATTATAGCAGAATATCACCATAGGATACTGACATTGATAAAACTGGTCTGCGGAGATTTAGCCAGTTTATTGTTTGTATGAATAGGTTTTTTTCTTTATCGCTCAGAAGTTTTCTATCGTATTGATGTGCCACTATTTTACCATTTTCCCATTGGAAGACATCATATTTGCTTCCAGTTTTGATCTATAAGGAAAAACTGCTGCAAACACCTGTATTATTCACCTGAGGCTTCCCTATGAAATCCCAGACTGGGTGGCTTTTAAAACAGATGTTTATTTTCTCACAGGTCTAAAATCTCAAAAGCTGACATTAAGATGCTAGCATGGTTAGGTTCTTGTAAGGCTTATAAGTGGTGACCTTCTTACAATCAGTTCATGCAACAAAGAGACAAAGATGTTTTCCTCTTGTTACAAGCACACAATCCCACAGGATTAGGGGTCACCTGAGAATCTCATTCTGTTCTTTATTGTATAACAGACAACATGAAAGTTATAGAGAAATGCAATTACTTTTGACTTATGGTTCTAGAAGCTTGAAGTCAAACAGCCTGGTGTCAGCATCTCTGCAGCTTCTTTTAAGGGCCTCATGCAGGAGGAGAGACAGGTCCATAGAGAAGAGACAAAGATATGGGGTAACGCTGTTTTATACAATCTTCCATGGAGAGAATGGACTCACTTCTGGAGAATTTCAGTAATCTCTCTCAACAGCATAATCACATCTTAAAGCCACACACACACATCAGTGTTATGCTGGAAATAAAATTTGCAAGAGTTTCAGTAACCCTAGCCACAGCATGACGTCTTCAAGTTTAATTACCTCCAAAACACTGTAATTGTACATACAGTCACTTTAAGAATTAACATGTCAACAAATGAATTTAGGAGAAACAGATTCAATCCAGAACACTGATATATATAAATTTTGTTTCTCTAGGATAGGTAACCAGGAGTAGAGTTCATAGGTAAATATGATGGTTGTGTATTTGGTTTTATTAAGGAACTGCTAAACTATTGAGACATAACTTTTTTCTTTCCCACTGCAATACACGAGAAAAAGACAGCCTCTTTAGCACTGAAAAAGCTGGCTCTCCACATGCTGAAGATTCAAATTGGACCCTTATCATTCACCCTAAACTAAACTACAGTTGAAACAGATCAAAGATCTAAATAATAAAACAGAAACATTAAATCTGCTGGAAAATAAAGTAGATAAAACTCTTAAAGACATTGGTGTAGGCAAAAATTTTACAAATAAAACACTGATTATACAGGAATTATCATAAAGAATCAATAACTTGGATTTCATCTTATTAAAAAACTTTTACACAGCAAGAGAAACCCAAAAGAGAGTAAAGAGAACCCATAGCATGGAAGAAATATATTTGCAAGCCGTTCCTCAGACAATGGATTACTATGGAGAACAACAACAACAACAAAAATTCGATCCCTCAGATTTAAAGACCTAATACAAAATTTGAGATAAATATACACTTCTCAGATGAAGAAATACAAATATCAAGTAAGTATATGAAAAAATGTTCACCATCACTGGGCATTCAAGAGATGCAAAATAACACAACACTGAGATTCCATCTCACCCTGGAAAGAATGGCTATCTTCAAGAAATCAACCAACAAGAAATGCTGGAGGGACTGTAGGGAAAAAGAAATCCTTCTCCACTGTTGGTAGGAGTGTAGAGTAGTCTAACCACTGTGGCAATCAGTGTGGAGATTCTTCAGAAAACTAGAACTGGAGATCCTATTTTATCCAGCTATTCCTCTTCTTGGTATCTTCCCAAAAGAATTAAAAACATCATACCACAGTGATATATGCATACCCATATTTATAGAGGCAGTTTGTAAGAGCAAAATCTTTGAAACACGTCAAAGGCTCATCAATTGTTGAATAGATAAAGAAGATGTGGGATTTTACACAATGGAGTACTACTCTGTCATAAAGAAGGATATGTTTGAGACATGCCTAGGTAAATGGATGGACTTTGAGACCATACTCTTAAGTGAAATAAATCAGGCACACCTGTGTAAATACCACATTGTTTGTCTGGTGTGAGACCCAAACATGTAAACAAGGGTCAAAGTGTGTAGTAGGCATTGTAAAATAGAAAGAAAATGTTCAAGTGGAAAGCGGAACAATGGAGGGGACAGAGGGAAAACTAAAACATAAATGAGAAAAGAAGGAAAGTTGGAAAAAAAGCTTTTGTAAATGAGGACAGGAAGAGGGGTTGAAGGAAGGGTAGGGATATCAGAAAAATTAATACACAGTGTGTATTTAAATTTTTAAAATTTTTTAAATGAAATGTATTCTTCAAAGAGTGCCTTTACCAAGTATGATAAGAAGATGGTAAATTTTGCTGCCAAGTGCCGTCCGATGGAAAGGCAGGTTTGTAAAATCACTACAAGAGCTCCTCATCCATCTGTTCATTGGAAATGGCACCATGTGACTTCTGCCTCTTTTCCAAAGTTGAAATGATCATAGACAGCCATGTTTCAAGTTGACTGAGAACACAGAGGTATCTACAACAGAAGTGTGATTAAAACCTACTACGTTTGTAAATATATATAATATATATATATATAATGCGCTGCGATTGAGGAAAAAAAGAGTTAATCCTCCAAGACATAAAAGTCTTAAGTATGGATGCAGTCAGAGCATCAAAACACATGAGGTTAAACACTGATAAAACTATGAGAGAAAATGGGCAAATCCACCAGGACAGAAACTTAAACTTTTCTCTGTGTTTAAGAGATCTAGCAGAGGGGAATATCAGTTGTCCTATCATTCACCATCAGTGAATTTGATAGATTCAATATCTACAAAACATTTCGTCTTCCAATAGCAGATTGCAAATCCTTCTCAGTCTTACATCGAACAGTCAACAAAATACAGCACATTCTGGACTCTACAAACACACTAACAAATTTAAGAGAATATAAACCATACAATCCATTCACTCAGCATAAAGTGGAATTAATATAGAAATCAATAACAGAAAGATAACAATAAAATCCCAAACTACTTGACCACTACATAACACATTTTTGTATAACATAGATCAAATACAAAACATTAATAGAACTTTTAGCCAAACGAAAATAAAGATATAACTTATGGTAATATGTGGGATGCAGCAAAAATAATACTTAGAAATTAATGTAATGATTGCACATATAATAAAAAACATTTAAAAATTAATATGAATCTATCATAGGAAACTAGGAAAAAAGAGCAATGTAAGCATAACTAAGCAAAAATAATAGTAATTATAATAGCAATATTTAAGAAAATGTAAAATTTCAAATCACTACCAAAAATCAACAAAATGAGTAGCTGCTTGTTGGGTTTTATAAGATCAATATGGATGACAAAATTTTCACCATGCAGTAAAAGAAAAAATGAAAGTGATAAATTATTAATATCAGAAATGAAAGAATGGTCACTATTGATCAACAGACATGGAAAGCATTACAAATGCATATTATGAATAAATATAAATCTATAAATTTCATAATTTAGTTAAAATAGACCAATTATTTTGAAAAAATAAACAATGAAAAAATATATACTAGAGGTCTCCCAGACCAGTATGCAAGGCAGGTGGAACCTGGGCACCCTCTGGGGCCTCAGACCCTACTGGTCACACCCATACTGTGTTTGGCAAGGCAGGGTGAGTCCTGGACATCTTCTGGAAGCCTAGTGAGTGAGGATGGAGCCTCCCTCACCAACATGCAAGGCAGGCAGAACACCAGGCACGCTCTG
>NW_004955530.1:2569779-2570801 GCF_000276665.1 Chinchilla lanigera | reverse complement strand
GTGATCAAGATCCCAGAAACTCAACAAAAGCTTAGAATATTTAAAAGCTGTTAGAGAAAAGTAACAGATCACCTATAAGGGAAAGCCTACCAGAATTACGGCAGACTTCTCAACACAAACCATCAAGGCAAGAAGAGCTTGGAATGAAGTATCTCAGGTATTGAAAGAAAAGAACTTCCAACCCAGATTGATGTACCCTGCAAAACTGTCTTTCAAATTTAATGGAGAAATAAAATATTTTCGTGATAAAGAACAACTGAACAAATTCATGAGTGACAAATCAATCCTAGAAAGAGTACTAAAAGGTATTCTAGAAAGAGATAAAACAGACCACAACTTCAAGAACAACAAGAGAAAGGAACCACCAAGCAGAGCACGCAATTAAACAGAGGGGAAAAAGGAGGATCCAACAGCAGGAAAATATCATGACAAAGATAAGGCAGTACATATCAGTTACAACCATCAATGTAAATGGTCTCAATGCACCAACCAAAAGAAGCAGACTAGCAGAGTGGGTCAGGAAA
The DNA here is from genome assembly GCF_000276665.1 of Chinchilla lanigera. NCBI lineage: Eukaryota > Metazoa > Chordata > Mammalia > Rodentia > Chinchillidae > Chinchilla > Chinchilla lanigera. The sequence goes on along the minus strand of NW_004955530.1, from coordinate 2,570,277 downwards.
CAAAATCCAACTATATGCTGTATACAAGAAACATATTTAACTCCAAAGGAAATTCATAGCCTGAATATTAAAGGATGGAAAAAATACTCCCTGCTACAGGGACCCAGAAAAAAGTGGGTGTAGCTATTCTGTTTGCAAACAACATGGACTTCAAACCAAGAAAAATAGAAAGAGATAAAGAAGATCACTGCATACTTGTGAGGGGGAAGCTTCGAGAGGAAGAGATAACAATTGTAAACACCCATGCACCAAATATAGGAGCACCCACCTATATAAGACAAATTCTTACAGACATAAAAAAATGAAATAAGTAGCAACACAATCATAACAGGCAACTTTAACACACCCTTGTCATAAAGAGATAGATCAACTAGACAAAAAGATGGAAAAGAAATAACAGAACTTAACCAAACTTGTAACATATGGATGTAGTAGACCTTTACAGTATTCCACCCAAAAGCATCAGAATACACATTCTTCTCAGTTGTACATGGAATG
>NW_004955530.1:2563425-2565609 GCF_000276665.1 Chinchilla lanigera | reverse complement strand
GTTTCCCTTCTGGGTATTTTTCCCAGAAGAATTAAAGACATCATACAGCAATATATGTGCACCCATGTTTATAGCAGCACAATTTGTTATAGCTAAATCTTGGAAACAATCCAGATGCCCAACCACTGAGGAGTGGATAAAAAAGATCTGGTATTTTTGTACAATGGAGTATTACCCATCTATTAAAAAAGATAAATTGAGTCTTTTGTAGGTAATGGATGCAACTAGACACCATACTCATAACCACACTCGTAAGTGAAATAAATTGAACCCAGATGGGTAAACATCATATTGTCTCCTTGGTGTAGGAACCTGAAAGACTAGGTAAAACTCAAAACGTACAATAGATGATAGGAAAGGGAAAGAAAATGCTCAAAGGAAGGACTAACTGTGATGAGGGAAAGAAGAAGTAAGAAAGAAGGAAGCAAAATATAGATATGTATATATGAATAGCTGCGATAACTGTATTGCTGATGTCTGATGGTGTATTGAAATGAGAAGTTAATGCTTAGAATTTTTAAAATTCTGATCAATTGTACATGCTTGTGTCTGGTGTTCTGAGTAACTGATTTAAAGGTAACAATATGCAGTGGAATTACAATGGTGAACTACTGCCATCTTCTCTAGTGATACTCTGTATTATTTCTAATGTTTTATTGAATAATTATTTTCTTATTCTCTTTAATGGTTTGAGCAAGCTTTCATTCTTACTTCTGATAATCTGAGCAATGTAGTTGAGGATAGCAATCTGTAATGTAACAATCAGTGTTGATGTGTATTATTTTGTCTTTAAAACCTGTATCACTTTGAATGTTCTTGCTTTGATTATTTTGTGTTCATGATACTGGTAGGCTGCTACTATTTCATTTTTTGTTTGTTTCTCATTTACTACTCTCTTTAAAATAAGAAAATATATATATAAGAGAAGTCAATAATCTGAATAGGCCAAAGTCTACTAAAGAAATTGAATCAATAATTATTAACCTCCCAAATGTGAAAAATAGACCGATTATGTGACTGATTGTTTCTTTTTTATACCTTCATTTTCTTTTATATACCTTCATGCATATTACTTACACATGATGTGAGATCACGGTGTGGTTTTTTCATATATGGACATTTTTATCATAGTCACCCTTCCATACCTTCACCTTTCCTCCCCTCCTGTCTCCTGTTGATCTCTTTTCTCTTCTATACCCTCTACTTTCTACTTTGATGCTATGTTTTTCCCCCTGTATTTCACATGTGAGAGAAAAACGTGCATGACTTGTGTTTCTAAGCCTGGTTCATTATGCTTAACACAGTTCCACTCATCTTCCTGCAAATAAAGTGACTTCACTCTTCTTGTAGTCCGAATCCTGCTCCCTTTTGTATCTAGATATGTTCTTTATCCAGTCTTCTATTGATAAGCACCAGGGTAGATTTACACATTGACTTCTTTGAATTTTGCTGTAATAAACATGGAAATGCATATGTTTCAATAGTATGCTGATTCTAATTCCAAGAAATGATATATCTTAACCCTATGGTAGTCTTTTTTTTAATATTTGAGGAATGTCTATATTGATTTATGTTTTGACTGTACTAGTTTTCATTCCATTGATTATGTATGCTAATTTAAAGAACAAATTATGTAATTTTATACACTCTTTTTGAAATTTTCTAAGTCTGTAAAAAATATAAAACTTTGGAGAAAAATCCCACTTGAAACTAGTAATCAATTCTAACACCGGTGTACAACAGAAAACTAATATATAAAAATTATTTGCTTGTTAATACCAGCAATGATCAATTGAAAATTTAAATTAAAAATGTAATGCTGAACATATACAAAGCCCTGAGTTTGATCCCTCACACCATAAAATTAATCAATTAATTAAATATAAAATGATGAAATATAAATTTACATATAAAAACTATAATACCACTTATACTATCTCCCATAAAGGATGTACTTAGTTATAAATGTTAAAAATGTATACCTTTAATGTCTATATAAAGAATCTATGCTAGGCATGGTGGTGCATGCCTGTAATTCAGCACTCTTGAGGTTGAGACAGAAGGATCACTACCAGTTCAAGACCAGCCTCAGCTACATAGTGAGTTCTAGGCCATCCTGTTTGCATAGTGAGACTGTGTCTCAAGAAAGAAAGAGAGAAAGAAAGAAAAAGAAAGAAAGAAAGA
>NW_004955530.1:2525682-2563325 GCF_000276665.1 Chinchilla lanigera | reverse complement strand
AGAAAGAAAGAAAGAAAGAAAGAAAGAAAGAAAGAAAGAAAGAAAGAAAGAAAGAAAGAAAGAAAGAACCTGCCAAACTCTGGTGAAGAAAATTAAACCATATTTAAATAAATAGATAGTTAAACACAGTATGTTTATGATATTATCTTTTTCCACTTGATCAATGACTTTAATCCCAATCAAAATTCCAGGGAATAATTTCACTGGTATCATTAATTTAATCCCAACATTTACATGGATGGTTAAAAAACCTGAATAACCAGCAAAATTCTAAAGAAAAAGAACAAAAAGGAAGAAAGGAGAAAGAGAAAGAAAAGGGAGATGAAAAACGGGGGAGATGGAAAGACAGATCTGACCCTACTTCGAGATTTGCTTACCCTGTTAAACAGTAATCAGGACAGTGTGACTAGGAAGCTTGAAGAAGTAGATCAATGCAAAAGGCCACAAAGTTAGCCCTGATGTGTTAGCTCTCACACATCAGAGCTAACTCATCTGTGTGAAAAGTATAAAAGCAATTGAGTGTGGGATGGACAGTTTTCCCCACAATTGATTCTGGAAAATGTATACATCCATATGTTTAAAAATATCAAGACATAGATCTAACTCCTTTTGCAATAATTCAATAAATAATAATTAGATCATAGACCTTACTTTAAAATTCAAAATGTTAAAGTATAAAACATCTAAGAGATAATAGAAAATATCAGTGATCATTGCTTTAGTGGTAATATTTTATGTATAACACTAAAAGTATAATACATGAAAGAAAAAAAATTATATTTATAATTCCCTGGTTAGGATTTAGGGAATAAAAGCAAGAATTGAAATTTAGGATTACATCAAATTAAAAGTTTCTGCAAAACAAAAGAAGCAATCAACAGAATAAAAAGACTACTGGTAGTAAGGGAGAAGAGCTTGCTAGACATTCATCTGACAGAGGACTAATGTCCAGAACATATAAGAACTGCTAAAAGTGATCCATGAAAGCACAAGTGATCAAATCAATGGTTGAGTAAATGATGTGAGCAGACGCTTCTCAGTAGAAGTGCAAACAATCAATAAATGTATGGAAAAAGTTCAACATCTTTAGCCATAAGGACATGCAAATCAAAACTACCTTAAGATTTTACCTCACCCAGTCAGAAAGGCTATTATCAAAAATAAATTAAATTAACAAATGCTGGAAAGGATATGGAAAAAAGGGGACACATGTTGTCAGTGGGAAGGTAAATTAGCATAGCTGCTATAGAAGCCAGTATGGTGCTTCTCAAAAAACTAAAACTAGAACTACAATGTTATCTAGCTATACCGCATACATGCTTAAAGGGAATGAAACCAGCATACCAAAGAGATACCAACATACCTATGTTTTTTGTGGCATTATTCACAATAGCCACATTGTGTTCCTGCCTAGGTGCCTATCAATAGACAAATGGATAAAGAAAATATGATATACACCATAGAACATTATGCAGTCATGAAAAGGAATGAAAGCATCTCATTTGCAACAAAATAGGAGAAATTGTAGGTCATCATGTTAAGTTAAATAAGCCAGACACAGAAAGTCAAGTATCACTTGCTTTTTCTCATAAAACAAAGATGTTGACTTGAAAGTAGAAGAAAGGGAGGACATGGAAGGAAGGAGGGCAAGAAAGAGCAGTGAGGAAGGTGGGTGCAATTAAAGTGCAACATATGCCACGTAGATGGCATATGAAATTTAGTTTGTACAATTAATATGAGTTAACATTCATAATAAAAAAGAAAAGACATAAGAACAACTTTAATGCCTATTGCTAAATGAAGGAAGTCAGTTTGCAAAGGCAGAAAGCACATTGGATGATTCCAGCTATAGAATACTACATATAGGAAAATAAAACTAAAGGGCAATTAAAAACAAACAAAAATCTCCCAGTTCCCAGGGTCTATGGTGGGTCTGCAGCATGAATCCATTAAGCACAAGGAGCTTCCAGGGCAGTGCATTTATTCTGTGCAACACAGTAATGGTAATTCCATGTAGACCTGCCAACACAAAGAATGGACCCCAATATAAACTGTGGATCTTAATTCATAATCATGTACACCAATGTTCATTAATTAAAACAAGTACACCGCACTGCTACAAGATGGTCAGAACTGCAGGAACTATATGGGGGGTTTAATGGGAACTCTTGGTACTATCTGTTCATTATTCTTTATAAATTTAAAATCCGTCTGTCTTGGTTACTTTTCTCTCATTGCTGAGACAAAACACCTGACACTCGAAATTAAGGAAGGACAGGTTTATTTAGTTTACAGTTTGTGGAGGTTTCAATCCCTAATCAGCTGGCTCCAAGGCAGAGTGGCAGGGCACAAGGGCAACACTTAAAGGTGGCACAAGACAGCAAAAACATCAAGAGCAAAGAAAGGTGGGGGACAAGCCTCTTTTCCTCCTTCATATTGTATGCTGGCTATCTGTCCACACCCACACCATCTCAGTGCCCTCCTCTTGCGCAGGCTCAGGATGAATACCAGAAAACATCCTAGAGCAGGAAGGGTGTGTCCTTTTCACCCCAGGATGTAGAACTGCTGAGTCACCTAGCCAATCCTCTAGACTCCTCAAGTTGACACAATGTATCAACCATAGCAATCCACTCCTTGTCAACTTGGGAATTAGACACATTTCTTTAGCCCAGTTTCCAGATACCAATATGCTATGCTCATCATTTCACAACTTGAACATTACAACACATGTTTAACAATCCTTAAGAACCAGTATTAAGTCTATCAACACATTACATTACAACCATAACATTTCACTCCCCAAAGACTCATGCACATTCCTTTATGCAAAATGCAATAGTTTCCAAAGTTCTAACAGTTTCAGCATTGCTGAAAGGTCCAAGTACCAAGTCTCCTCAGAGATGTAAGGCAAACTCTTACTTGCAAACCCCTGTAAACATGAAAATTTAAACACTTCCAACATTCAGTGGCAAAAAATTAGCATTTTCACTCCAAAAGTTACAAATAGTGGAATACAAAAGCATGGGACCAAAGCAAGTCCAAGATCCAGCAGGGCTAACACTATGTCCTGTAGCTCTATGTGCAGTATCTGAAGCAATCTATGGCACATTGTGAAATCCAAAGGGCTTGCATGACTCCACTCCTATGGCACTTCTGGTGGTTATAGCTCCCATGGCTTCACTTTTTGGCCCACTGTGCTCCCTCCTTGCAGCTTTCCTCAGATGATCCATGTTCCTAGCTTTTCCAAACTTCTGAGGTCTCCACTGGACTTTTTGCTTCACACTCACAGCTTCACACAGGGCCCTTTCAGGGGCATACTGCCTGGCCTCCCAGACTTTCTGAGATCTATGTGGAAACCTTCTTAACCTCAGAAATCTTGCATTCTGCATGTCTCTAAAACCATCACCATGTGGATGAAGCCAAGGTCCACTGCCAGCTGAAGCAGTAGCCAGGCTTTCTTTTCTCTTGGCTGTAGGGGTCAAGTGCCTGAATCACTGAGTATTCTGAACCTGATTCTGAGGAACAAATTCTCTATGCTGCTGCCATTCTGGAATCTGGTGCAGCCACTGCTGCCATTTTGGAACATGGCACTCTGTGTGTTTCTCTTCATAGCAAAGTCTTTCATCTTTGCAGTTTTGAGGCTGCAAAGTGTAGAGACTTGCTGTTTCTTGTGATGTCCTCAAGCCATCTTTTCTATTCTCCTGTTCCTTTTCAGCAATGGAGATCTCTTCAGCTCTATCTTTGCAGTCCACACCTTTACTGGAGCTTTCTTTCTGGCCAAACTCACAATGTTTTAAATCATCCTGCTGGGCTCTTTGCTCTTGATTCTCAACATAAATCTGGCTAAAGGCCCCCAACAATAGCCATGCCACTACCTCAACATTTAACTGCCTTGAAATTTCTTCTGCCAGATTAATTAGTCCACTGCCTTTAATCTCAGTCTTAGGCAAACTCTGGACACAAGCAAAATGTGGACAAACTTTATGCCAACCTATAACATACATTGTGTGGAGTCCAGTACCCAGTGCAGTCCTTCCTAGCGGAAACCTCTGAGTCGTTAAAACCTCCTGGTCTTTACTGGTGGGATTTCTATTAGCCTTCTGGTCTTCTGAGCACTGACCAGAATTTTCCATACAGAACAGTCAAAGGTGTTCTAGCGCTGCTCTTTCAGGTGACATCTCTGAACCTTTCCAAACTCTTCCCACAAGCCATTTCCAAAGGCTCTTCAAGCACATGGTCAGGTACAGTCACAGTGATGATCCCACTCCTGGTACCAAATTTTTGTCTCAATTACTTTGCTCTCGTTGCTGAGACAAAACACCCAATACCCAAAATTAAGGAAGGAAAGGTTTACTTAGCTTATAGTTTGTGGAGGTTTCAGTCCATAATCAGCTGGTTCCAAGGAAGAGTGGCATGGCACAGGATCAACAGTTCAAGGTGGCACAAGACAGCAAAAGCAGCAAGAGCAAAATAAAAGGGAGGGAACAAGCCTCTTTTCCTCCTTCATATTGTATGCTGGCTATCTACCCACACCCACACCATCTAGTGCCTTCCCCTTGCACTGGCTTAGGATAAACACCAAAAAACATCCTAGAGCAAGAAGAGCATGTCCTTTTCACCCCAGGATGTACAACTGCTGAGTCACTTAGCCAAGCCTCTAGACTCTTCAAGTTGACACAATGTATCAATGATAATACATTCTAATAAATAGTCTAACTTAAGACACAAGATTAATATGTTAAGACAATGAGAAGAAGTTGGAGAAGCCTCAAGAATCAAGGAGAGTAAACCAATTATAAAGCTACTAGGTTGTGCCAGAAAACTACCAGAGTGATTTGAACTAAAGCAAGGGCAACAAGGACGGCTTGCAATTGAAAAGTTCAAGACTGACAAGTGGAACTCAGCCAAACTGTTGCTGGTGATAAGAAAAGGAGAGAGGAGTAATGACAAAGGCAACCCTGGTGTGATAGTGCACATCTGTAACCCAGCACTCAGAGGCTCGGACAGAAGGGTCACATAATCAAGCCCAGCCTCTCAATGTGATGAACTATTGAGACACTGTCTCACATTTAAAAATAATAATAACAACAACAGTAAAAGGACTGAGGGTGTTTCTCTGCAAGAGCCCAGGGTTCAAATCCTAGCACCACAAAAAGATGAAACAATCAATTTAAAAATGAAAAGTGAACAAGTTACTGCCTCAAGTTTCTTTTTTGTCTTCAGCAGTCATGAAGTAACCACTAGTGTACTAGAAAGAAACATCATAAATAAATAATACAGGTATTCATCTTGCTCAGAATCAATGATCCTTGATACTAATCTAGCTAAGAATGATAGACTGGAACTCTTCACAAGTTTTCTATGAACTCTTACAGGGTTTTAGAGACAATATGCCATGATTACAGAAGATTCTTGATAAAGAGCTGTGCTTAAACCATTTACTTGTGTGGTCAGAGCCTATGAAACATGGGATTTTATTAGCTCCTCTCAAGCTGGATAAAAAAGAATTCATTGATATTGACGACTTAGCAATTTTAACAATCATCGCTGATGTTTAGTGATGGCTACAGAAGACAGTTGTGATTTCAAAAGAACAGACTTTCAGTGGTGTTCATCGTGGTGCAGCTGCAACACCTTCCAGGTCTCAAGCCTCTCCATCTTCACTTAGATGCTTATTGTCAAAACCTGTAATGAGAGGCTGGAGATTTAGCTCAGTAGCACAGTTCCTACCTGGTAGGTGTGAGGTTGTGAGTTCGATTCCTGGTACTGGAAAAAAAAAACCTGTAATGAGTGCAGGAGGAAAAATTTATTCTGTTTTCCTGTCATATAAGACAAGACATACAGAAATGGATGCTGGAAATGTTCATTAATAAGACATAGGTTATCAGCATTGTATAGTTGGATTGGCTAAATCTATTGTGATTAAGGACTGTCATCATAAAGGTAATTTGCACTTAAAGGCAGGCAACCAGCCAAAGGTCCATACTCCTACGTGCATTTGAAGGGCTTAAAATAAAGAAAGAAAAGTGTTTTGGTAACTTTTCTCTTATTGCTGAGACAAAATACCTGACACCTAGAATTAAGGAAGGAAAGGTTTATTTATCTCACTGTTTGTGGAGGTTTCAGTCCATACTTGGCTGACTCCAATGCAGAGTGGCACATGGTAGAGGACAACAGTTCATGGCAGCAGAAGACAGCAAAAACAAGAAGAGGGAAAAGGGAGGAGCAGTGGCAAGCAGCCTCCTTCCCTTCCTTACACTGTATGCAAACTACCCACCCCAGGATGGGTGTAACACTCACATCCATAATCCCAGCATTGGTCTACAGATCAATCAAAAATCTAGAATAGAAGCCCACCCCATGATTGCATGAGGACTTGGGGGGACATGCAGTCATAAACTATAACAAAGAAACACTATTGGTATGTGGAAATGCTTAATGTGTCCTTCTATCACTCTGTGTGCGTGTGTGTGTGTGTGTGTGTGTGTGTGTGTGTGTGTGTGCATGTAGAAAATAAAAGTAAAGGAAAAGCTCCACGTGGAGGTCTGTTTGCTCCCTTATTTTTCATTTGTGTGAACTATATGATATTCAATAATACGAAGTTCAATCCATCTCTGAGCTTCTACGAGGAATCCATAGAAATAGAAACATCATAAAATTTTGCTTGGTGACATTTCCTCAAATATTTGGCTCAAATGATCAAACAAGCTATGTCAGACATTTACATGGCTCAGTGGAGTGTAACATTGCTGATTTCAGAGAAGAGATTTCCTGTAAACATTTCTAACATAGATAGCAGTAACACTGAGTGGAGAACATATGGAAGAGTGGGAGAAACAGCATGGGATAGAAACCAGAAGCAAATATCCATAGGGGATGAGAAAAAGCTCTCGTCATCTCGTGCCACCTGTTCTCAGGTCTACCATGGTCTGATATCTGAGAGGGATTATGTCTTTGGCGTGCTGCACCATTCCTGATGGTGCTCTTCAGACAGGGCCTCAATGACTACTTTCTCTAAAAGAGTCTATTGTCTCCTGCAGGGACTGTGTCCTCCTTGATTATTGCCTTTCCTCTCAATAATTCCTGCTCTATTTCTTTGCTCAATTCTTCTTTACCTCTAGACTGGCATTGATGTTCAGTGGCTGCACGGCAAGATGATTTTTATCTATAAATGCTTCTCTAGAGTCTTGAACAATGATTGACATGTAAAAGGTTCCTAGTAAATACTTATTGAACTAACAAATTATGTCAGAATGAAGAATTTGTTTCAGTAATGGATGTTGCAATGTAATAGGTTGACTTCAAAATAAGAGAACAAGGCAATTATCTATGAAGTAAAAAAAATGTAGCCCTCTCTTATGAAAGTGTTAAGGCCCACACTGAAGATAACTTTCCATAGATTGATTGACTGAGAGATCTATTAATTAATTCATTCATTCATGCATTCGTTTGTTTGAGATACAGAGGACTGAACCCAGGCGCTTAACACTGAACGCCTGTGTTGTGTTCCTCAGTGTTTCCTCATCCCCATCATCATTCTCTGTTTTTTGTTGCTTTTTTTGTTGTTGCTATAGTTTTGTTTTGTTGAAATACATTCTTGCTAAGTCTCTAAACTGCCCACGGTGGGCTTCGTCTCCCAGTCCTCCTGTCTTAGCCTCCCAGAGTGTTGGGACTACAAATCCATATTTAGAAACAATTTGGAAGTAAGTTGAAAAAATAAAGAAACTGATTTCAAATATTCCTTCCACAGTATGATAAACACATAACACACAATACAAAACCAATCTCTATACTTTGGTTTCTGTGAGGGTTGGGACTGCATCACGTTCATTTCTATACTTCCAGGGATATGAAGGCTCAAATGCAGTAAATGGAAGTCATTTTGGATATTGCAAACCATATTGTGTCTTTATCAGAGCCAGAGGTAGGAGACAGAACCAGGAATTTAAACAGGGAGTCAATGCTGTTAACTATGGTGATTAACCAATGGTGAACGTGGCTAACGATTGATGTGGTGGAAGGGAATTCAAAGGTGTAAAGAAATAAGAACTGCAGAGAGCAGCTGCCTCCCATGATTGGTGAGAAAAATGGGAATAAACAGAGACTAAGAGATGATGAGAATGAGATTCTGACCGCGCAGGTAATAGTTTCACCCACCCATATGATGAAACAGATTTTGCCAGAAACAGAGATAATAATCAGCACGTGAAAACCCAGATGCAGGAGAAACGGTCTCATCACCTTGGGTCTCAGGACATTCCTCCCTGCTCAGTGTTTATTGAGTCAGAGAACTAAAACTAAATGTGCTTGCTTATCCAACACCAAGAACACGAAGTAGGACAAAGAAGTAATGATTTGGCTTAAAAATAATTAGCACACTTCAAATTTTACCAGAAATATTTAAACAAACTGAAACAAGTACACAAGCTATAGGACAAAGCCAGAAATATACAAGGAAGGAAAATTAGGTTAAAACATTTTATGAATATACAAAATACCTGTTTTGTTGGATAGTAACTCTGTTGTACCTACTGTCAAAATTAATTCTCACAAATTCTTTATGAGATAGACATTATCTCAAATTTTATAGGTGAAGAATCTTCCTCAAATCATAACATTTTTAAATTGAAGGGTCTGAATTGGCTACCCACCAAAGTTTATAAATTCTGTTATATCAAACTACCTCTTTGGGATGTGTGAGAAGTTGAGATAGGATTAGGAAGAAACACATTCACAACAGAAAAAGTGCTGCCTTTGCTCTTTATCTTTTTGCTTTTTATGGTTCTGTTATTTTTCATGGGCAAATTTCCTCACCAACATCTCCAGCACAACGATGTATTAAAATGAGATGTGGAAAATCAGCAAGTGTAGGAACTGCGCACTGCATACAGGTGGAGCCAGCCCACAAACACCAGCACTCCTGGGGGAGTAGTAGAATCAAGTTTTCTCTTTCAAATAAAAAAAGTCAGAAATTTGCAGCAGTAGGCCTATTGTACTCAAAGCTGAGCTTTCAAACCTCCAAATCAACAATTAATATTTAAAGAAGAAATAAAAGTCAGGTCAGCAGCAAGCATCCTTTAGAAGCCATCCTAGAGACACTTTTTATTGACACTTTCATTTTGTTGACTCGTTTTTATGTACTTTTATTATAGAATACCTTTACTCATACACTCAAGAGCATCATTTCAAAACTCCTTTAAGAAAAAGATAAAAATTTCAGGCACGACTGAATATTTTACCAGTGTTCATTAGGACCCAAACAATAACGATGAGTTGATCTCAAGTGCAAGGTAAACACAGCTGCTACAGGGTGCACAGAAAATGTCACACGGGCTTCACATGAGAAAGAAAAGTACTTAATAAGTACTACTGTCCAGACACAGTCAATTTTGTCATTATTATGGAAAGTTTACATCCTGTGCACATTTAGAATTTCATCTTATCTTTGGCTTTACCATGTAATTTAAATACTTTCTAACACATCTTAGCATCAATGAGACACTCGCCTAGAAGGATGAACCTAGCCTCTCTGATCCAACAACTTACAAGGATGACATCACGGACATAAAGTTGGCATACTGTCATGAAGATGTATTTATTTAAGTCTTCCAATGCGCTGTGCCACACAGCTTGGAAGAGAAATAGGAAAACAATTAAGAACTGTAAGATAATATAGCAGAATTCAGCTAGACACTCACCAATTCTGTTTTCTTTTCCAGGATGCCAAAAACAACCACCACTTCCAGCCCCTTTGCAGGTAGTTTACGGCTAAGTCCGGAGATGCTGCTCAAAATGATGCAAGTAGAAAGCACATGCGTTACTTCCAGGCCATCCATCCAAATGACCTCCCAATCTTACTTTCTCTCTCTGAAAGCAAGTGACCCCTCCAATGAGGGTATGGATGCTGGCGCCACCACAAAATCAAAAAGGGCATAATTCTGGGGTTGCCACATGGAAGGCTACCTAACAAACACCCACTCACACTGTGACATAATTGAGAAATATATCACTTCCGAGTTAAACCATTGAGATTTGGTGTTAATTATCCTGACTAAAAAAGAAAGTCCAATCATTGAATGTAGGACAAATCAGATAAGTCTTTTTAACTCTTAATAGTGGTGAAGGAAAAGCAAAAACCAGGGTCCAGAAGTGACAGACAGGAACAAAAACATGAGCAAAGGAAAAGAAGAAAGGTTCACATTTATAAAAGGATTTTAGAAATCAAGTTGGTAGAGGATTTGTGTAGAGAGAGTTCAAGTTGGAAAAATTAATATGTTAGATAACAAAATTTGTAGTAGAAAGAACTTGGAACTAATCTCATAGAAAAAATAGTGACAAACTTTTTCTGTTAAGGGCCAGATATTAAATATTTTGGATGTAGAGGCCGGGGATATAGCTTAATAGTACAGCAACAGCCTAGTAAGAACAAAATCCTGAATTCAACTCCTGGCACCAAAAAAATAAATAGATAAATATTTTCGATTTGGTGCATCATACTATCTCTTTTGCACCTAACTCTGTCCTGTATACAAAAGTGTTCATAGACAATATATGAATGAATCAGTAAATCTATGCTCCAGGAAAACTGTGTTTATAGATGTTAAAATTTAAATTTCATGTAATTTTCATGCAAAAGGAAATAACAGTGCTTTTTTTTTAGGTTTTTGTAACCAATAAACATGTAAAAATCATTCCTCCCTCGCAAGCCACACAAAAGCAGTATAGTCAGACTTGGCCCATGGCCAGAGGCAGCCAAGCCTTGCTTTCAGAAATGAAGCACTACAACTGTTTTCTGCCTGGATGGGAACTGGGGTACCAATGGGAATTTGTTATGTGTCTCAACTAGGCAAAATGCATGCTTTTGTTTTTGCAGGAAAGAACCAGAGAAAAGAAGAGCCACTCTAATGTCAATGTAAAGGGTCTTAGATTATTTTGTTGATCAGGAAGGAAAAGATAGCATATTGATAAAAAAAAAGGCAACATCAAATTTAATTGGAGTATTTGGGGACCATATAATTGCAGATATATTTATATCAATAACTAAATTAGAGCATCCCAGAGAGACAGAGTTAGGCTAGGACATCAGATGCTAAAACAACAGACAGATTACTCTTCTATTAAAATCTCAAGCAATGTACATAATTCAGATTTCCAATTATATCTGTGTAGAAGTAATTTGTTCTGATGTCTCATAATTCTTTTCTAAAATAACGGTAAGTTGGAAAAATACAGAAGCTGACATACTAATTACCACGAGGATCTGAGGATTTTCACAAATTACAAATCTATGAAGTATACTAGGGAGAAAATAGGTACTTTACCTATGCATTAACTCTGTAGTTCAAAGACAGAGAAAATATTAATTAACCCTCTCATAAATATATGTTTAGTAGTGTGTTAGAATCCTATGATATGTTCCTGTTATTTTGGATAGATAGAAGATAGAGAAACAGAGACCAACACTGTATCTTTGTTCTCTCTAATAGAGCTTATGTTCTTTCGCTGAATAAAGCCAGATAGTAAATATGTTTGACTTCATGGAGCATAAGACCTTTCTGTAACTAGTCCTCTTTGCCATTGTAACATGGAAGCAGCTACACAAACATAAAAATCAGGCATAGCTATCATCCAGTAAAATTTTATTTTACAAAATTGGATGGTGGCTTATAGTTTATTGACCCTTGATCCATGGCACATGTGGATTTTGTTTGGTGTTGCTTTTGCCCGGGTAGCCTAAATAATCCCTCTGTCCTGATCATTCTCCAATTACCATCCCTGCCAATATCAACAGGACTTTCATGCACTCTCATACATCTTTAAATTTTCCCTTATTTTTTATTTCTATGGGATGGCTGCCTGACCTCACTATTCATAGTAGACAAATGTATATAGACAGAAAGCAGGTTGGTGAATGTCTAGGAGTGAGGATAGATAGTGAGTGAGGATAGATAGTGAATGTCTAGAAGTGCGGATAGATAAGAGTGAGGATAGACAGAGGTCATGATGGGAAGATGATGACTAAAAGTGTAGGATTTTGCTTCAGATTGATTCTGAAATTGTAGTGAGGACTGCATAACTCTACAAATACATGAAAGACTATTAAATCTTATGCTTAAATTTGTTGAATTGTATGATATATAAATTATACTTCAATAAAACTATTATGCAAAAAACATAACTATGAGCTATCTTGTAAAGGCACAGTTAGATTTTAAAGACAAAGATTTACCAAAGATCAGCAAGCAAAAGGAAAGAAGTTAGTACATTAATTTTAGAGGGATTTAAGGTAAAATAAAATTAAGTGAATTAAACAAGATCATTTTACTAGTAAAATAGATATAAACCACCTTGAAGAGATAAAAGTTACTAATATTTGTGCTTAATCACAGTTTTAAAATAGATGAGGTAAGGGACTGGGGATATAGCTCAGTGGCATGAGCACCTGCCTGGCAAGCTCAACGTAGTGAGTTTGATTCCCAGTACCATAAAAAAAAAAAAAAAAAATAGATGAGGTAAAAAGATTATAAGAAAATAGCAATAGAACCATAGTTCCTAAAGAAAAGTGTTCCAGGGAAAGTATAGGAAATAACAGAAATTTCACAATAATAATATAGGTATTTGAATGATATATCACAAGATAGACTTTTTCAAAGTATCCATCAAATACTTACACATATTAAAATGATAACAGCAAAAACTCTTAATGAGAACTTGGAAGCATAAACTATGCAGGCTACTTTCTCTAACAACAGTAAGCTAAAATTCAAAATCACTACTATTTTAAATGAAACAGAACATTTTGAAAATTACAAATTATTGTGATAATTATTTATGAAGGCTGTTCTGTTCCAAACCTTAAGACTTTATTTCCAAAATCTATACTCTTTCTTACAAAAATGTTTTCTAATGGCTCCAGCCAACTGACCTCTTTCTCCTCAGATCTCCTGTTGTTTAGTGCAGTTCACAAGATAATTAACTTGATATGCGATTTTGTTTTCTGATTCATGCAGGTAAGTGCCTTAAGGACAGAGATATTGCAATAAATTTCTTTATTGTCACTGCACTTAAGTATCATCCAGAACAGAGAAATTCCTCCACAAATGTTATTAATTAATTTCATCGTATAATTAAGAAAGAAGTGAACTGCACACTAAGGGACGCAAGTTTTTGACTGTTACTCGAAAGGCTTTATGATTCTCAGCATGTCACTTTACCTCCCTAGATTTTCATATCCTCCTTCATTAACTGAATTAGTATTAAAATATTTCTAAGCATCTCTCTAGTTCTAAAATTATGTGACTGAACTTGGGAAAAAAAGATATCCTACACTATTCCAGAAAATTCCCCTACCTGTCCAGAAACACTGGTTTCTTTGAATGTCAGGACTCAAACAGACTGTGTGTTGTGGAGACGAGAATCGCCTTCAATTACTCATCAGTGGTGGAATGTTGTGCGGTTTACACTCACTAACCCAGGTTTCCCTGCGGCCACCCACCCAGGTCCTGAGGGATAGCCATGTGTCTGAGTGTGTGTGTATTTTTGCCTCTCTGACGACATTCCAAGACTAATATAAACAGCTTTTAAATTATCCATTACTCTGTCACTTCACTCTTTCATTAGAAAGAGGTTAGCCTCTATTTACATTTGAAGTTCTAATAGTCCACGCTTTCCAGCACCCTTCTATTTCTTCAAAAGTGATTTCTTCATTTTTCCTAAATGTGGCTCACATCTTGAATATTTCTTTACAATTATGTTTTGGCAATAGCATTCTATGCTTAAAATTTAACATCACATTATATTAAACCATGTATTATAATTATGTAACAGTGAATCATTTAATTAACATTTAATAAAATTTAGTATGCACACATATATTGAATTAGTATTCTTTAATGAATAGCAAAAGAGCGCAAAGAATGTATACCGAGAGATTAACAATAGAGGTGAGATTATGTGTGATTTTCATTTTTTCTCTGTCTCTCTATTTTTTTGGATTGATAAATAATAATTATATGTGCATATATCCACGTATTCCTCTCAATTACCTGAGCCAAAGTCGAAGAGACTGCTGTATAACTCTATTTTTTCCATTTTACTGTAAGAGGGAATGACTATTGATAACATTTAAAAGTTTAGATAAATATATCTAAATGTACTCTAAAAACAGGTATCTTAATATATGAGTGAGTTCAAGTTATTGATAGCAACCTTTAAATTAAAATTAATTTTTTCTTGTGACAGGGTCAAAATATGTTCATTTTCCACATAGTTTTCCTCTTAAAATGAGAAAGTAGAACAATAGACTTGAGCAAGATTTTAAGTTATCTTGGGAAAAATAAAAACTTACAGTTCACCAGAAACTCAATTAGTCAGAACATATTCTCTAAACATCCATTAGTCAGGCAAGTTCTTTCAAGGCCTTGTACAGAAGCTTTATAAAAAAAAATTATAAAAACCCATCAACAATGCTAATTATTTGTATGTATAAACTGAATAATCAAGTCCATCCCCATATTAAAACAGAATCTAAATTGATGTAGTCTTACCAAGACTTTACATGACCATAAACCATCCCTTTATTCTATTGCTAAACTTAAATTAACCCATCCAATAAAGCTTGTTTTACTGGGCCTGCTTTCATAAAACATTCACATTTTATCATATAGAAAAGTTCAAATTTATGCTAAATACTTCATTATTTCCCTAAAGGTCAATCTGAGTAAATCATGTAGTAAATGATGTAGCAAAGTGTATTATTCTAAAATGAAATTCCTTCAAATGTATTAAGAATCTCTAACATTGATAAGCTAATGAATGTGATGCTTTCATTGAATACTGCAGTGTTACTAAGGCTAACAACCTAATTCTCTGTCATTCCTGTCAATTCCTATTAGGTACAAGACAAGTACATGGTGTCTATCAGACTGGGGATTCATTTCTACTTAGCATATAAGAAGCTTCTATCATTCTACCTTAAAAATTATTGAATTTGCCTTGGGATATTTTATTAGACAGTGATGGACCTTCATTAACAAGAAGACAGACTCTCTAACTTGCTTCCAAAACTTTCTCAATCAACTTAATCATTTGAGAGACCAAGTTGTCAAATACATTTTACTTAGAATTAAAATCCTTGCATTTCTACTGTAATTTATTTCCAAGGCTTCGGGTGGTAGGAAGGAAAATGGGTTTATTTTGCAACTATAACGAATTACCTCAAAGTTAGCAATTTAAGATAATGCCCACTTATTAGCTCAGAGTTTTGCCAGTCAGAGCCCGGAGAAGTTCCACTAGATTTTATAGTCAAACTCTCACAAAGCCAAAACAAGGTAGCACACTAGAAGATTTCTTATCTGGAGGCTCTGAAAAAAAAAAAAAAATAGTAGCTTCCAAGTTCACTAAAGTGACAGACAAAATTCATGTCCTCAAGAATACCAGAGGGACTCCCTTTCCTAGTATTCTGGCTTTCCCAGGCATGGGTAAATTCCTGTCTGCATTTGTGGGCAGGGCCTGGGGCAGCTGAACCAGAGGTCACAGAGCTGTCAGAACAAAGTCAAAGTCTCTCCACTCCCCCCTGTTACACCATCAAAGGTGATATGCACAGCTTTAAAAGGCACTGAAAGAATTTCCCTATTCTGATTACTAGAGATGATAGAGCAGACAGAAAATAGCAAGGTCAGCATGTTGAAGAGAAACCCAGTGGTGTGTCGGGATGAGCTGAGGACAGACAAGGAAGTTGCAGAAGGTCTTGGCAGGATGTTTTCCCCTGTTTTTCCCCTCCTAAGAAATCCTGCAGAGCAGAGAGAGAAACAGGAGGTCTGAGAGCTTCTAGAAGTTTCTTATCTGTAGGTGAGTCATTGTAACACATTTCATCATTTGACAATTGTTCCCCAAACATGGCCCTATCCCAAAATGACTGTTGTTGTATACTGTCTGACTTGTAGAATACACCAGAATGGGGATGGTGGCATACAAGTGCTAAACTAAATTTGGTCTGAGTCTATCTCCTTTCTTTGAATCCCTATGAAAGAAGCTGCAATGTAAGTTAGCTCAGAAATAAACCCAAACCTAAATGAGGTGCATATTTTTTTTCTAATAGCCAGATTTCTGCCAATCACGAGCAACTGAGCTTTAGCCAGTTACAGATGCAAACTGCTGAAACCCTGTTCAAAAAAGGCAAAAGCCAGCGGTAACCCATGGAGGTATGTGTGTACTTTACTTCCCTATTCACTGCCCATGGTTTGAACAGAGCTCTCTTCTGATTCATGAATCATCCTTTGCTCAAATAAACTCTGCTAAGTCTAAATTGTCTAAGGTTTTTCTCTTAAAAGACCTCACTCCTCACTTACCAGAATTTTGTAGAAGAAGATTGTGTACTCAGTGGCAGACTTGCTTCCCGCTAGAGGGTGAAGGACAGTGAGGGGTTTGGGTTGCATTGATGGAGAAGGAAGGTATGAGGGCCTGGGAAGCTGAGGAGCAGGTTCTGGCTAAATACCAGAAAGACACAGAGGCCTGTGGCTTCCTTCTGATAGTTGGTGGTAAGTAGACACTGGGATCATCACGCTGTACTCTGTTAGTGTTTTAAAATGAGTGGTACACTACATCTGGGCATTTATGTTTAAAAAGCTCACTGGAGCAGGAAAAGATAAGGAAGCACACAAAGATTAATTCTGAACTTCTTGTTAAAACCAAACACTTTACTCCTAGAAAAGAAGGGAGTGGAACTCTTCCTCTCCTACACTCATTACCAAAGGTGGATGTACCCCTGGCAGGAAGAGGGGCCAGGGATGCATTTACCACACTTCCTTCTCCACTCAGTGCACCCACTGCAGCCTCTTGATCTCTCCTACCTCAGCAGACATTCATTGGGAACAGCTAGCTACAAGGATTTTGAGGTCAAATTGTTGAATCAAAAGAAACAAATTAGGAAAAACCTGTTGCAAAAATGTAGGGAGCAGTGTTTATTTCTCAGCATTTATAATGTTTTCATGTCATAAGCTATAAATGAAAAAATAAAAAACAGATAATAGGAGAATGGGGGCCGGGTATTTAGCTCAGCGGCACAGCACCTGCCTGACAAGAGTGAGGTTGGGAGTTCCATTCTGGATATAAAAAAAAAGAGAGAGAGAATGGGCCATGGAACCTCCTTGAAGACTAAATGTAGGCCACATGTTCAAGACTGTTTAATGCATCATACCCATCATTTAAATAGTGTGCATCTTTTCTAGGGTTTTTGTTCAGTATCCATTACGTTACACAGCCAATATATCCTCAGCTGGGGAAAAAAAAATGTATCGAGGGAATTCGTGTCGTCTTATATTCTTATTAACTGAATCAGGAAAGAACAAAGTAAGAAGAAAAAAGAAGAGAGAGATGGAGAAAGGGATGGGTGAAAAGAAGAAAGGAAGGACAAATTGGGGACATTTTTGGAGACAGGTAGGTCACATAGGGGAATTAGAAAGACAAACATTGATGGCTCTTCACCACTCACATTTGATAAGTCCATACACATTTTTTTATAGGCATCTGACAGTGAAAAGCTTTGGCCCACAACACAACCTTTGTGTAGTCAAACTCTAAGCAAAAAGTTTGCCTTGTATCAGTTGTTAAATTCTGAAGCAGACTTTGGAAAGAGCTCCCCACTCAGACAACTATGTAGAAATGTTAGATAGAAAACCCTTTTTAGAGCAGTGAAAGACAAGTAGTCCATCTAGGGCTTTCCTGAATGGTTTTCCTACAGTTAAATATGGCCTAAGAGAAATTACGATAAATCATTTATAGTAGCTCAAAGCCAGTGGGCCTCTAATATTGTTCAGACTGAATAACTGACCCCCTAGTATTTGTTTTTTTGTTTTGTTTTGTTTTGTTTTTAGAAATAAAAGGAGGAAAATATTAACGGACCGACAACATTTTACAAAATAGCATAGTATCAGTACAGACATTACAGAGTTACAAACAGAGTGGGAGGGAATTAACAATGCTTATTGTATTACATATTGATACCTTCAATGTAGTTTCTCATGAAAACACATATAGACATACAAAGCTAATCGACCAATGCCTCACTGACAGTTAATGTGAGGCTTTATTTAGAAGTAGGCTGCTCTTTGTCCCAGTTGAACACTAACTGCCAGGTAATCATTGTAACAAAATCAGTCTAGGCTGCTATCAGCTTCATGTGCAGCTGACAGGGTCCTTTGAGGGGAGAGATAGAGAGGTGCCTACGCTTGTTTCTGCTGTCAGCAAGTTCTAGAGAAGATAAGGTAAAGCCTTGATGTACTACCAATTTGAGGATATCTGCCCCAAATTTAGGTTGAGAAAGAGGATAATTAAGACAAATTACAGGAACGTAATTACTCAGAGCTGCTAAGAAAAGACTCAGAATATATTTAAGTAAATTATGGAAGTAATGAAATAGAGTAACATTCTCCCCAGAACTAACCTGAGGCTTTGTCTACATTTACAATGGCAAATCCATAGAATATCTGTTGCTATTCCACTTATCTTCTTACACCAACTGTATACACATCGGTGCTTTTCATGTAGCTCAGATGTTTTCTCTCTTTTGTGCCTCAGGTTCTCAGTTTTGAAGAATAATATCCTTTCTAGGTCATTGTAGCACCTTGTGTTGACGGGGAAGTTCCAGAAACAGATTCTTCAGTGAGTGAGTAGTTTCCAAGAATTCTAGAATGCAATGTTGCTGGAAGCCTGGCTCTGATGGTCCATTAAGAAAACGTGAAAAAGCTGTTTATCTTTATTCACGACTTTTCATTCTAGAATGTGGGCAATGTTCTTTGCAATGAAAACGAGACATTTAACATTTATGCTTCTCAACTGACACCCAGTGAAGAAAAGTGCATACCAACGAATGGAAAGGATCTGTTTAGAGACAAAAAAAGCATTAAAATGAGATCTGTTGAACTTTATTCTGACCTGTAGCTACATAAATGGAAGGTTTGCAAACATCCCTACCATAACCAACCTAGAAAGACTATTCAACTCAGTAGTTGACTTAGAACCTGGAAAAATGAACTACAAAGGCCTTAAGCTAAATGCTGCTTCAAATGTATTCTTCACTATGAAAAAGGAACTGCCTTGGCAGGAGTACTCATTTTTGAGCTGGAGATAGAAGCAAGGGATTCATGCAGTCCAGGCAAGTGTTCCACCATGAGCCAAATTCATGGCCCTACCAATGTTCTTTCTACTGACTTTAGAAAAGGCAGATTCTCCACCCTTTAGTACCTTTTACCTTAAATCTCACCCTCAATATTAAAACTTCATGTCTCATGACCCTTATAGAATTTAATTCAGAATAGAAACTTTTGCTATAGAAAAATAAATGAATAGAAAATAAAAATGACAAATTGACCTAAAGTTCTAGGTTACTAGTGGACAAACTATTGCCATGAAGAAGTACAAACACAGGAAAATATGAATGAGAAGCTTGATTGAACGTGATGATGTAAATACATGCCATTATGGTGGCAGCTTCCTTGGTCAGGGACCTTGCAGAAATTACCATACCTTTCCAAGCTCAAATGCATTAAGAAAATTTTTCTATACTTTATGGACTCTAGTAGGCCCCAAGACAAAATTATGGTACAAAGTTATCCTTTGCTCTGGATTGTGTACAATCTAAAGAAAACACAGAGACACCTAGTGCACATTTGTAGTAAGGATAGAGACCATCTCTCTCACAACTTTGCTTTGTTTATGTGAATGTGCTTCACAAACTGTTATAAAATATCTATGTATACCATTTGTTTATTTATTGAGCACCTACTACATGCAGATATAGTCATACAACAATCATGCTGTCAAATGTAATGAGCTATGATATCTACTTAAAGATAAATAAATTGGATTTCAGAGAAGTTAAATGTCTTGTCCTATATGACAGCTTCTAAGAAACTGCAGGAATAAGGTTTAGAGCTGGGTCCAATGAAAAGACTCATTAAAAGAAATAGGCAACTGAAATGGGTAAACATGTCTCAGAAGAAGTATTAATGGCCAATAAATACATGAAAAAATGTTCAATGCCTCTGACTATTACAGAAATGTAAGTTAAAACAACACTGAGATTCCATATTACTCCAAAAGAATGGCCATCATCAAGGAATCATATAGTAATGAAGGCTGGAGAGGCTGAAGATAAAATGAACCCTTCCACACTGCAGATGTAAACTAGTACAACCACTGTGCAGATCAGTGCAAAGATTCATCAAAAACTTAAATAGAAATTCCACTTCACTCAGCTATTCCCCTTCCAGATATTCTCCCAAAAGAGGTAAAGATAATATTCTACAGTGACATATGGCCCATATTTATAGCAACACAATTCATAGCACCTAATCTTAGAAACAGCCTATCTGCCCATCAACAAATGAATGGATAAAGAAAATGCAGTATTTATACACTATGGAATACTATTCTCCCATAATGAATGAACTTGGGTCATTTACAGGAAAATGTACATACTTTCAGACCATAATGTTAGGGGAAATAAATCAGACACATGACTTTAAAGACCTCATGGTTTGTTTTATATGAAAAAACCAAAATATAAATAAAGAGCAAAATAAAAGATAGATCATTGGAGACAGAGAGATAGATCTTTTTCAAAAAGTAAGAGGACCACAAGATGAAGGGAGAGGGGAGAGAAGGTGATAAAAAAAATTAAGATGCTTTGTGTCCATGTAGCAACTCCCTATGAAGAATGGAATCATTATGCAAACATGGACTAATAAAAATAAAAACTGAGGGGCCAGGGATGTAGCTCAGCAGTGTAGTGCTGGCCTGGCAAAAGTGAGATCCTGAATTCAATACCCAGTGCCCCCTAAAAATGAAAAAAAATAAATAAATAAATGAGCAATAGAAAAATGTCCTGTCACTTGCCAATGTTCTACAGTGCCTCTTGCATGCTTCTAGTAGTAAGAATGAAGTGGTGTTCAGAGGGAATACACCGTCTCAAGTCCTTGATCGGCAACTCATAGTGGAGATTCCTCCAGCAGTCACTTCCAACCGTGGTCTGTGTAGAATCTAATTTGGCAGGAGAGCCTGGTAAGAGGCTGCTGAAATTACACTGGTAAGAATTACTCCCTCCTCCTACAGAGTAGACCTAGCTTTCTGACCAGTTCAAACAGTGTAGCACAGGAAAAATACAAACTGCAGGTACATAGCTGCAGAATTTCTTCTGACCACATCCTCTTCCCTCACTCTCCGGTTAAACATCAATATTAGTA
Organism: Chinchilla lanigera; assembly: GCF_000276665.1. Taxonomy (NCBI): domain Eukaryota; kingdom Metazoa; phylum Chordata; class Mammalia; order Rodentia; family Chinchillidae; genus Chinchilla; species Chinchilla lanigera. Next base: position 2,542,083 of record NW_004955530.1, on the reverse strand, counting down.
TTTGTCATTTTTCTTTTTATGCGATGTTTCATTCATGAGATTTAGGAACATGGTTATTCGCTAATCCAGAAACTAGTTTCCTTTGTTTTAACAACAAAAGCCATCAGCAATTCAGATAAGAAGAGAAAGGGGCAAAACTTAATAGCAGGAAAAATGTTTGCCAAAGCTGGAACTAGGAAGCAGAGGTAATAGCAACTTAGGAACTGAGAATAATGTGCAAATCAAGAAAGAGTGGGTAAAAACACAAGAATTCTTGCTTCCAATGTAGGGAAGAGGGGGACCTCCAGAGTTGGACATGGAGTAGAAGTGTTGTCTCAAAAGCAAAGAAAATAAATTGGTTTTGCTTGAGAATAAATCTCTGCTATAAGGAAATAGTGGAAGATGCTAGGGAGAATGAATTTCTATTTACTTGCTCATTTGCCACATGCATCTGAGCATCTTCCATGTCCTAGAACGTGTGGTGGTTATAAAACTGAAAGAATTAATTTAGTGGAGACAAAAATAGAAAGGTTGAAGGGTAGATGGTAGATATAGTTGGAAGATATTCTCATATGAGGAAAACATGTAAATTAATCATTGAAAAGAGAAAGCCAAAAGAACGGTCTAGAAATGATAAGCAGGAATTTGAGTCCCAAAAGACCACATTAGAACAACTGGGATGGATAGGTGGAGTGGGATAGGACCACAGTTGAGGCAGCCTTGAGAGGTGGAATTCTTAGTAATTATATCTAAAGACTTATATCAACCATCACTTATCATCTCTTATATACTGGGAAGACTAGCACTTCAATACATACTTCTTCCAATCACGTTATGATGTAATATTATTTTTACAGAGGAGGGGATTGAATTCAAGAACAAGCAACTCTCCAAAAGTCACAAACAAATGGCAGACACAGCTGAGGTTCAAGCCTTGTGAATCTTAAGCCTGATATATCAACTTCATCAGATTGCAAAATGCCTAGTAGATTACTAAGGAATGCTCCTGGGCCATAGAGGCGTGGCCTTGGTACTTTTTATGATCCCAGGAAGATTCCGCTCAGTCTCCCTGTGCTCGGTTTCCCTGCTTTGCTCTGGCGCCTCCTCGCATGATGTCTCTACCATGGAGCCCCCAGCACAGACAGAAACTATGAGTAAATTAAAGCTCTCCCTGTCAAAACTGTAGGTGTTGGGCCTTATGGTTAGGGAATGGGATAGTTAACTAACACATATAAAGGTATATTTCTATGATACTTGTAAGTGTAGAAAAGTTGTGTGATTCCTCTTCTTACTCATCACATGGGCCACAGCTAACACTGCTATGACACAAGACAGGGTAACAAGAGAAAAGAACACAAGGTTAATGTAGTCAAAGTTTTACTGACAGGAGACATCAGAAATGAAGACCTAAAGATTCAGGAAAAACTGCCTGTTTTTATGCCGACATTTGATGAACAAATAACCAGGTAGAAATGTGATTAGACACAAAGGTGTGGTCTAACAGTAACAGACTGAGGAGGAACCCAGAATGTCTGCCTGTTCAAATTCTCCTTGGCCCCTCGGAGTAGCATTTCTGTCACTTGGAATGAGGGTCTTAAAATAGGGAAAAGTGGACTTTGTTGGCTTCATGGCTTACTCAGGAGAGAGGGGCTCTTTTTTCTCTGACCCACCTTGGGGAAGAGAAATTTGGGTTTCTATAAATTGCTTTACTGGAGAAAGCTGAGGAAGACACAGAAAGGAAGGAGAAAGAAGGCCAAAGAGACCTTGTTTGTGAGCCTGCTTCTGAGCCCTTCCAACCTCCTGTGGTTCACAGTATCAGCTCGCCAACTGTCATACTCTTGGGCAGCATGTTTTGAGCCCCAACATCATGCTACTACTATCTCTTGAAACATCCTGACATTTGTCTTGCAAAGAGAAGAAAATTACTTGAGCATTTTTGACCCCTCTACAATTTCTAAGATGTTCTTGGACCTCTCCTTTTCTGAGCAGGATTTAGCACAGGTCATCCTTTCTTCCTCCTTGGGAGACTTCATTTGTCTCCATAACGAAATGCTGTCTGGATCTCTCATGCACTTTGCCTTCTCTATTCTCTTTGGAGGAGTCTCTTCCCCTCCAGTGTCAGGGTGACCCAATACTTCTCTGCTCACTTTTGTCTCCACCAACACTCATTCCCATTGGTGATTTTGTCCAACCTCACTGACTTTAGTGTTTAAAAGTAAATGTTGTTTATTTAAGGTTTACAGCATAGTATTATAGAATACATACACAATAGTAACTTGCTTACTGTAGTAAAAGGTTAATATATCTATAATCTCATATACTTCCTCTTTTTTTATTTTAAAGAGAAAAAAATGAAACTGAATTTCAAAGCAAAATAATATGAGAGCAACAATAATTAATACATTGGGTACTGTTGTCTTCAAAATAGTTACCAGAGTACAAGATATAGGCATGAAATATTGTCCAAACAATATTAGCACAAACCTTTCTTTTCAGTGAACTAAGAGAAACTAGCAGTATAACTATCTTAACCATTATATGTATATATAGATATACATATATTTTCCTTTTCCTTTCCTTCTTTTCCCCTTTCTGCCATCACAGTAAGAAGCTGAGCAAGTAAATAAGCTCCAAAATGTACAATAGATATTGTGAATTGGGAAGAAATTGTTCAAAAGCAAAGGAAAATAATAGTTCCTTTTTATGACAAGAAAAGCTAAATTCTACTTTGCTAAGAAAATCTCTAATACATTACAATTCTATCAACTAGAATCCTCAGGTAGTGTATTAAATCTCTAAACTTGTATCCTTTGGCTTATACCTCCCCATTTCTCTGACCCCACCCCCAGCCCATGGTAAACACATTTTATTCTGGCTTGTTTTACTGATATCTTCTGTATGTTGAGGAGTCACAAACTAGAAACTGGTGTTTGTAGTCCATATCCAGTTGATTTCTTCATTTCTCCCCCTGGCTGTCTGAAACTGAACTCCTGGAACCTTCCCCCACCTCACTGGTCCACCAGCAGTGTTTTATGGTTTCGTTCATAGCAACTCCATTGGTGTGACACCAGTTTTGACTCCCTGTTTGGTTTCATCCCCATCACTGAGAACTTTGGATCCATTCAAGACATCCAGAATCTGTGATTTTCCCACCACCAGCCTGGCTACTTCCCAAGACTGAGTCATTATTACTCCGGCTGGGCTACCCATGGGCCCCCTCCCTTCCTCATAAGCCACCTCTACCATGGCTGTGAAGGGTCTGTTCTCAGGACAGCAGCCAGAAGATTCCCTCAGACAGAAGTTACTCAGGTTGAAGCTTTTCATAGTCTTTCCTCCTGTGCTTTACTGTGCAGTTCAGCAATCTCACCGGCTTGTGCATTTGTCTCCTTGTTTGTTCCAGTGATTCCTCCTGTCTGCACAGTCCTTCCTCGGACATCTCCTGGGTGATTCCTCTCAGCGTTTTCCATTCTCAGCTTGGAACTCACCTTTCTGTAACCTGCCAACCCCCACCCCATCACCCTGATCTGATTTTCGTTTCTTTTGTTTTCCACAACACGTACAAACTTACACCTAACCCATTGATGTTTGTTGCCTATTCCCCCACTAGAAAGCTTTTCCCCCACTAGGAAGCTTTTAGCAGACATTTTTGTTCATTGTGTTCTTTCTTAACAGTTCATAAATGGCTAGAAATTGCCTGGCACTTATAAGGTGTTCAGTAAATGAGTCTACATGCATTTGAAGGTTGAAAATGAAAAAGCTGATGCTGCGTACACTTGCTGCTCCCTTTACTTTGTTTCCCTCTCTTCACGGGTACTTTTTCCAAGTGTCCAGGCAAAGTCCTTTACATCTTCTAAGATGTTACCACATCCTGCCTAGATACTTTTTAGAGTTTTTTTTTTTTTATTTTTTATTTTTATTTTTTGGTACCGGGAATCAAACTCATGACCTCAGGCTTACCAGGCAAGTACGTATGCCACTGAGCTATATTCCAGGCCCATGGACACTTTCTAAAAATTGGGTTGGGCACCTAGAGAAGTAAGGCAGCATGATATCAGGACATAGCACTTCCGGTACCTGAAGTCACATTAAGGGATGTTTCTGGCACATTGTAAATGATCAGCGAATATTTCATGCATGAAATAGGTGATCATACTTCAGTTACTAAATAGAATGGGAGAATAGAAGGCAAGGTGTTGACATGGAGATACATGGAGGAGGAAGGAGTGAAAATAACTAAGACAAAGTAGCCCTTGAGGTAATGAGGTGGCTCTGACTCTTAAGGAGGGCGATTTCTTACATGCATATTCAGAGACAGAAGGGCGGGTTTGGAGAAGCATTTGTCAGTTACTGTAGATTCATGATGCTTTCACTTGAATGTGTGATGAGAAACATACACATCCTGTATAGTAAGTACTGCAAGAGCATGATCAGAAATATTAAAATTAACCAAGCCTTAACTGTTGCCAAGAGAATAAAACTCACTTTAAATGAGATCACATGGTACAGTGCCACACATGGAACCTGAGTGGGAAGATGCATACACACAACACAATGACCACACTGCACAAATACAGTGATTAAAACTAGCTATCCAGCTATAACAGGTAAGAAAGTATAAGAAATTCAGTATAATTAGCCTTCCTTTTACAAATCTGTATTGTGTTTTTATGGGAAAACTTAGAAAATTAAGACTATTTACTTCAAAATTTATCTGTACTGATCAGTTTCCCCTCTAGTGAAGAGCCCTGGCTGCTAGTTACAGAAAATCTGTCTTTAAAGGTGAATTACATCATATCCCTAGAACTCTGAATGCAGTTTGCTTTGGGGTAGATCAAACTTTTGTTCCAGTGCACTAATTTGCTATTTTACAAAAGTCCAGGGAAGAGGGGCATAGCTCAGTGGTAGAATAAGATCCCCAGCACAAAAAAAGTCTGAATATTCATTTGCAAAAGTGTGGGGGGTGGGTGGGTGTGTAAATGTGTGTGTTTTCATGAGAGCACACACATGGTACATAATTAGAAAACTTAGTTTCATGAAATCAGGTCACATTGATATAATGCCACTCTTTTATTCACCTGTAGATCCATTTCTTCTGTGTAGTTCTTAACTAAGCACACATTGAAAAACAAATAATCTTCTTTGTAGTGTCATTTCTGTCATAGCAGAAAACTAATTTGTTACACCTTGATACATCACTATTTTCAAAAATCTTCTATGTTTACTAGGGTTTTATTTTTGTACAAAATTTAAGAAGAGAAAACAATAACCAATAGAATATTTGTCACTTTTACAGCCTTACTTCCAACCTTTCCAGGAGAAGTCACTATTCCTAGATGGGTCCTTCAATGAAGTATTTATTTTTATACCTCTATTATTTGTCAGCTGTTATTATGGAAATAACTTGGATATTGCATACTGAAATCCTAGTTTCTCCATAGTGTTAAAAAGGAAGTGATAAAAGGCCAAAAGAAGAAAGACATTTGAAAAGAACCAATAATAATCTGAAAACATAGTAAGAGAAAAAATTAAACTATAAAGGCAAATGGATTTATATTTGAAAAATGACACACTAAAATTAGTATCTACAAAACTCTTGTTTGATAAACAATGTTTCTTCAACTTTTCTTGACATCCATAAGACAAATTTTCCTTACACATTTTCGTGTGTATTATTTTCTAAATGTATGATAAAAGCTGTCAGTTACCTCCCTGCACAGTAACAGGAAAGTACAGTCCTTTGTTTCATGTGGCACTGCATTTGCACATTGTAGAACCATGAAATATTTACAAAGGGAAGGTTAAATCAATACAGCTCTAAAATTTGTACTTCAGTCTTCAGGGATTTACATCATCTTGATTTAATGAAGTACAAGGAGTGAGAATGTTGACACACAAAAAATATTTCATTTTCCTCTTTATTGTATATACAGAAAGCATTGAAGAAGGATTTGTTAATACCTAAGCAGCAACTAATTATTACCTCAACTATCATTTGAGTATTCTCATGGTGAAAAGTAGATGCTAATTATTAAAAAATATGGCATCAATGAAAAGATGAGACTATAGAGTATTAGAGATGCCACCCACCAATTAAAAGTAAATTCTATTTATTTATAAGGCCTGGTTTTTGCAAACTCCTGGTATAAAAGAGTCCAAGGAAAGTAAGATTTTGGCACCCCTTGTCTCTGGCTCTGATAATTTTCTTCTTTGAAACCTAAAGTAATTCAGTTTATCTCCCCAAACCTCAATTACCACACTGTATAAGATAAATAAATCTGTTTCCTTGCTTACCTCAGAGGACTATTATAAAGACCCAAAGATATTATAAATTTAGTTTGTAGAGTATTAATAATTATTACAAGATGTAAAAATCAGTTTCACCTCCATAATATGAATTGCTTATGTTTTTATTAAAACAACCCAAGAGTAATTAGTAACTATTTATGGAGTACAGATCCCTTAACACGTACCTATGAGAGACGGGGACCAGAGTTCTCTTGAGTGTGCAGCAGTGGAATGGCAAGTAAAGTTTGCATTTGAAAAAGAAGACAAAAGATTGTACTGTGAGAAATAAAACAATCATTTAATATCCATATTAAATTGAAACAATCTCATATTTTATCAGACTTCCTGGCAGTCTCCTAATGGAGTAATGATGTTATTTTGTGCCTTGGTCAAGGTCTCCATCAAACAGAACATTAGATAACTTCAAAGCTAATGTGTACCAGCAAGCAGAAGGTAGACACAGGGAGAAAAGCAGGGATGGAGGGGAGATAATATGAAAATGTGCTCTCAGGAAGCTGCCAAGCATGCAATATGATTGCTTCATTTCCTGAGCTGCTCCTCTGAGAAAGTACAGAAGCTACATCTCAGGACCATTCTTTTAGGGCAGAGAAGAAAAGGAAAAGAGAAATGATTTGCTCTTAGCTCATACCAATCAAAATTTTGCTACAAATCGTTTAAACTCTTGCTAGCTTGAATCTTTGTGTGCCTTGGCTTTGGGTGAACAGAAAGGCCCTGCATGGAGTTAGAGACCACAACAGGGATCCATAGAGAAGTGAAGCTCCGAGGTGCAGAAATGAAGTGTGACAAACAGCTGGCTTGCCGCAGATACAGAGATCACTATATCCCAGGCTTTTAGAGTTTATACTAAAAAGGACCTATCAATACCCCATATCATGCGAGACTGCTGACACTTTCATCTCACCAATATGTCCCCAAATGACTATGGAGCTAAAAAATTTCCACCTACTGCAATATTTCTTTTACTAAGTCATCTGTCATCCAAGTGAAGCACACTTTAGGGTGAGGCATCACAAAAGGAAATAAATCCGTGTCTTGGAGGTGGTGGCAGATAAGGGGATTCTGTGATAGCTGTTTCTGTGCTGTGACTCCCCAGTACAAAAATCTTATGATCTTGATGTTTTCCTCTTGTGCATGATACTAACTACTTAGCATTCTCTTTGTGTGTGTGTGTGTGTGTGTGTTGACACAGAGTCTCACTATGTAGTTCAGGTTAGCTTTGAACTCATTGTGTAGTCCAGGATGACCTCAGACTCACAGCGATCCTCCTTCCTCAACTTGCCAAGTCTGGGATTATAGATATTTGCCACCACACTTGGCTCCTTGGAACTAAGGAGTTAGACTAAGACTAAGACTTAGACATACTGAGTGCCTATTAAATTGCTTTGGTTGTTATTTCATAAAAATCAAAAGGGAGGAATCTGAAATTATCATGTCAATAAGCAAGTTGTGTACTTTTGCTATCCAAGCTTGGACTGTGGTTCAGCCTCAGTAGAAATAAATGTCCTTCTCTTCCTGAATACTTGTCAATTTTTGCAATGCTCATCTTTCCTTTGTGTCTCCCCTCTAGACTATTTTAGTAGTTGATTCTGGGGAGAAATGGTGGCTAGACTGCATGATTTTTGTAGACAACTAAGACTAAAATTGATATGCAATGAAAAATTCAAAGGAAGAGCCAAAATAATGCAGCACACAAGTTGGAGGACTCACATTTTACAACTTTAAAACTTATTACTAAGTTATGTTAATATTAGTAACACTAATGAAGACATAGATATGAATCAATGGAAAACAATAGAAATTCCAGGAAAAGACCCACAAAAATATGCTATTAGTTTCCATTACTATAACAAAGTAACTGAAGCAATCAACTTATGAAGAAAAAGGTTTGCTTTGGTTCCCTATTCATGATATTTCACTCTATGACTGGTAGCCCCATGCTTTGGGGTCCTGGTGGGAACATGTGGTGGAGGAAGCTACTCACCTTAAGGCAGGTAGGGAACAGAGAGACAAGGAAGAGACTGAAGTCTCCCTGTACCCTCAGATGTCATGTCTCAGTGACCTAATTTCTTCTTCTAGGTCCCACAGCAAGGAGCTCCCACTCCTTCCCAGCACCACACTAAGACAAGTATTTAACACATGGCCCCTCAGCATGTCCCTGTTCCACACTATAGCACACATTCTGTTTTTAACCAAAATTAATTTCATGGGGAATGAAGCTTTTACCACAAATGGCACATTCACATATAATAAAATGGATTTCAGCATAACCCTCACAACTTTTACAAAAATTAAGCCATTATTGATGGTAGATCAAAATGTAAAATGTTAAACTACAAACACTTTTAGAGGAAAACATAGGAGAAAAATTGTTTTTGTCTAAGATTAAGCAAATAGTTCCTAGATAACACCAAAAGCATGATTAATAATTTAAAATTGGTAAATTAGTCTTTATCAAAATTAAAAACATTCATTCTGCAAAGATACTATTTAAGGGCTGTAAAGACAGGCAAAAACTATGAGAATCAATTGCAAATCACTTGGATCCTGGGATTTAAAATTCAACAGTGTCGGGGCTGGGGATTTAGCTCATCGGCAAAGCACCTGCCTGGCAAGCGCAAGGTCGTGAGTTCGGTTCCTGGTACCGGAGAAAAATCAAAAAAAAAAAAATTCAACAATGTGAAAAGAGTCCATTAACAAATGGTTGAAAGACGTGAGAGACACTTCACCTATGAAGATATGCAGACACAAGATATAAGCACATGTAAGGATTTTTTAACTTCATTAGTGATGGGAAAATGCAAATTAAGATAATGATGTAACATGACTAATCCCCAATCAGAAGGACCCATATAAAACTCATTACCAATACCAAGGGCCGGCGAGAAAATAGAACAAAGGGAACTCACCCTCAGTGAACAGTGACAATGTGAACAAGGAATACCTGTCTTTCAGAGTTAGACATGTACTTGCCAGAAGACCCGGTCATCCCACCTTAGGTATTTACCTTGGAGACTTTCAGCTCCTATTCTCACAAAAGTCCGTGTGTGAATGTTTGTAGCAGCACTATGCATAAGTACCCCAATCTAGGAACCCAAATGCTCTTCATTGCACACTGAATGGATGAACACACCAGAGTGCAGCGCACTACTCAGCAAGTAAAAGGAACGAGGTACTGAGAGACACACCTCGGATACAAACAGAGTCACTCTGCTGAGTAAAGAAAAAGCACTTACAAAAGGTTACACAGTTTGAGTTCATTATAAGACGGGAAGACAGCGCCGTGTTGGAAAATGGAATAGAGGTTGCCGCGTGCAGATACGGAAGGGTGAGACGTTAGTGGCAGTAGGAGAGGGTGAGGAGTGATGGAGCCGTCTGCATCCTGATGTGGCGACCGTTATTCAAATTTACAGTCTAAAACGTCTACAACAGTCCACCAAGAAGTCAGATTTACTCAAAGCAAATTTGAAAAATCAAAAATTTAAAACTACATGTAGCAAATTATGGGAGTAAAATAATTTCACTTTGCCAAGAAAGATGCCCCTGCCACAGTCCCGCCATGGCTTTGTCTGTGCTCTCTCAGGTACTGTAAGGTGATTTTAATAAATAGTGTTGCACTGTATTTGCACTGTATTCCTTTTCAAATTCTCCAAATTTTTATTAATAATATTTTCTGGATGGAGAAACTTTAGATTTTAATAATATAAGTCATATTTCAGGTTCTTCTGTATTTCAAATTATTTCTTTCCAAACATTTCCAATTATTTCAAATGTTATTAAACATTAAATAATATTTGAAAAGCATACTGAAAAAATAAGACAATCTTTTCAAAAACTAATTACTACATTTTCCCTTTTCAAAAAATTAAAAAAGGTTGTGCAAGATTCTCCACATCCCAGGGCATTTGGTTAAATTTAGTCAAAGTCAGAGTGCTGTTGTCTAAGGGCCACTTAAAACACTGCTCCAAGTAGTAATTAATCATGGTATCTCTTAAGAAGAAATCACTTCTCATCTACTTACAATTGTGCTTACTCATACTCGACATAATATCTGCACTAAGGACATGATGCATGACATGTATTTAGATAGTAATGATTTTTGAATACAACAAAGATAGCATTTTTCGTATGTATGGACTGGAAGTGAGAGATTTTAAATTTCATTAATAATTTCTTGAGGCAGCAGCTTCTCCAGGGTTAAGTCCAGAGAAATGTGTACATCTGTTATTGATATATTATCTTCATGCTCCAACCATCTGCACAAATGAAAATTCAGGGTCAGGAGGTATTAAAATAAGTGGCCTGTCAGAAAGCAAAGGAAATTAAGACATGATTTCTAAAATTCAGTAGCTAGTTTAGTAGTAACTTCCATTGTACTATGGCTTGTTTTGGTTTTCTAACTACTTACTATTGTGGGGGCAGAGACAGTTTCTGAAAGATGCTGACATATGCAGGAAAACACTGGATTTGTGAGCTCTGGTTCTGGATTATGGCTGCTGGCATACTGAGTTCAGTAAACCACATGGCAACCGACTTAGCAGCTTGCCATTTGCCATTGTCCTAGATATGTGACAAAGAGCACCAGAGTGCCCCAGCATATCTGTCAAGATTCTTACACCTGTCAGCATTGGTCTCACCTCTCATAGGCAAAGAGAGACCCGCGTTTATATATAAAGGCTTTAGCTTCATGTTAGGGGTACCTCCTTGTATTATCAGAATCTGAGAACAGTTTGGTTTCATTTTTTAGCCACTGGGTTCAGCTTTGCTCTTGGAATGCACTCTTCTTCCTTCTGGGCTGTATCTTTGGGGGAGCAGACTCCTAGCATTATTCTCCAACTGTGCTGGTTTGTGTTGTGATATAATTTTAGATTTTACAGACATGATTTTAGATGCAGCCTTAGTTGACCTACACACCTTATCATCATCTCTGGCAAAAATTTTAAGGTTCTAAGATTGACTTTGTTCTGCAGTGCCTTCAGCCTCTGTGTAAAATGAGATACAGGGGGTAAAGGGGAAATTTTGGAACCCAGCTCTGCGCTGGAGGGAAGGAAGAGGTCAACTGCAAAGGGTCACTTAGATGCAGAGCTAATGAGAATATGTGACTGATGGAAGCACTGTTAAGAATTCCGTCTCATTCTAAATTAGAATGGTCTCTTCTCTTCACAGTGTGATACACTGAACTCTGCCCTCCCTTGCGTCTTTCTGAAATTATTCTGCCAATCGATTAGGCTAATTTCTAATCCTGTCATAGCTATGTCTTCTACATCTTGTGGCACAAAAGAGCCTAACTACTTGAAAAGTATGCAGTTTACACCCTGAAAATGGTGTACAAACTCTCTTAACACCGCATCCCTTTCTTCTAAGTGTTAGTGTTAAAATGGAGGAGGAATATATAGCAGAACTAAGATGCAAGATAGAGCGGCATGAGCAGACGTTCCTCAGGAAGGCTGTGAAAGCTGATGTGGGTGGTTACACAAGAAGCCAACAAGGAGTATCTGGGAAAGCTGGAACGATGCAAGTCAAAACTCCTCCTGCTCAGCACCGCCGACACTGTGGGACAGGCAATTCTTTGTTGTGAGACTGCCTTCTATATTTAGCAGCACCTCTAGCTCTAACCATTTTGCCAGTAAAACTTCCCCAGTTGGGACAACCAAAACTGTCTGCAGACACTGACAAACACCATCTGGGGGCAAGCCACCCTCAGTGGAGAGCCGCCTATTTGAAGCCTTTTCTAGCCTAACACATTCTGCAGCAGGAGGAAGGCAATCAACACACGTATGCTACATTGTTATAAGTGACAGATGGCTGAAAGGAAAGAAGAAAAAGCAAAAGAGGGGAGAAAGAGAGGAAACAAGAAATGAAAGGAGTCTTCAAGCCTTGCTGATATTCATTGACAGATAATGTCAACTTTAAATAAACTTGGAGACTAGATAATATTCAATACTCAGTACACACCGGTACCAAACAGAAGAAAACTTGCTCCTTAATGCAAAATCATATTTAGAAACTCTCATATTTTAGAAAGGATTTAAATAAAACATCAATCACAAGAGTGAAAAATAACTGTTCCCTTAGAAGTGAAATGGTTATAGATCTGATCTCTTTATCATGGGTTTGTTTAAAATAATTAACAACAATGTTATTGAAAGACATATGCTCATCTTACTGAGACAAAATTACAATGGAATTGGTAAGTAATGACCCTTTAATCATAAGAATAAAGCTCAAGTGGATCCTTGAATGAACCCCAAGGCAGAACTTCTCTGCATTAGTCATATCATTATTGATATGCTGCCATACTGATATTAATGCTCCTGCAGGATGCTACATCGATAGGGTATTAACAAAGTCTTCACTTTCTGTTCTTATGAGATATTTTTGGAAAGTGCATTTAAAAGGAATAGCTCTGTACTAACAATATGAAATAAATCTATTTCAAATGCATTCACATGCTCAGTACATATTTATTGAGCACCAACCAAGGAACTTTGAAAAACATTAAGCTTTTCTCTTGAAATACACACATAATAATAAAAATTCAAATCTGTCAATTGTTTCAGCCCTGTCTAATTAGTAAGTTATAATTCCATTTATGTGTTTCAACCATCAATAGGGCAGGAATTTGGGATATTAATAAAACATATTATTATTCTAAAAAATGCTAAAAAGTCTCTCCTACCCCAATAGATCCCAACATTTGCTAAAATAAACCTAAGGACACTGATATTTTATTTCACAGCTCAAATCACTTTCACCCAAAATCAGCCCCTTCTCTTGAGGCTCAAAACCACTCCTTTATTATTGCTTGTAATTTTATGATTACAAGCTTTATTATTACTGTGCTCATTGTAAAATGAGCAAATGAGAAGTTCAAAAAGACTACGTGACATAAGTAAGAAAACTGCAAGTAAATTTTTATTTGGAAAGAAAAACAAGAATTTTTATTCCAAACAATATTTTCATTACACTATGGCAGTGCCACATGCATTTCTTTTGTAATAGTAGAAAATTCTTCTTGTGTTCCTCTTTAAAGAGATAGACACTTAGAACAATGATTCTCTCCTGGGATTGGGAGAAACCATCACCTGAGTCAGTTATTTCAGGTAGTGGAGGAGGAGAAATTATGGAATTAGAAATCCCACTTTCCTCCAGTTGCTTTTATAGTAATGCCAAGCACATAACCAAATTTCCAAAGATCTATTTTCTTAATATTAATTTAATGTCTGCCTGATCTTAAGAGTATATATCAGATTAAGTTTTGAAAAACTTTTTGTGTTACATTTTTATTTATTGGTACATTTTACATTTTAAATATGCATAGTGATGACATTCATCATAATGATGACAACTATTGTATATATATATGTAAGATATATCATGTACTTGTACATGATGTATCTTATATATTAGCTATTCTTGGCCCAGATTATTTGGTAGACCAAGGTTTTAGTACATTTTCTTTCAATGTGAGAGATGATACAGCAAGAAGGGATGAAATTTTAAGCCCAGTAAACATTCCATTCAGTCGAAAGAAAGGACAAAAACAGGAAAAAGAAGTCATTATATAGAATATAATTATAATTTTTTGTGTTTATATGATGCTTTGGAGTATTACCAAGATTGTTTCATGTATGTAATCTTATGTAAGAAAAACCTGGTAGTAAGAGCTGTGGCTTCACTTTGCATTAAGAGAAAATAAAAATTCAGTCATTTTAAGAGATGTGTCCAAAGCCACATAGCTAGAAACAGCACAGGAGCACACATCATCTGATTTATTAGCTAGTAAACCTAAACAAATAGTATGTATACAATGCCAAAGAGTCTTACACCTGCTCATCCTTTTTTCTCTGTCTTCTTTGATATTTTCTCTTACTTTCATGGTTATAGAATGTCTGTGCTTTCCAAAAATTTACTATGTCCTCTGTTCTTCATCTGAGTTTGTCTCTCAATTATCTTATCTAAATATTCTTCTCAAGATTCATTTTCTTGATACCAAACTATTCAAATTTGCTTCTGTAATTCCATCACATTTTTCTCTATCCAACTGTCATGTGAGTATTTCCCTGAGATAGTTTATAGGTGTGCCTAATTCACTGTGGAGAAGAATACCAATGAGATTACACACCAGTGAGATTGTGTTCTCTGTCCTAGAGCATGACGTCACCATAAGCTCAGCCCAAGGTAAAAGCATGGAAGTCACTTTATTCTTTTCCTATCACTGTCCATACCCCATGTCTGCTTCTCCACTAGGACTGGGTGTAACCAGTCCACAGACCACATCTCCACCACATTGTCTATCACTTTCCCTTCATTTTTATTCCTACTGCTACTGCCTTTCACCGTCTCTTTATCTTTCCTTTATTAGAATATTTCCCTAACTGGCCTCCTTTAGCTTCTCAAATTTCTATCACTCATAGCTTCCAAAACTCTTTCAGAAAATAAATCTGGTCTTGCTGGTTCCAGTTATTCATGAATAACATGCCAATGTTTTAAGACTAAGATCATCTAATAATTCTATCCAGGTGAACTTTCATGGATTTTGCTCCTGGCCACTGTCTTTCTGGCTCACCCTTCAATGTACTCACTCTTTGGCTGTGTGTGACTTTCACTCCAGTCACACCAAGTTGTGATCAATTCCTCAACACGCCATGCCCTCCACATGTCCCGAACTGACCCAGATATCATTTATTCCTTCTCTCCATGACCCTCAAGAGTTAATTCCTTTTTTCCCCTCAGGACTCAACCCAGACATCACATTTTTGCAGAAACATTTCCTCACTCTGCTAGTCACACTCTAATTTACAGTCTCCTTATTGCATTCTTATTTTTCCACAGCCATAAAATGTTCACACTATTTAAACCATTTATTTAATTCTAAAATGTTCCACTATATGGAACAGTTTGTAAGTCTGAAATTCATTTGAACCTTCTAGTAAAACAGCTGATTTTTCATTCTTCCAACTTCTGTAAGACTGCTATACAATTACTCCACAGCTCCAGTTTCTCAGACTTCTTAACTTTTTACATCAGCTGAAAAATGAACATCATAAGCTGTAGCCTCACTCTTAGAAATACTCATTTGGGGACATTTCTTTCATCTTTTTCACTTGGCAATGTTTATAATATGTTATAGAATGCTTTATAATTTGGAAATAATACTTTTATTATTTGTTTATGTTACTATGTGACATATTTTGATATATTATTGATTGTTACATTTATTCTGTAAATAATATAAAAATTAGTGAAGACAAAAAATTGCTGACACAAAAAATACCAGTTCCACTAATGTAGTAAAATTCTAAAAATGAAGAAAACAGGAAATTTTTGCTTTTAGTCACTCACTAGAATCAAGCTAGTCAGTAGTGTTCTACTTCAAGTAAAAGAACAAAAGTTTTCGGTGAATACATATTGGAAACATTGTCTTACAAGAAGTATAGGTGTGAATTTCATAAATTCTTTAGCTTCTTGGAATAGCTTTTCTAACTTGTAAGTATAGTGTAAAAATACTGTGCATCTTACTTCCATAGACCTGTCTACGAATACAGGGTCACATTACATAGAACCGTATGTCCCTGTTACATATTAGATGCAATCCAAATATGCATCAGTAAAATGGAACTAAATTAATCAACGCCACAATCAGTAAGTAAAATACTATGCAGGCACTATTAGAAAGGGTAGGTAATAACCTGAAAACACAGTTATAATTTGGTACTAATCTGAATGGCAAATTAAACCTTGCATATCTGTTATCAGTTCACAATACATAATATATCACACTGAAAAATTACTGGAAAGTGATATACCAAATCTACAAATCTCTCTAATATCAATTGTGGTATAATTTTCTTTTATATTTCAAGCTCTTTCTAATTGTCATAATTTCTTGAATACAAGTTTAGGAGAAGACTGTTTCTATAAATTCACCATTGGACAAGGAAAGGATTTCAATCACAAATAAATATAGTGGAACTTTGTAAAACTTAGGGGAGAAAATAAGCATATTTTCAGCTGTAAAGAAAAGATTCATTTTAATCAGAGTATGACTTTTCAGAGCCAGTTCTCCGGGAGCGGCAGGGCTCCTGGGTCCGAGAGTAGGCCGGACTCATACCACCG
>NW_004955530.1:2506456-2519540 GCF_000276665.1 Chinchilla lanigera | reverse complement strand
AAAATAAAAAAAAATAAAAAAAAATTAAAAAAAAATAAAACAGAGTATGACTTTTCAGTCTGTATTTGAAAATAAAGTACAAGAAGAGATTGGGGTGGTGATGCACACCTGTAATCCCAGCACTCGAGAGGCTGAGGCAGGAGGATCACTGTGAGTTCAAAGCCAGTATGGACTACGTGGTGAGACCTTCTCTCAAAAAAAAAAAAAAAATACAATGAAGAGATGCGAATACACAGAAAATTGACCAGGAGTAAAGTGTGCTGCACTATTCTTTTTCAACTTGTTTTCACTGGGAATAATGTTTCCCAGAATCCCTGTTCTGTATGATTACGGCATAGAGTTGGTTAAAAGTAAAGTTGCTGACAGGAAATTAACAATGAGATTCTGTATTGCTTGTATTGTTTTTGTGTTACTTTGTAAGCGTATGTGTGTTTGTTAAGATGTTTTCATTCTTTTACCTTCAAAATAAAAACAGTAAAATTGCAGGAGAGAATAAGCAGAGAAACACCAGCCACTGCACTCTGTATATCAACATTAGCTGAAGGGAAGGAGACAGGTACCAAGGGACTGCTTTGGAACTTTTGTGCTGGCTCATCTTTCCCAGCTGTTGGCTGTGATAAGCAATAATGAACCAAGCCAAACACTGTCAGTTAGATATGAACTCGGGAAGGCAGTAGTCACAAAGACCGAATGATCTTCCATCTCAGCCGCCCAGCTGTCCAACAATTTGACATGCCTCACCTCCATAACTTCCAGCAAAGCCTCACCATTCTCCCACACTGGGACTGGTCAGTGACATTTCTCTGATCCTCTAACTTGCCCTGTCTTTGCAACTCTACCGCCACAAATTATGTAAGAGCTAATCCCTATACTCATTTCACTGTATTACAGTAAAATTCTATGTGGCAGACTGACAGTGCAATATAAACCTACAATATGGAGCCTGGGGCTACTCAGACGTTCTAAGGCTCTCTTAGTGTTTCTAGGAACCTGAATGATATTAGATATTCCATAAAAAGGGATCCAATTTAAAAGCTGAGGCAATGAATTAAATAATGACATATAATCTGACTTGGAATTCACGGTGGGTAGCAAAAACTGACTTTGTTCCGAAGTTGTAAATATGGCTATTGTTTAACTCTGGTTAGGAAAGTGCTTACCTCAATGGCGCCGCTTAAAATGGTATGAGTTGCACTTAGTTTTCTACCTTCTGATTCAGTCATCAGAGATAAGGCCCTAGAATCTGGACTTCTACAAGACCATTTATATCATTTCAAATCTCTATTTATCAGCCTGTTTTCATAGTCTTTTTCAACTTACTGCACGTATCTAGAACTGTTGCTTATAAATTCAAGTAATATTTGATCTGTGTTTCATTTCCATTGAAGAAACACATTAAAAATATTATTTTTGGGCTGCAGATGTTAATTTTTAGTAGAATTTATTAATGAGCCTAATTATATAGGTTGAAAAAGTATACTATATTAATACAGACACAAAAGCTCTGACAGAAAGGAAAAGAAACAAATGTAGAAACAAGTAAATAAAGTGGCCAGACCATAGAAAGGAAAGGAAATTCAGAGTGAAAGCACATTTCACTCTGAATTCAGCTGTAAAGAGAACAGATTCATTTTAGTCAAAGGATGATTTTTCTTTCTTTCTTTTCTTTTGGAGCAGGTACTGGGGATCTCACACGGGACCTTGAGCTTGGCAGGCAGGTGCTTGTGCCACTGAGCTATATCCCTGGCCCCACTTTTCTTTCTATATTTTAAATTTAAAATACAATGAAGAGAGTGGGGGTGGTGGTACACACCAGTGATCCCAGCACTCGGGAGGCTGAGGCAGGAACCGTGAGTTCAAGGCCAGCCTGGACTACATAGTGAGTTCAAGGCCAACGTGAACTACATAGTGAGACCTTGTCTCAAGAAAAAAAAATATAAAGTCCAAAAAGTTTTAGGACCTTCATATAAACATAGAAAAGACACCTGTTCTCAGAAATCAAGAGAGAAGTCTTAGTTAAACTAGGACAGACACAAATGAAACAACACTATTTATCTGAAAAGAATACATAATTTCTCAGGGTCCAAAGTTGCTATTGTCTTAGAAGCAAAATCTTATTCTAAATCCTTCGAGAATTTTAGCAACAAAACCTTTCTTGTTAAAGGATCAAATTAAAAATGATCCTAGAAATTCTTTAACATGCTTCCTGTGTTGTTTTTAATATGTCAACTTGGCTGTCCAATGGGGCTCAGTTGTTTGCTTCCAGTGGATTTTGTGGGTATGACTAACATAGACAATCAGCTGACCTGAAATAACAAATTACTCTCAGTACTTTAAATAGTCTCATCCAGTCAGTTGCGTTCCCTAAGAGCACAAACCGATGTTTCTCAAAGAAGAGGTTATTTTGCCTGAAGACTGTAACAGAAATCTTGCCTGAATTTCCAGATCACCTGCCTGCTGCATGGATATTTAACTGGAAACTGTAACATTAGTCTCTGGCGTGAGTTACTAGCCTGCTGAACTACCCTGCCCAATACTTTGGACTTGCCAGTTGGAATAGTGTGTCAAACAATTGCTTAAAATAAATTTTTCAATATGAACATATACACACACCAGCACATACACACATCCTATTGGTTCTGCTTCTCTTGACTGACACACCTTCACTAAATCTGTGCAAACCTTCTCCAGCTGCTTGACCAAGGCAAGGCAGTGGAAATAATGTCCTCAAGACTTCTAAAGTTATATCATAGTAAGCCACAGAGCTTCTACCTGTGTCTCTGGTGCCACTCGCCTTTGCAATACGTGCTGTTAGAAGCCAGAGCTCAGCTCACTAGGAAATGTAGACATATGTCCTCTTACCTAGACTGTAGCTGAGCTCCCACTGCAGCTGGTGCCAACTGCAACAATACATGAGTGAGCAGGTGGAGATCCACATCACCGCACTTCATGAGAGAACAGAAGCTAGGATCACCCAGTCACCCTCAACACAAGGAGGTACTACTGTTGGAAGTGTACTAAGCGAATACTTGGGGTGATTTATTGTATAGCCATACGTAACTTGAGTTACAAAATGAAAGGAAATGCTTCAAACACTGCAGCCCAGAGGCAAGTAATAGGCCATCCTTTCTTCTCTGAAGAAATACCTATGTAAATTATTATAGATTCAGAGGCCAGTGAATTTGAAATAACTTATCCTGAATTTTATTTTCAATTTACCTTCTTGGAAATGAGAATTAAAATATCAATCTGAACACTACCCAAAGCACAATTTTTAGATCACAAATTTTTCTGCCAATGGATATATAATTTTCAAATACTACTCACAGAAAGGTGTCTGGTAAAAAATGAATGCAAATAGAATTTGTGTCAACTAAGGGAACGTTTTGTAATATGCACAAGGGACCTTTTTGTAATATACCTCAATTTAATCAGCATGCTTTACTAAATACGAAAAGCCAACATGCAAACGGGTAATAATTATCATACATTCCTTGAAGATAGTTATAAGTAAAAACTAAATTAGTGTTATTGATGGACTTCAAAGTATAAATCCTACAAAAAGGTGAATTTTGTCTGTCCTATGTTTTCCTAAAAGCAAATCCAATTTATACTATATTTTCAGAGAAAATGACAATGACAGAATGAATGTTTGTCTACTGCTATTCCTGGTGCTATCACCGTTAGTAGAGTAATTGCCCACTAAATCAGAATGTCTGATAAAAGAACAGGCATGCTGGAGCTCCACTGATATTTTTCTTTTTTTAAATGAAGAAAAGATTTTAATGTTTTTCTCTTTATAAATAGCAATATTTTCATCTTTAAGATTTATTTTAGCTCACCTAGATACAGACACAGATATAGGTACAGATATATGTATACAGAGAGAGAAAGATATTAATGGAAATACAGACATATGTGTAGACAGATTTGGTCATTGATATAGGCTGGCAGGTACTCAAAACTATAAATAAAGAAGGTCTTCTGCATTTACATTACTTGGTAAATGTGGTTAAATGGAAACACCATAACCCACACAACTGGAATATTGTGGCTTCATTTTCAAAAACTCAGTTCTAGGATGGAATAACAGTGCTTATCAACACGAGCACCCACCCCTTTTCATGGGGGGGACTCTGGGGAATACTCTTTTTTTTACAAAACGTAAGAGTTTAAAGCTCACATTCTATCATGTTACTTTGATCACCATAAAGTTGTTTATACTGCATAGATTAAAATCATAAAAGCAAGAACAATTGATTGTACCAGCACTTACAACCAAACTAAATCCTCTTCTAATGCTGATGTGAAGAAAGGGAATCACATACTCCTGTAGGCATTAAGTTCAAACTGTACTCGGCTGAGAAGAGAGCGTTACACTGGGATCTTCCCTACACTATGTCAAAAGAAGAATGAAAAGCTTCTATACTATTTTTCTTAATATTTGCAAAATTTTTCACTTATCCATAAGAAATGTGTTTGTACATCTGTTATTATGGGTTCAAATAAAGACATCATTGTGCAGAAAAACTAGTTTTCCTCCCCCTCCCCATCCTGTTAATGGTACAAATGTTAATCACATAATCATTAAGGACGGGCTAATTCCATGTATTCTTTCTTTTTATATATTTTCATCATTCCAAAATACAAAGAACACTACAAATCATAGGTATTCATCACTGACACTCTAAAGAAAATAACTGTGAATAACTTTTAAAGACATATGACAAATGCAATTAGTGAAAAATGCGTCTGTATTCTGTTACCTTTTGTGGGAGCAAAACACAAATGTTCCTCAATCTTTATGTTACTTCAAAACATTCAGTTCTAAAAGAAATACTACTATGGAAGAAAAATAAAGTACAAAAATACATCAAAAAAGGATTTTTCAAAGCAAAATAGACCAATAGATTGAAAATAGTTTGATGCTTTACAGGTTGCCCCGTGGTGCCTCTTTATCTATTTTATAGATGTCAGGAAGACTATCTGTTAGACTGTCATTCTAGAGGATACACACACACACACACACACACACACACACACACACCTGCACTAACTAAATGTAACAGCAATGCACCCTTCCCACTTCCTTACTCCAAAATTTACTGATTAATAGTGAAATTTAGATTTTTAATGAAGCTTTAAACATGTATTTTCTCAAAGGCTTGGTCATTTCTCCATCTGTAATTGGAGTAGCATGAAGAAATACATGATAGGGAAACAAGTTCTTCTGGTAGATTTGAGAAATTCAAACAATGGATACTGGCTATGAGACACAAGAGCCATGGCCAACGGTCTCTAAATTTTAAGTGTGCCTGGGAAAAATCACCACCACAGAACCTATCTCTGGACCAACTGTCTTGGAGAAGGTGAGCTCTCTTTTGGTTTAGAGACCCAGTGTGGTATTTCAAACAGAGTTAAGCCAATTTAATCAGGATCAGAGAGCTAGAGAACAAAGAAAGGGATTTGTGTAACTACACTGAATAAACATTTTTTCTCTCTCATTTGATTTGCATTACTTACTATATTTTCCTACTTGTTGGTCTCTCTCTCTCTCTCTCTCTCTCTCTCTCTCTCTCTCTCTCTCTCTCTCTCTGGATCATCTATCTAACCTATTTCCCTGTCTACCTCTATCACTGGTGTCTATCTACCTACCTATCTTCTAGCTGTTTGTTTACCATTTTATGTAGCCAAATAAGTTAAAATAGAGCAGGAAACCCTTTATTATGAGAGGATGCAAGTATGCCCATCAAAGAACAAGCAGCCAGAATGTTCAGGCTCATGCAAAAAGCAAGAACAAGAACCATTATACCTTTAGGCCTTGTATTATAGAGGCTAGAGAACACTCTAAACTCATTTAAGACAAAGTTCCTACAAATTCTGGGGACAAAGCATGAAGCATTAGATTTCTTTTCTTGAAAAGCAGGCTTACCCCACAGTAGCACCTCCTGTAGTAGGAGTGAATATATTCAAGCATCTCAGGAAATTTATCTTGACTACATAATAGCACAACTAATTAAGGACATTTTATACATTTTATATTTAAATGACATAGATAACTAAATGCCACAGTGGTTTTATGTCACAAATAAATTAGATCACCAAATATCTTCAGTTTGAGAGAGGGTTGTACTATTTAAGCATAAATATATCAATGCAAAACTTGACTGATACAAAGAGATTTTGTCTAGTTGATGTGAGCAGAGTCAAAAGTCTAAGTACAAATCAGAAACAAAAACATTGTTAAAACTAGCAAACACCTCAACATCATAATTACATGTGCCTGAAGACACAAAATTCATCATGCATACCATACCCTTAAATATTTTCAAGTCATACGTTTCCAGCATCTTGCTCAACCATTTTCAACTTTTCTTTGTCTTTACCCACTCCCCCTTTCTTTCTTCTGTTTTATTGACCAATTCTGGAACTGTTGAGGCATGTCTCCCCACTTGGGCCCTTACTCCAGAGCATGTCGGTTGATACCAACATAAATGTGACAGCCATCTTACTTCAAGCTCACATCTGCTAGCTTGGTAAAGTGGGAGTTAAAGGTCTTCTCTCCATCTCAGCAACTTGAAAGCAAGGACTACATCTCACTCATCTTTCCTTCCTAGCACCTAATACTGAACCAGGACTATAGTAAGTCCTAACCAAAAGTTTATTGGCTTTTGAATTTAAACTCAGAAGATATGACACGTTAGTTCACTTATATAATGAAATCAAAGTTTTCAATTTCTTTTACATTTTAGGTTATGAATTACAATAAGCACCTAAAGTGCTTGCTGCTTCAGTAATACATGAGACAAGTTTTGTTCTTTCAGATCAAAACAAGGCATACTTTTAATCCTTTAAAATGTGAAAAAAAACTGCACACCAGTCGGACTTTTTATCAGGTACCCTATGACATCCTGCCAGCAGAAGACACTTTGGAAAAATTGGCACACAACAATAGGATGTGTGTGTTTCTGAATTCATAATAGTTCCACACCTCAGCCACCTTCCCGTAATAAAGAACTACAAGACACATCAACTTCAAGCCCGATAATCTTTAACAGCCTCTTTTGAAATTGCAATGATTTTAAAGCAATATATTCTGATCTGAGATGGCATCGAGTCCTTCACTATTTACGAGAATGTTGCCCTTGAGTGTTGAAGTGCTAATATCAGCTGAGTATATTCTCCTAAATGGCAGATGACTAGGGCAAAATGTCTATTTCATTATTCAGATTTCTCATTACTTTGGATCATATATGTAGTCTTCTTTCTGATTTGCCATTTCCATCTTAACCATAAACTGTGAGCGTGTGTGTGTGTGTGTGTGCATGCACACACACACACACACACACACACACACAGAAATGGAAGTTGCTCTAAAACAAGACAGCTAAGATTCCCTCAAAATTGACAGGAATTATGGCCCTTGGTGCCCCCCCATCTTTAAAATCACCCACACCATCTCAATAAACCAAAAAGAAGAAGAAAGTTATTTCCTTTGCAATAAAATGTGAACTGCATGCAGCTTTTCATTTACAACTACATTAGTTGTGATCAACTTTCCCACTCTAGAGCTCAGAGAAATAGCACAAAGAATACTCTCTGCTCTCACTACTGAGCTATGAATCTGGGCCACACAGGTGTCCTACTCAGCAACAGAACATATCTTCTGAGGAATTTCTACCCAGTCCAACTCATCATTTCTGGAATGAATTTAAAATAAGGTGAAAGGGTGACCAGGCCTTGAAACCAAAGTATCAACTTAGATCATTTTAAAGACTCTGATTTTGATTTTTCTTTTCAAAGAAGACCTTGAAGGTTTCTTTTGAAGTCTTCACCACTAAATAGATGGCAGCGAGTTTTGATAGTTTTGTTCCTTCACAGAGGGTCTTCTGGGTATATTATTTCCCTCATTTGATCAGTCTTGGGGGAAGGCCCACATCCAGTAGGTATAGTTATTTCTTCATCTGCAATGGGACATCTGAGACTCAGATGTTTTCATTGATTTCTTAAAATCCTCAAGAGAATAAGGGCTCAAAGACAGAACCAGAACCTGGGATGCCTATCTCCAAGGAGGGTTTTTCAAAGCCCTTTGTTTCCACATAACCAAGAACATGTTTGGTCACGGAAAGCAGTAAATGGTGCATAGAAATCAGCCCCTCCCAGCACTAACTATGTCTGCTCTGCTCACGGTTATTCATATTCTTCCCTAAACATCTAATTCAGTTCAGAGAGTGGCTTAGGCCCGAGGGAGCATTTGGTTCACTGATGGTTAGGACAGTGTGCACTCCTTAGCCATTGAGTTTAATGTTTTCTATTTTATGACTCCAGGCCCAGTCCCACCTCTCTGCTGGATTGCGTTGTCCTGAAAAACTATTTATATGTACCCAGGGACTCCAGTAATGGACCCATAAAAAATTCAATAAGGAAATGCTTTAATCAAAATACACTGTCCGACATCACAGAGTCACTGAATTCTCATTTAAAATGGGGCACACTGCTGAAAAATGTTGATTGCTCTTTTAACCTCACTGGTTTCTAAATGCATTCTGTTCATGCTCTGCTGTTGATGTAACTGGCTACTGATGTGTATCCTTAGAAGAACTTTCCTGTATAATGAATAAAAAATCTCAAAATATAGGAAGAAGGCCTACCAGCTCTCTTAGCAATGGTTCTAGAGAAACAATGAAAGGGCCAATCATGGGAGCACCTTAAAAACAATACTACATCTTTAAGAGGAAAGAAATGCCCTTTTATTCCCCCCTGAGCAACTGCACATCCAAGTTTCCTAAAATATCTTTGCAGTGCAAGCTGCAGGTCCTTTTCTAAGGTGAATAAAATCGCCAACAAATGCCTGCAAGGAGAGATGTCCCTGATGCTTCCCTCAGGCTTTTGCTGAGCTCACCAAAGTCTGCACTCATGCCATATATCACTTTGGCACCATTAAAGAGTTACAGGGCATCACATGGTCTTGTAAGAATTAATCACTGCTTAACAGTATGTGCTCCTGCGTTGATGAAGTCATTTGGAATATCTGCATGCAACCACTGGCTGGGAGAGTCCAGTATCTGCATGTAATGAACCATGGTCTTGCATTATGGTCAGGCTAGAGAATGTTCCAGTTGGCAATTAATACCCTAACAGTGAAATATATTTCTTTTAGGGAGTGTCAGAATCATAGTTTGAAACATTTTATAAACCACAGAGAGCCTTATTTATATCATGTTTTGCCAGTATTAATCTTCACGAAGGATTTCAAGGGGGGGGACAGTGTAACATCAGCGGAAAAAAGCCCTCTGGCATTGTACAGCAAGTAATTCTTTAAAGGCACAACTCATATCTTCTATGCATAAATGTTCCTTCTGGGACTCCTCAAAAATATTAATTAAAGAATATATATATATATATATATATATATATATATATATATAATTTCAGTATAAAGAATTTGCCATCAATAAAACAGGACTGCAAGATATGGTCTACTAAAGATTTAACTGCTCTAAAAAAAATTTTGGAAAACATAAAAATAAATAAAGTGACATAAAGTGAAAGAAAAAGAGAAGAAAAGAGATAAATAAACTTACATTTTACATAAGTATGTAGTAGCTGCTTAGTAGTTAAAGAACACAGTGAGTAGTAGGACCAAGTATGGGAACCGTTTTCTGGATTTCTCAAATACTGCACAGTTTTTCACTTATAAATATTTATCTTGCTTGTCTGATTCAGATGATATGCTCAAGTACCAATTAGCCT
This sequence comes from Chinchilla lanigera, assembly GCF_000276665.1. Taxonomy (NCBI): domain Eukaryota; kingdom Metazoa; phylum Chordata; class Mammalia; order Rodentia; family Chinchillidae; genus Chinchilla; species Chinchilla lanigera. The sequence goes on along the minus strand of NW_004955530.1, from coordinate 2,509,787 downwards.
ACCAATAAAAGACAAGACTTAGAAATGTGAGGATTTATGTAAGGCTGTTGAGCTCTGTGCTGCTATTTCCCTTCTAGTTCAAGTTGTTTATCATTGTTGTATCTCATTTTTAGTGTTGAAGATGTTTTTTAATAGATGCTTTTGGAATTTGTACATAACAAGTACCCTAGAAAAAAAGTACTCCACTTGTGCTGGAATTCTGCTACAAGCACTCATCAAACATTGAGAACTTTATATAGCTAAAGCAGTGTGTGTTGTTCCCCTTTTTGTTTTTAAATTTGTGCCAAGAAATGTAGGAAAGAGATTAGAAATAATTAATTCATTTTTCTTTCTCAACTCTTCAACCTCCATGAATTATCATGTTTCCAAATAATTAGGATACAGTTTCTTATAGTGCTATTTCATAAGCAAGTGAAATTATTGTGTTCAAATTATTTAAGATTCTCTCTCTCCCACCCAGTTTTAGCCTAACTTTATTTGGACCATGTTACGTTAAAGAAATTAATACAAAATCACTGTAACTACCCATATACATAGCTATCTACTTTTCCTGACTCGGGGTTTTAGTTGTTAGTTGGTAATTCTCCCAGGAAGATCTTTTGCTTCCAAAATGTTAGAGTCCAAAAGTATCTATTCATTGTTTATTGTGCATTGATGATTTTAGCACCATCTTGGTACATACTGGCCATAAGGCAACAAAAGTTTTCAGTTAGTAGGGAAAAATGCAAGTGAGAATCTAGAATTCAACATGGGTGTACCATTTTTTAAAGAAAGTAAGCATTAATTAGAAGCAGAACTGTTTTTATTGTAATGGGGAGAAAAAGAAGAAGTAGAAGAAGAAGGAAGAGGAAGAGTTGGAGGAGAAGGGTGGAGGTGGGGGAGGACACAGTAGGAGATGGAGGTAGGAGAAGGGGAAAGGAAGGGAAGGCAAGGCAAGGCAAGGGAAGGGATCTTTTAAAGGAGTGAGATCTGAGGATTTCTGGGTCTATGAGATTTCTGAAGTTAGCATGAGAAAAAAAGCAAATGAGAATAGTCTGAGTTGACTTATCTGAGCTGTGTATTACCTCTATAGCTCCAAATATAGGATTCCTTAAAAATTACTCTGTTAAGTCCCAGAGGAGAATATTTTAGTCTCCATCCTCCCCTTTGAAGGAAGCCATCTTTTGCTTCTCATTCTGCTCACAACTCCCAGTGCTGTCTTTGCTATCCAAAGGCAGTCAGTCAGCCTGAAATTTTCTTTGGAAACAGAGTTGGAGGGGAATGATTTATTCATGCTATTGAGACCCACCTCTCAGCAAGAACTTCTGCTGCAAATCAGCAGAGCCACTTCCCATGTGGTCATACCATGCTTCACTTCTACTGAATATTCTGTGCTCTTTGAACCCTAATTCAGAATTGAAATTTCATTTTTGTATAAAGAGTGGTGGAGAACACTCTCTGGATATGTATCTTTGTTCAAATGAGAGTCTTTCAGTTGCTCCGTGCTTTGGTTGGGCTTATTAAAATCACCAGGAATAACCTCGCTGCCATAGAACAGATCTCATTCCTGTCTTCCAGCCTTGACTCACTCTAACTTCATCTTGTCCCCTGGAGCAGGAGGTGTGACCACGTCAGGATCTACATTTCAGCCCCTAACCCCTCTGGCTCAGCAGCCCGGGGCTTTCTGTCTGTGGTCGAACCTCTCAGTCTGATCACACCACTAAGACAACGAGGCCTGGTTTCTTGACCTGACCTTTCTGTGGTTCTCCAGCCTCAATTCCAAATGTGTTGGTAACCTCTGCTAATGCTGTGGTCATGCCACATTCTTCGGCAGTGCAAGGGTAAATAAAAGTTACATGCCTATCAGCAAATCAAGAGTTTCAAAGTAAATATAAGTTCTCTCATCATCTCTAATTGTCACTTGCTGTGGATGTCAAACTGACAGAGTAGCAGAACCTAATTTCCTTGTTTGATTCACCATGAAATTAAACTGAACTGACAATTTTTATTTTCACCTGGCGAATTCCTCCAACAGTATTTAAATCTAGCTAATCAAGTACACTTATCTGTTGCACACACTCCTCTCTCCTACCACACCTCTGACTTGCAGTAACCCACTTCCTGGACGCCCTCTGACAGCTGAATGTTGGATTACATTTACAGTTTTAGAAGGTGTAAAAGAATGCATGAACATAGTCAGCCAAGGTGCCAGCAAATGTATCACATTACAGAATTACTACTGAAAGATGAAAAAGAAAAAAATATGAGTGAAAAACAACTCTTGGACTATAACACTTCAAAAAAATGAGCCCGTCAGATGGTTTAGTAAGGATGATGCTCAGTACAGTGGAAAATGTAACCCTGACATTAACTGAGCTTTAGGAGAAACATGCTTAATGTCTGTTAAAAAAATACACATCGCTGTTCATATATAGTAAGTCATAAGACTTACTATATATGAAGAAAGTGCTAGAAGAAAGTGCTAGATGTGTATTTGTCTCATGAAATGAGACCATCTGGCAGTGTAGGGATAGCCACTGAAGAGAGACTATAATTTGAGTTTTCAAAGACAAAGGAGGTTTCACAACCTAGAATCATTGTGAAATGTCTTAATGCAAAGATTTATGATATGTTACAGCACCAGAAATATTATACGGTTCGTCACTTAAACATTAGCAATTACCAGCATCTCTGAAGGGACAGCTTCAAAGACCACCAATGAGGGAAGCAACAACCACGTGGACTCCTTGATGCTGAATCCACAGGGAGGAACGTATTAGCTGGGCCTGCAACTCGCAGATTTATCACATCTTCAACTCTGAACATCCCTTAGGTTTTAGGCCCATTTCCAGATCTCTAAACTGATTTATCACAGGCATGGGTCTGGTCTTTCTCTACTCTGAAATTGAAGATCTATGGATTTAACACAAGCCCCAAGACTTTCTCAAAGATGAACAGAGACTCTGGGTGGATTCCACACTTGGGACATAATATAAAATTTTTCCATATTCTGAGTGGTTAAGAGCCAAATAAGAATCTAATTAAACATGTGGTCCAATCCTTAGAAAAATGCATCCAATGAATAGTTACCATGCCATTTTGAAAGGCATTCTTGGACTCCTTGAAGCCTTAGATTAGCTAAATATAATCACAACCACAATTGTTAAGCATTTTCTAAGTGCTGGACCTTGTGTTGTCACTTTAGAGACATCACCACACCATCTGGCAGGGCCTCTTCAGGCCCATGGAGAGAATCATTAAATGTAAAACACTGTCACTTACTGTTGAAGAAGTTACATGAAACTGCTCTTGTAAAAAAGCTATTCAAGTACAAAAAAACACCTGCAAGTAG
>NW_004955530.1:2498529-2506317 GCF_000276665.1 Chinchilla lanigera | reverse complement strand
ACATCAAACATGCCTGTTCACTCATTCTAAATAACAGTTATTTTGGAGAAACTCTGGCTAAGACTGTATTTTCCCCTAATTATTTTTGCATCTAACATATAACCTACGTTTCCCTTAAAGAATACCAAACAAATTCTTCAAGTCACTTTTTGGAACAGGATGTGTAAAAATTTAGATTTATTTGCATATTTGAATTCTTATGTATCCTTGGAAAGAGATGCTTGCTTCATTTGAAAATTTGAAAATGCTAAGGTCCTAAGTAACTCATCTGTATCCACGCCTATAAATGGTGATTTAGAAAGTTACTCAGTATGAATTAAAAGGCCAAATTCCCAGTTACCTTACTTTTACTACTCTAGACTTTAGTGTAAGAATCATTGTTAAATAACATTAGTGTGTTATAAAATTGATGAAATGAATTGTTTTACTCCCACTAGTATAGAATAAACAATTAACAAGCTAACATTGAGCATATAATAAAAAATCCAAGTTTATGTCAAGTTAAGAAGTAAGTTTAGATGGTTCATGGTACAAATCCTACCCTATTCACTGCTGAAAGTAACTCATTCCAGAAACTTTTACCTAGTCAACCAGTCCCATATATTGGAAGACTTTGTATTTTCCTATCATAAACCCAATAAAAAGGAGAGACTCAAGGAGAGTCTGAGCTCTGGGGTCTTAAATCTACTTTTACACTGTATCTTTGCTGGTTTTTGACTTCTTCCTAGCAAACAAAGACATGGGCTGCATGGAAATTGTAGCCTGTTGAGAATAAACCAAAAATTTGGACAAAAGAAAAATGGGTAAATGGACATAGCATTACAAGAACAACTACTGAAATCATAGAACAGAAATCTTGGAGCAAATATCATGAAGCGGTGGCAGATGATGGGTAATTGGACAAAGTTGAGACTGACAGCAGGAGCAGCAGTAGAGGGACAAGGATTAATGTGAGGAACTGAGGAAGATGAAATAGGAATGCAAAGGTATAAAGGGGAGAAGGGACAGGAAGGAAGGAGTGGTGCTGGGTGTTCTGTACTCACTGGACTACAGGGCACGGCAGAGGCGGGAGCAAGAAAAGGGTTCTGGGCAAAACATTGCCCTGAAAAGAAAACCACTACCAGGATGAAACAAGAACCATTTGGCAATAGTAATAGCTGTGGGTAGGAGGAGAGAGCCGAAGGAAATGTCTTCTCCAGTGCCTGCATGCTAAGTCATTAATACTACTTTCTAATCCATGTGTAGATATTGGGTGTGGAGTTCTAGAAAGGATTTCATATTAATCATTCAGAAAAAAAAAAAAAAAACAGAAAATACTCTATTGTCCTCTGGAGATACTGATACAAGAGCACTTTTGCAGTTTTCTTTCTTTATTTTCTATTTTCTTTCTTTTTTTTTTGCTTCCTTTCTGCATTTTTATAAGTTTAAATATTACCCTAAAAAGGCATTTTGAAGCATAGTACAATGTACTTACCATTTTAGTGGAGTAAAATGTGAAACTGAATTGCTGAAAGGGAAGAGAAACTGAATGATCTACTATGTCTTCTAACAGAGAAGAACTGCTTCTGACAGAAGGTTCAGATTTCTTCCATGTACATTACAGGGCAAGCGCAGGTGTGTCACAGATGATCACTGATATGCAAAACAATACTGTAGCACAGAAAGGAAGCAAGAGAGCAGAGGGGATGCTTACAGAGCCAGAGCTAAGTGGAGAAACCAGTGAAGTGTCTCATTTTACAAAGTTGGAGAAGAAAGGAGAGAAATAGAAATAAGGGTATTGGCTCTCCAAAGGGAGGCAAAGTCACAGGATAAAAAGGCAGGTAGAAGCTGTAGATCACGCTGTATACAGTGCCAGACCTTGACATGATAAGTGACTTGCACCAGAATCCAAGTCAACTCTCTTTTCTTCCATGAGATCTTGTTACCTCTTTTTCTGCTATCATTCCAAATAATAGCATGAACTGAATAGCTAAAATAAACAGTGAGGTCAGGAGTGAGGTTAATTTATGTTCTGGTAGAAACTTTTCTGTCCTTCCAGATGGGTAACAACACTAATAACCACAAGTTCTGGGGATCACAAGTTGAAAAGGGCAGGTTTAGATTTTAAAGGAACACAGGTAACATTCTGAAGGGATCCAGAGTGTCAAGTAGAGAATAATCAAAGGCATAAAAAGGTGTAGCTATGACAAAAGGATGTCATGAAAGAACAGCATTCATCAGCAGTGCAGCAAAGGCACACAAAGAGGAGAACTACATGTTGGTGGAACAGAGATATGTGGTGTCATTGCCCAGATAGAAGGCATCTAGGCCTTTGTATCCAATCCCAAGTAGCTAGTGTGGACTAGAAAGAAGGTTTTGTCACCTTCAGGACAAGGTGGAAAACGAGGACTATTCCGAAGGCCACCATGTATGCTTTTACAATAAACCATGTTCTACTTTGAAGATGATTGGTTAATATAATTTATGCTCAGACATCATACTATGGACTTTTATCATCGACAAAGTATAGTTTCCATTAGCGAAGAAGTGCTTACACTCTAAAGCTGGACACAGACAATGATAATAAATGATCCTCATTTACTAAGGCTACCATAGCTAAGTGCCATACACTGAGTGACTTAGACAATGAAACTTTATTTTCTAATGGTTCCAGGGAAAGAAGTCCAAGGTGAAGGTGTCAGCAAGGCTCATCTTTTGAGACTGCTTTCCTTGGCCTTTCTCCTCAAGTCCTCACCAGGTCTCCTCCCTGCCCATATCAGGATCCGAAGTTCCTCTTCTCGCCAAGACACTGGTCATACTAGATTAGGGCCCACCCTAATGGCCTCATTTTTCATTTATTAACCTCTTTCTAGGGCCTATCTACAAATGCAGTCATTTTCTGAAGTATTGAGACCAGGACATCCCCAGAAGAGCTTTGAAGCACACACTCAGCCTGTAACACTGACAAAGCTCCAGCCTTTGGCAAAGGCTGTGGTCACATAGGACCTCAGGCAGCCACGTTGCCTACGCAGTGATGAACAGCAATCACGTGGTGCGGAGGGGCAGTGGCGTCATTCGTATTGGTTGGATGGAAGGTTTTGAACCACCTCTCCATCCCCTTCTGAGTTCTCCTTGATTCAACTTTCAGTCTTGCTTCAGTAACAATTCACATTGAAAGTAAGTTTAGAGTAGGGAGCAATAATCCCAGAGAAAAGTGGATGGGGTGAGGAACACCCAGGGTTGTGATTGGCTGGCTCAAACATCTGACATAAGAGCACAAGGTAAATTTCTGGTAATTTAAGGGACTCAGGCTCTGGATGTTTTTCTTAATTTACTGTGAAGTGCTTTCTTAACACATGGAAATATCCCTTTCATACAGTATAGGACAAGTTTTAGGAAATTTAAAACTTGACATCTATGGTTCCAATCTTTAGATCATAAAAATATAATCCCATTGGCTTCACTTAAATCAAAACCTTGAAGCTTCTCATGTCTTCCTTGTCTTCTTTTAGAATAAAATACTTATCTTTGGGATTCAGCTGGCTTTTCCTACCTTTGGGAATATTTCTCCTCCTTTTAATCAGTTTGCTGCTGTGGATGAGAATTCTGTCCAGTTACTCCAGTCACTGAAAAATGCCACTTCATTTGCATTACACAGAAGCAGATACTTACAGTGATTGGTGTGAACAAGATTCCTGCAAATTGGAGGACTTCTGCAGGATTTCTGTGGAGGACATTATTTTACTCTATTCCCTTTGTAGAGAATACTCCAGCCTGCTCTGATTCTTTGCTCATTAATAGCATAAATCATGCAAAATGTTAAAAGTCATTGTGGCAACGGTATTTGATAGAGAATTTGAATTAGACCATCGAGAAAAATGGCAGTATTCCTCTAAGGCTGTGTGATTCATTTCTTTGCACCAAACCAGAAATTGAAAATATAGTACAATTTTATAATGAACAGAATCATTGTCTCTGACCCTATATACCTCTGAAAATAGTTACAAGACTGACCAAAAATCAGAAGGGTCCTACACAGAACATTTTTAGAAGCTGGCTCCACTTTGATAGATGATAGGTACATAGATAGATAGATAACTGATAGATAGATAGATGATAGATAGACAGACAGATAGATAGATAGATCGATAGATAGATAGATAGATAGATAGATAGATCTCTCTTCCTCTGACTTTTTGTGTGTGCTTTCCTCTCCCTCTCTGCTTCTTAGTCCTTCAGTATCATTTGTTGTGCTACTCACCTCCTTTTTCTCTGTCTCTGTGCCTTGTCTCTTCACTTCCTTTTTCTTTGATTGGTGGGAGGGCTTTCCCTGTATCTCCTTCTCTGTTTCTCCTTGTCACTTTCTGTGTCTCTTTCCGTACTTTTCATTCTCTTACTCTCCAGCTGTCTCTTGCTCTGTGTTCTTTCGTGTCTCTGTCTCTCTTATCTTGCTTTCTTAGCCTTGTATTTAAGTCTCTTTTATTATGTGGACCTGTGTTCCCAGCACACACAGACACACACACGAGACAGAGAGAGAGAGAGAGAGAGAGAGAGAGAGAGAGAGAGAGAGATGGGGAGGGTGGAGGGTGGAGGGAGGAGAAGGGGGCAGGGAGAGAGGGCTAAGAACAATTTCATTTACATTTTTTACAGAGAAATTGTATCTTAAGAGTCCCAGCCTCTGCTTAGTGTGACACGGACGTAAGCTTCATTATTTTTCTCTCCTCCTGCTCTCCAAAACTGGGTGTGGATTTCATGGATCATCCAGCAGAGGATGTGCAACTTGTGCTTTCCACACAGCTCTCCTATGAGAGCTAAATGTGTGCTCTTTTTTACATTACTCAGCATCAAACTTGCCAGGGGTTCTCAGATCTCCTCTGTAGTTGGTTTGTCCACAGTCTGCTCAAACCATCCCTTGACTTTGCTAATTTTTCATTTCAGGGTGACTTCTAGGTTTCTTTTCTTGTAAGAGAGAATGTTTTATGTCTATGTCTTATAAACTGAAGAACTACTTAGAATAGAATGATGCACATTAAGTAGATTAACTATCCTTATTCTCTTATTATTCTGTTATGAAATTCTGTTTTATTTCCACATAACATAAAAAAGTGACTTCTAGGTTACTTAATGTAAAGCACTCCATAGTATTTCAGTTGTATGCTTCACTTCTGAACCTCATAATAGAATTCTAAAGAGTGGAGTACATAGCTTGCTGGGCCAAAAGAGAGGCTTTGAAAAGGATTTAGGCTTGGACTTTTGTAGAGTTTCAGGGTCTTGAAAATCAAGGAAGAGCAGTTAGGGTCAGAAAATCAAGGAAGATATCCTCCAGGCAATTGTGTGTTTTTAATTCAGAGATGGATTATTTTGTAGTTTCTGCACAGTTAATTACATAGTTGTTGTGAAAAATAAACAGCATCATTATCATTTCACCATATAATCACCATTGTTTTTGAAAGTTACTATGTAGTTACTACATTACTACAGAAAAATAAAGCATGTTATTTTATGGTAACTATGCAATTAGTTCATGTCACCATCAAATGTACACTTATTGAAGCAGCAATGAAAAACAATGTTCCATTTTTCCATCCATGTTCATGAGTCATAACATTGTCCTTCTTTTGGAAATGGCGTAATTAATCAAATATCAGAGTAGAAACTGTGCAAGTTATGCTTTTTTCCTTTGATAAGCAACTGACTACCTTGGAAACTATAGATGCAAAGGAGTTAGCACACCGGATATCCAGGCAAGCAAGCAGATTCCATCCACCAAATCTGCATCTAACGACAGAGAACAATGAGTCTTTTCTGGCTGTGGTAAGGAGCGGGTAGCTTGGCAAGCCACATGCCTCAGTGGCTCCAAGGAATGAGAGGAGAATCAAACACACTTCTTCTATGTTACATGCAGGCTGAAAAGCCTAGCAAGCAAAAGCTGGTACCATGTTATGCATACATTCAGTTTCTATTGCACATACTTCATTAGAAAAAACCCTAGTGTTTTAATACTTAAATAGTCGTACAAAAAGAAGCTGCTCAGTAAAAGTTGAAATGCGCCACCACAACTGAGTTCACTGTCTGTCCATGCCAGCAAGTCTCTTTACGTACAGCCTTGTGTACAATCATCTTTCTAGGAAGGTCATTTCTAGCTGCTTAAAATAATGAGAATGGTTCTATTTATTGTTACTAATTGATTTCCAATATATCAAAATTAATTGGGCAGAACAGGTCATCACAAGCTTTCTCTGAGGCATGTTTTAATGGGATCTGAATTTAGAAAATTAATGGACAAATTACTATAATTTATTTTCATATCTGTTGATTTTTCTAGAAATAGCTTCAACATTCTCTAGGAAAAAAAGCCTACCCCTGTTCCATTTCTCAATCCTCTCATTTTTTTTCATAATACTCAATTCACTTTTCCTCTACTTATAGCAAAAAAAAAAAGTCCTTCTACTCCCTAGCTGATTTGACTTTAAATTCTAATCACAAAAGTAAAAAGTTCCAGGGGTTAGCTGAACTCACTACAGTCTTGACAGTTCTCTTCAGTGGACAGAAAGATACCCAGAGGAAAAACTGTGCTTGTCTTCTCATCTATACATCCACATGTAGATTCTAAAATTTATAGCTGGGGTGTTATATTTGGAGAATGTACGTTAAATACAACACTAGTTTTCCATTTTTCTATTAACACTTTTACAGGAAAAAATAAAATAAAACTTTCATCAGTGATGAAGCTATCTTAAATTCTTAATGACTTGATGAAATGTCTGACAGCCAGGAAACATACATGTGATAGATAGATAGATAGATAAATTCTTAATGACTTGATGAAATGTCTGACAGCCAGGAAACATACATGTTGGTACATGTCTATATCTATGTATATTTTTAAAGATAAGATAATCAAGTACCTGTGATCTTTATCTTAGAAATATCAGAGATTCAAATTCCACAAAGGAATATGCAATAGAAGTAATTCTATGTTAATCTATAATTAACATTCATCTGCCATCAAAGTAGGGCCATTGTGTCTTTTTCTTCTTTCATCTAGTCTATCTCCCACCCTTTCCTCTCCCCATACTTTCAAGACTTTTATTATCCACCGAACACAATCATCCAGTTTAATATCACACCAAAACCTTTATTTGCTACCAAGGGTTAAGAGAATCTTTCCTTTTTAAAAAAAAGAAACTGCTATAGCAGATGGAGCTCAAGATTTCCCACATCTGGCTAGGGATAGAGCTCAGCGGCATAACTGCCTGCCCGACAATCGTGAGGTCCTGAGTTCAATTCCTGGTTAGAAAAAAAAAAAAAAAAGATTTCTCACCTCCCCAGTAGACATGCCTGGCATAATCTTTAGGACTGTGAAAATGATGAGGCCTTTGTTCTTTTTTCCCTACCTTCAGGGACCCCATCCATACATGATAGATTTTACTCCCACAATTAGACTACGGGATTATCTAGTAAACAGGGAGATTATCTCGGTGAGACTGACCGAGAAACACACCAGCTCCTTAATTGATCACAGGCACCTTGACATGTGCTCCTGTTGTTGGGTAGTTTCTTTTAAAATGCCACACCAATTAAAAGTACCCCAGGTCCTTCTTGCCTCAAACAAAGAATTGGATGAGACAAGTCAAAAATGGTGCCAAAAGTTCATTTGAAAAGTAGAGGGTGAAGGGGTAGGGGAAGAATTAGCTCTGCAGAATGAACTTGGCCAAACAAAGGAAAGGGTAAAAGCAAACACAAAAATAAAAGTGCGCCCTGTGTTCAGAAGACAGAGTGGACTACCTTGAGGAGTCACAGTAACAG
>NW_004955530.1:2494581-2497246 GCF_000276665.1 Chinchilla lanigera | reverse complement strand
ATTGAAGAGTTGGGGTTGGGAAAAGTTTGTTTCTTTGCTGTGGTCCCCCTTTTCAATATATGCACTCAATATACAGTCCTTTTCTAAATTGTATGTGTGTGATTTTGTTTAAAAGTCAAAACACCTGTTTTTTAATGCAACTTTTGACAATATAATTAATAAACCATAAAACTCACTCTTTTAAAGTGTAAATTCTGTGGCCTTTAGTATGTTCACAAAGTTATTCTAATTTTATAACTTTTACATTACCCTGTAAAGAAACCTGGTACCCATTAGCAGTCAGTCTGTTACCCCTCCCTGTCCCAGGAAGCCTCTAACCTGCTTCCTGTCTCTGTAGATTTCCCTTCTGGACATTTCACATAAACAAAGTTATATAAAATATAGTCTGTATATCTGGTTTATTTTTATGTTTCCAAAGTTAATTCAGTTGCCGTATGAATTGGCTCATCATTCCATTTTAAGGCTAAATAATGTCCACCATTTGTTTACGTATTCATTAGTAAACAGACAATTGTTTTGTGTTTTCACTGTTTAGCTATAATAAATAATCCTGCAAGGAACATTCATGTACAGTGTGTGTGTGTGTGTGTGTGTGTGTGTGTGTGTGTGTGTGTGTGTACCTGTTCTAATTTACTTTGGGGATGAAATTGTCAGCTCATATGGTAGTCATATGTTCAACATTTTTGAGGAACTACCACCCTGTTTTCCAAAGTAGCTTTACTGTCTTGAAATCTGACTAACAATGTGTACAGATTTTTAATTTTTCCACATACTAACACTTGGTACCACTTATGTTCATTATTCCAGACATCCTAGAAGGTATTACTTTATTACAGTTTGAGTTTTCATTTCCCTGATGACTTTTAATGTTGAGGATATCTTCATGTACTCTTTGACCATTAGTATATCATCACTGAAAATATTTCTAATTATTTGCCTGTTTTAACTGTGTTGTCTTTTTATTGCTGAATTTTAAGAGCACTTAATATATTCTCCCTTATTTGAAAATAGTTTCTCCTACAGTGTGAATCACATTTTCATTTTCTTAGTGCCTTTGGAAACACAAAAGTATTACATTTTGACACTGTTCAAATTATCTGTTTTTCTTATCTGGCCTGTGTTTTTAGTGTCATATCTAAAAAAAACTATTGACTAGTGCAAGGTCATAAAGGTTTATGCTTATCTGTCCTTCTGATAATTTTATAATTTTAGTTCTCATCTTTAGATCACAGTGCAGGGTTATGTACTTTCTGATGCTCCCTACTCTTTCAGAGTAGTTGTGTATCTTTTCTTTTTTCCACCCTTTTCCAAATAAACTGTTTTTTTTTATTTAAAAAAAAATGACAGTGGACATGCACTTGTCCCAGTACTACTTGTGAAAAGATTACTATTTTACCTTCGAATTGTCTTGGCATCCTAATCAAAAATCAATTGAGCATGAATGTGTGGGCTTATCTTTGAACTCTCAGCTCTGCTCCATTGATGAATATGTGTATCCTTGTGCCAGCACCACACTGTCTTGATTACACTAGCTTTGTAGTAAGTTTTGAAGTAGAGGAATGTAAGTCCTTCAGCTTTGTTCTATTTAAAGATAATTTTGGTTATTCTAGGTCCCTTGTATTTCCATACAAATTTTAGGATCAACCTTTTAATTTTTGCAAAAACTAGCTGATATTTAGACAGGGTTTTGTGAACTCTTTCATACAACTTGAGGAGCATTATCACTTTAGTATTACAAGTTTTATAATCCATGAACATGGGAAATCTTTCCATTTATTAGCTCTTCTTTAATTTTTGATATTTTTGTAGTCTTGTAGTGGTTTTTTTGTAATACTGTTTTGTAGTTTTCAAAGTACTGTACAAGTCTTGTTAAATTTATTCCTAACAAATTATTTTATTGTTCATATAAGTGGGATTTTTCCCTTAATTTCACTTTTTGCTATTACTGCTAGTCATCATAATATGCTCTCAGACAAGGTGACTACAGTGACTTCTTAAACACCACAGCCTTGTAAGAGACAGTCTTCAAACACTCTCAGTAATTACATTACTCTTGTAAAGAATGTTGTGTCTATTTCTTTTTCTCAGATAAAATACTGAAAGGTTTTTACATCATTGAGACATTTTCTATGTAGAAATGTATATATAAATACATAAGCAGTTTTTCACATTCCTCATTCAAGCAACAAACATTTACTGACCATATTTTATGGGCCTGAGACTACTCTATAAGTTTGGAACACTTCAGTAAACAAAGCAGGAAAAGATCCATGCTCTCAGAGTTCCCAGCTTTTATGACCAGAACTGGACCAAAATTAGAAGAAGAAATAATAATAATTAAAGACCTTATCCTTGAGAAGATAATCAACTAATTATATGAAATTTACCAGGGATATATGAGTTATATGTACATGCATACTGTTTGTTTAATTCACTTAATTATATTTACTAAGTACTCACAGTATTAAGACCTGTGAAACTAACATATAGCTCCACCCCCAAATAGCTGGGACCTTAAAATGAGAACTATATAGTCAAAAAATTATTACCACATTATATAACATAGGTGATAATTACGTTTTGTGTCAATTTCAGTTAAAAGGACCCAACTGATTAGGTTAACATAGTTCTGGGTGTGACTGAATGGATTTACTGAAGACAGAAG
>NW_004955530.1:2483319-2493686 GCF_000276665.1 Chinchilla lanigera | reverse complement strand
GTCAATGAGTCCTTGATTGATAAGCATTGCATGTCTCTATCTGTTTTCATGAGAAACCACTTTGAAGATATCAATATGTAATACAACAAGCATTATTAATTCCCTACCACTTTGTTTGTAACTCCATACTGTCTTAACTGTTCCTTTGCTATTTTGTAAAATGTTGTCTGTCTGTTAATATTTTCCTCCTTTTAATTTTAAAATTAAAACAATAAAAATAAAAAAGGAGAGAAGAAAGACTCACTGCTGTTTCTTCAAAGGAGCTACAGTCTTCACTGGCACTGGCACTTTGAGACTGCATCTCCTGGCTTCCAGTGCAGACCATTCTGCTTTGCAGTGCATGCTCCTTCACTGCCTAATATGGACTCACAAAAGATGATACAGTGAGCTCCAGGCCTTCACCTTTTAGCAGATCCTTCAGATTTTCAGCGTGCTGACAGCCCTTCTGCACTCTTCCACACCTGACTGTGCAGACAGCCACTGCAAGCCTACCTTGAAAATACATCTTATATCAAATATGTTTCTCTAGTGAGCACTGACTTGTGGGGGACCACAAATTATAAATTGAGTCTAGAAGACGTCGAGACCATCCTGGTCCTGCACTATGAGGCAGATTGGACCAAGGAAATTCCCTGATTTCTTCTGGTCACAGCTGAAAACCCTAGGGCTAGTGACACTGTGGTGCTCACAGGGCAAGATAAGACCTGCTGAACAGGTAAGGCCCCTGGAGAAACTATAGTTTCCTTATTTCCCTTTGTCTCATCCTTGCAAGCATGTTTTGTTCTTCTTTCCAGCCCACCATAGTTAACATTACTGTTCCCAGAAGCACACACTGCCCTTCACCCATTGTCCTTGACACAGATGTAATCAATAAGTATGGAGGTTCTGGCTGCCTCATGGCCTTTTGTTCCCCGGGAACAACTGGTCAGCCCAGATCACCTGTGCACCTCCATTATGTTGCTTGCTCTTTCTTCTTGCCATGTGCAGTAACATTTGACAGAAGATTGGTACCCACTGCAGGGGCCCCCAATACTGACTGATACAGATAAACCTCAAATAAGACAGGAAGATGCTGAACAATTCTGGAGATGAAAGAATTCCAGCTGCATTCATTCACTTCTAGCTATATTCATAGAAATGGCCAAATATATGTTGATATTGAAAAATTTGTGTGTGGATAATGAGTACTATCAGGTGAAGCTTGTATTATAAAAAGATATGTAGATATATATAACTATATATATCTGTATATAATTGAAATCTACAATGAATGTTTAAATTAAAAAATGTTTCATTATACTAAAAGATACACTGTCACTGATTCACTTCAAAATATACCCCCTCTCTTAGGACACAATTTTACCCTTTTTGTTACTTTTTCTGGAGCAGTTCTGCAAGTCCTGTTTTGTGAAGATCTTTATGAGGTGTTATAAAATATGCAGTGAGATTGAGAGATCCAACATAGCTGATTAGAGAAAGTGGTGCATCAGATGTACTCAGAGAAGAGTCACCAAAAACACAGGTACTCTGAAATAGGGAGACCACCACACCCACAGGTGGAAAATCATTTTGAAAGATGATCCACCTACACCAAACCAATTATCTGGGTCATTAGAAAGGGGATGCAGTGCCCCTGCCCCACACTCTCTGGAGAGTGTGCCATTTTGGAAGCTACTATAACATGTTGTGGGAAGGAGGAAATGTTGCAGAGGCCAGAATCTTGGATAAGCCCTGTCGATTCACTTCCTCTCATTTGAAAGAGGAAACACTGGAAAATGGACTAGAGTTGGGGACCTAAGGAAGCCATGAATGGTAATAATGAAAAAAAGGGAAAGTGCATGATCCCTTCTCCCCATCACCCTCCAAAATAACGGGAACACTGCATCCTAGCAGTATCCTATCCACCACTCCACACCAGCAAATAAAGCTGCCCCTGCTCCAGCGTAAAAGGCTGAAAATGGAGGAGCAGGGCAGCACTGAGGCCACTGATGGGGATGCAGGGATCGTATTCCTAGACCCGCTAGAGAGGCCATGGGTCTGAAGAGTTGGCCCAGGCTATATATTTCTCTGCTGTTTCCACAAAGACCAGAAAGACATGGGTTAGCCGGAAATCCTGAGTAGTGGTCATTCTCACACATGTAGAAAGAGCCCTAAACCAAGCCTCAGGGCCATGCCAGTTTTTAAATTTCCCTTTTCAAGATTTTCCCCCTATATTTTTATCTCTCTTGGTCTTTCTCTTTTTAACCTTCTTACCTCCTTATTCTAGTTACTTCATGCTTCCTTATTTGCCTATCATCCTGTCTTCCCTTACCTCTTCTACACATTTCAAATGGAGTTAAAATACTGTTGTCTGTGAATAATTTGGTTTGCAAAGAAAAGCACTTGGTGAAATTTTGTTTTTGTTTATGAACTCTGTATCAGGTGATGAACACAACCATGACCAGCTGTCTCACATGAACTCAAACATGGTCATGTTTTCCAGAATTGTGGAAAAAATTAAGTTAGTGGACCAAGGTATCATTGTATATAAACAGTCCACCAAACATTGTATACATACTTCAGGAGAAGAAAAGCTTGTATAAATATTTTAATACTAAGTTTATTGAGACATTGTGAGATTAATACAGGTTAACTTGACCTCTGCAATTACAAGAGGTGCTTAAAGTGGTGGCCATCAGCTTCTAGACATTGATTAGTACAGCAAACTCCTGCTTCTATAACCTTGGTCACTGAGATTGCTGCACATGTATTTTCAATTTGTTCTCTAAGAGCTGGCAGTGGACGGATTTTTTGTGATACACCACATCCTCCAGGGTCCCCTATATGAGGGTAACACAATCTGTTGAAGAAATATACTATTTTTCTTTGTCTGACGAGTGTATATAAAAAAGAGAATAAGAAGAGCAGACCAGTGTTTTACCTTGAATGGTACCATTTATGGTCAGGTTATGATACTATTTATAGGTCTATGCCCTAACAGAATTGTACTTAGAGAATTAAATCAGAATTTATCACAAAAGCATCAATATGTGTAACAACCTCACAACATTCCTCAATCCCTAATAACTCTCACAAATATTCTCTTAGAACACCTCACCTAACCCAAACCCTATAGTTTATGCCAACTATAAAAGACAGCTAGCAGAGGCTAACCCTCTATCTAATTTTAACCCATGAATGTTACTCCTCATTACTGCTCCTCCTACTTACTGACACACCCCACTCTTTCCCCTTTTTCCCCTCCTCTTCTGCTCCCTTTCCCTTCTGTACCATAGGTTAACAGCCAATAATAGAACAGTATTGACCATCAGGGGCATTGATGAAGGGTGAAAGTGTAAAAGCAAGGTTTAATTTGTATGACTGAGGTATGGCCTGATCTGTTGATGCTGTTATAACCAGTAGAAATTCTCCCCTTACAACACAATGACAGAGCTCAAAACAAATAAATTAAATATTTTGAAAGGGTGATCAATATATCTGGACAAATAAAGCCCTGTGCTATATTAGAAGAAGACAAAGTCTAACTAAAGGTTTGATATATGTGTATATATATATGAAAAGAAGCAAGGCAACAAAATACCCCAAAAGACTCCCATCTCTCCAAAGTAGATTCAAGGGGCACTGATAGGAAGGAAAGCAAATACCAGGTAGCAGAACTGTATAGGCTCCACAAAAAAGGTGCCAAATAGAAGTCTCAGAGATTAAAAAACAATTCTGTGTAACTTACAACCTATAGAAATGATGAATGTGAAGACAAAGATTTAGAAATTTAGGACAAAATCGAAATTTATGATAAATTATACAGATATGCCTTCAAAAGGATGAGGACAAGAAAATTCATCCAACAGCTACTAGATGATGCCCAAAAGACTAACCAAAAGCTAATTGAAGTTCAAGTTAAATTAGAACACAGAACACATGGAATGAAACTCTGTTTACAGAAATCATAATAGAAACCTTTCCAAACATGAGGCAAGGTCTCAACATACAGTTAGGTGAGGCTTAAAAAACACCAACTAACCATGATGAAAAAGAAGCTCTCCACAATACATCTTGGTCAAAATTTGAGAAGTCCAACAAGAAGTCCAATTAAAAGTCATCATAGAAAAATAAAATAATCATGTATAAACATTAACTCATTAGGATTACAGTAGCCCACTAGGCTCTGCTTCTTCCTCACTAGGTCTCAATTTTTTCAGAACTAAAACCTGGTGTAAGGTATGACAGGGGATTGTCATTAATCATGTGAATGCAATGATTGGCTTTTACTCTATCTGGGTGGATCTTCCTACAAACATTTGTAACATATCCATTTTTTTTCAGAATTTCCTTTATTTCAGAAGAAGAACTTTGCTACAGTGATTATTGGTACTCCCTCTCTTCAGAAAGCTCCTCAGCTTCCATTCTGTGTTGCCCAGCCAGAAGCTGCTAAAGTTCCTCTGTAGACAATTCTTCAGAGTTTGCTCCACCAGTTCCTCAATATCACCACTGTATACCTGCAAGCCCATGGTCTCTGATATAATGACAATGTCTTCAATCACAGGATCAATTGAAGACTTAGGCTGTTCTACACATCCTTCAAAGTCTATCTCCTGCATAACTTTAGGTCATACTTTCTTCCAGGCGGATTTGTGTCTTTAGAGAGACATTGGTCTAGGATTTCTGAATTAACCCACCACAAGAATGGATGTTGTAATGTTCATTCCAGAACTCTTTAAGGGTTAAATCTGTGTCTGAGACAATCTGCAAGCATTTCAGAAATAGTTCCTTGGTGTATAGCTTCTTAAAGTTTGCTATAACCTCCTGGTCCAGAGACTATAGTAGAACAGTTATGTTAGGTGGGAGGAACTCAACCAAGAGCCATGAGAATTCTTCTGCCAATTATTCCAATTCTCATGGGTGAGTATGAGCATTGTCCATGAGGAGGAGAGCTTTGAGTGGTAAACTTTTGTCCTCTAGATATTTCTTAATGGTAGGACAGAAAGCCTGATCCACTCAAGAAAAAGTTCTACCCAGGCTTTTGCACTAGATCTCCACATGAGCCTTATCCTATTCTTTGTGACTTTAAGTTTTTTGAAAATTCTCAGGGTCTCAGAGTGATACATCCAGGGAAGATTTATCTTGAGGTCACCATTTGCATTGACATATAGCAACAAGATTAGCCTTCATAAGCTTGTGCTCTGGCATTTTCTTCTCTTCCTGGGTAATGTATATTCTCTTGGGCATTTTCTCCCAGAAAAGGCCATTTTCATCACAGTTAAAAACTCAATGAGAGCAAAAGGCATTTCCCTGTGTCATCATTTTGAAGTGGTGTATGTAATTTTCAGCAGCCCTTTTACCAGCACTGGCTACTTTACCATGGTATGAACCCCTATTCTTGCTTTAAAATTGTGAAACCACCCCTTATTGACACAAAATGTTTCACCATTATCACTCATTGATGAACTATACTTTACGAGATCTGCATTTATAGCTCTAGCTTTTTCACAAATTATAGACTCAGATTGGCCAAAACCTGCCATCTGCCTTTCATTTATCCACACTAGTAATAGCGTTTCTGCCTCATGAAACATGTTGATTGTGACTTACTAATTTGAGAGACACCTTTAGCAACACTAGCTTCCTTATATAAATCTGTTCTCTATAAGATTGTTGAGATGGTGGATTTTTGACATGCTGTCCATGTTAGCAAGGTCAACACCACTCCCATATTTCACCACAATTTCCTTTTTCTTTTTGATTGTGATTACTCTCTTTACCTTCCTTTCCTTCCTTAGCTTCTTTTATAGCTTTCTTGGGGTCATTTTGATGACAGTAATGGTAGCAATTATATAAAACACTGACCAAAGTCATGTCCATGAATATGCACATCTGGGTTCAGAATGACGCTTATATATGCTTTTCTGGCATCACACATCTCTGTTTACAACCTTACAAGTGGCTTGCATTTGGGTACTAACTCAAGGCTTTGGTCATAAGTTAAACCTAAAATTGCAATCATAACCCAAGTTGTTTGTACTTGAGGCCAGTCATAACTGGAGGATCCACTGTATTTCTGTATCAAGTTTAAGAGCAAACAAAACTAATCTAGTGTGTAAAAAATTTCAACAGTGGGAAACTTGGGGCTTTGGGAAGAAGCATGAGGGGAGATTCTCAGGAGATGAAAATGCTCCATTTTTCTAAAATACAGGGATATTCAATATGTAATAATACATTGAATTTAGTGTTTATATGATTTTATGAAACTCCACATTAGTACCTTATGCTTCAACTAAAAGTTGAAAATCATACAATACCATATAAAGCAAAGAATGGGCAAGGGATGAGCCCTACTGAAAATATTTCAATAAATTAAAATGGATGGAAGTCAAGTTATGAGGAATAAGACAGTAGTCACTTGTAAAAATCAAATATAAGCAACAACTTAAACAGACATTTAAAATGAAACAATAAAGTCTTGGAACATAAGTCAAGAATGTAATCATACTTCTTTTGAAAACATAGTCTAGTGATCTTAAGATAACGTGTTTGGGAATCAGAAAAGTTGCACTTCAAATCTTTGTTGTATGTCTTACCAGATAAGACCTTCAGGAATTAATTTAGTCAGTGCTCCTCAAATATAGAGTAGGGCAAATATGAACTTAATTCTTAACTGTAGAAGGGTTGGATATAAATTAAATAATTAAATAGAGTGTAAAATGGGGCTAACAATGCTTAATCCTTAGAAACACCAATAATTGTTTCATATCATTTTAAAAAATATATAATTAGCACAAGAACACTGAAAATGGGTTTTGAGATCTCAGAACTCAACTGTACTAGTCCATTTTTCATTACTATAACCAAAAACTTGAAGCAGGCTAACTTTATAGAGAAAAATGGTTAATTTATCTCACAGTTCTGATGATTCATGAGCAAAGCACTAACATTGGCTTGGTTCTAAGGATGACCTTGTGGTAGATGGTAGAACATAAAGAAATGAAATATTGAATTAAACAGAGCCAGAGGAAACTGGGGTGCTGTAATTCCTGCCAAGGGCACATCTGCATGACCTAAAGACCCCTTGCAGCACCCCCTCTTTACTATTCCTCTGCCTCCCATATTGCCACATCACAGACCAAGTCCCAATACAAGGTCTTCTGGGAGGCAAATAACATTCACACCTTAGCATTAGGTGTAGCCTCTCCAGTGTTGAAGGAAGCCAAACACAACAAAGCAGAGATTGCACTTGTGAAGATCTTTACTGACTGTGTGAGAGTTCAGAGTTGTGGGCTGTTTCTGTTTTCTTGCTCAAAAATATTTTGTAAAAGGCAGCTAAAGAACTGAACTGAAAACCTCTTGAGTGCAGATCTAAATCTTCCAGTCCTTTCCCATCTTCAGGAGCCTAGAAAACATAGGTCTATCAAATGCTCATTTGAAAGCCTTGGAGTATCATGCACTGAGAATAGAGAAGAAGGGGAGGTAAACTGAATCTCTGCAAAACTGTAGCTCACTGTACAGCCAGCTTAATCCCAGATTAAATCAAAGTGATCAGTCTAAATTATATCTACCTAATCAAGAAGCAAATCTTCTGTGGTGAAAAACAACATCACATAGATTCTCTCTCTTTTGTGCACAAAATATAACAAAAATATTACTAGACATTCAAAAATACATGACTATGTGAGAAATAACCAAGAGGAAACACAGAAGCAGATGAACAGATGCTCCAGACTAAAAGCAATCCAGATTAGCAGACAAGGATTTTAAAGTAACTTTGATTAATGTATTCAAAATAATAGAACAAAAGATGAAAAAATAAGTGAACAAATAAAAGTAACAACAAAGATACAACAGAAAAACAAAATAAAAATTGAATATATTGGAAGAACAAGCAAAATGAACTTGAGAGTCTCAAGCATAAAACTAATAGAAATCTTAACAAAACAATATAAAGAGAACGACAAAGAAGTCATCTTAAAAAGATAAAAATTTAGGTTTACCCAGTTTAGAGCAGCAAATAAACATATTTTCAGATCAACTTTGCTCTCTAAAAGTCAAGAAAAACTGACAAATATAACTATACAATGAGATATATCATACAAGTGAAAGATGATGAGAAAAATCTTTTCATTTCCTATAAAGATTGACCATCAAACACTGACCTTACAACAGTAACAGACGTCTGAAATCAGTGGAGTAACTGCTTTTAGATACAAAGGATGAAACATGTCAGCTTACAATTTTACACCCAGGTACACTTTTGTTTGTGAATGAGGATACAATAAAGAGATTTTAAAATGTAATGGCTATGAATTATTAAGGATGAATAAAAGTAAAATAAATTGCTTTCAGCTACATACATGAAATGAATACACTTATTTTAAAAATTAGAAATATTGGGCCGGGGATATAGCTCAGTGGCACAGCACCTGCTTGGCAAGTGTGAGGTCCTTAGTTAGATTCCCAGCACCAAAAAACAGTTAGAGATATTTACAATGAATGAGTTGACTGCTCAACTCAGTGTTAGAAATTTGAACTAAAAACTAATCTAAATAATATACAAAGAATGAAGCAAAATTGAAATAAACACAGAGGTGATTATAAGTAGAAAAAAAAGAATTCACATGCCAAAAACAAATCCACTGGAGAGTTTTCCTAAACACAAAAACAAAAAACTTTTACAAATAGACTAATAAAATCAACTAAGTGAATATTAAATTCCTTTATTCAATGATGATACCATAAACAAAGTTTAAGATTAGTTACTGATGGGGAAGAAGAATGTGTAAATTACATAGCTGAAAATGGTCTAGAATACAAATGAAGAAAATTTAAATATCAGCAAGAAAATAACTCCATATTTGAAAATCATCAAAGATACAAATAAACAATTCACAACTTACAGAAAATATATAAAATGATATTTAACCTCAGAAGTGAGATACAAATTGAAAAAACTAAGAGCTACCATTTCATACATGGAAATGATAAAAGACTGAAAATATGATGAATCCAATCCATGAAGGTAGAAATCTTTCATTTTTCTTTACAGGGTTCAGCACGTGGAATGGTAACTGGCCCATGCGAATCACTCAGGAGATATTCATTAAAGGATTGAGTAATGAGAACTCAAAAGCATTGAGAAAACCGACTTCTCACCTACTTCAAATGGTCTTTAAACATACAGTTCCTGTACATCAGAGACTAGTCTATTAAGGTGGCAGGTGTGCATACCATTACCATTCACCCCAGCTCTTCCACTTCTAGTAGCACCTCCAAAATACTCTTCCACAAGTACCAGGAACATTCACTGCAACACTGTCTCTATGCACCTTGAGACCATAATGTTAAGTGAAGTAAAGCAGACACATAAACTTAAATATCACATGGCTTCTCTTATATGAGAAACCAAAAATATAAACCAAAAAGTAAAATGAAAGATAAATAATAAGGAATAGGGAGATAGATCGTTTGTAAAAGGAAAAAGACCAAGAGATGGAAAGGAGGCAATAGGGGAGCAGAAAGAGATGAAAAAAATTAATTAAGATGCATTCTGCACATGTACCACTCTTAAAGATGACTGTAGTCAGTATGTACTACAAACATTTCATAGATTAACATAACATTCAGATAATTCTTGTGATGTAATTTTCTCAATAATTAAACATTCAACTCTTCATAAGTTAAAAAATATTTAAAATAAAAATCTGAATTCCTCTTAGAAAGAAATGAATATAATAATTATTATATATTTGTACTGTGGATGACTCCATATAGATGCAACCATAAAAATGAATATAATAAAATTTTATATACCTACACAGATTCTATGAGTATAATGTGAATATGTGATAAGTAAGGTAAAAATCAGATTATAAAAATATATAACTAGATGATACCACTTACCTGACCTGAAAACAGAATTGCATACTGCTTTAAAAAAACAGGGGCCAGCTCAGTGGCACAGCACCTGCCTGGCAATCACAAAGTCCTGAGCTCAATTCTCAGTACCAAACACATACATACACAGACACACACAGACACACACACACACACACACACACACACACACACACACACACACAGGGGCCAAGCATGTTCACTGAAAGATGGCCTCTTTAATAAATGCTGCTGGAAAAACCGTCTTTCCACATGCTGAAGACCTAAATTAGACCTATGTCCATCATCATGCATTCAACTAAAGTCAAAATGGATCAAAGATCTAAATATTAAAAGAGAAACACTAAATCAACTGGAGGAGAAAGTACATGGAAATTTTAAAGACATAAGGGTAGCCAGAGAGTTCATGAACAAAAACTGAACTGCACAGGAAATACATCTAAGAATCAGCAACTGGGATCTCACCTTATTGAAAAGTTTTTGCA
>NW_004955530.1:2478561-2482837 GCF_000276665.1 Chinchilla lanigera | reverse complement strand
CAAATGACTATCAACTGAGGAATGGGTAAAAAAAGATGTGGTATATTTATACAATGAAGAATTACTCAGCTATAAGAAAAAAAAACCATAAACTTGAGGCTTTTATAGGAAAGTGGATGCAACTAGAGACCATACTAAGTGAAATAAATCAGACCTGCATGTGAAAACATCATATTGTCTCCCTAGTGTAAGAACTTGTAAAAGCAAATAAAACCCAGAAGATACAATAGATATTGTGAAAGGGAAAGATGTTGTTGTGGAAGGGGGATTAACTGGGATGAGGAGAAGAAGAAAAGATAAAAAGAAGGAAGGGAAAAATATATATGGATATACAGTGATAGCTAGGATCATTGTGCTGCTGATGTCTATCAGTTTATTGAAAGGAACAGTTAGTGCTTAAATTTTTCTTTTTCTGAGCAATTTGCATGATTATATCTGGTAATATGAACAACAAATTTGAAGACAATAATATGCAACATGACAACCATTATTGAATTCTTACTACCTTGATTAGTAAAACTGTATCATTTCTAGTATTTTTATTATTTTATATTCTCTTTAATTGTTTGATCAATCTTGAATTCTTACGTCTGGTAATCTGAGCAACTTTGTTGAAGATAACAATATGTAATACAACAACCATTGTTAACTCCCTATTACCTTATTTTGAAATTCTGTATCATTTTTATTGGTCTTGTAGTGTTTTGTTCTTGTCTTGGGTGTTGTTATTTTGTTTTGGTTTCTCTTTAAAATAAAAAAAGATACATGCACATTCTATTTCTACTAAAGCCTGCTTGGGAATTTCACTTGCCAGGTTCACAACAGCCATTGTTTTTGTGGAAGGAGCTAAAAAGAGACACAAGCAAACACTGAACTCTTCTACTGTACATGTCATGGACATTCACTTGTTTAAATAAAAGATCTAAGTCAAATAAGATAAAATACTAGAATTTGTTAGAGTGAGATAGATCACAATCATATAAATGTTTTAAAAACTATTCTTATATTTCCTGCATGTTTGAAATATTAATTTGTATAAAAAGAACATGTAAGAGAGGGATTTTACTTGCCCTTGAAACAGATGCAGAAACTCTCTCTGTATAGTAAGAAGTAATATCTACTAGGCAAAGACCTTCAAGTGACAGTAGGGCCAATGAGTACAGTAGTATGAGGTACAAAACCTCAGCAAGCAAGGCAACAACTGTGATTAGTGGTTTGTGAAATATCCTAGGCTATCTAGATCAGTACATAAAATGCATATCCATAATACAAATTTAGTTCACAAAAAGGTCATTTTGAAAATCTATTTGAGATTTGAGTCATAGCTACTGACACATTTAAAATGTTCCCAAAGAAAAGCAATGCTGGTAATGCTGTTGGAAGATGAAAAATAACAAATATTACCACCAGAAGAGAATGAGTGACCTCTGCAGAGCCGCTGCATGCCGATGACTGAGTCAACGAACACGGCCAGTCTTTGCGCTCTTTCCTCCTCCCAAATGGAAATCTGTGTATCTGTAGCCAAATGAAGATTTAATCTCTGGCTGGCCTGGGCTCTGCCTCCATCAAAGCAGGGCTCGCTGAACTGCTTGATTGTGAGTAGTTTCTTTGGTTTTTAAACTGGTTAAAGATGATGAAAATCTGTGCACAAACTTTCAAATGAATCACAGAAAGACAAAAGCCTCTGAAACGGACATTTCAAATGAGTTGAGTAGGCAAAAGAGCTTGCAAGTAATTGTTCATATTTCATGGGGACTTGGCTTTTCATGAATTCATCTCAGTGTCATCTTTCATACATATTACAGAGTCAGTTCATTAAAATTCCTGATGCACTGCTGAACCTGGTCAGACTGAAATGGGGCTCACAAACCTCATGTCTGCTGCACAGATAACCAGACCTTATGAAGGTGAAATTAGTTTTCAGGAGCTGTACTGCTCACTTGATTGATTCCGTCTTAGAAGTCATATGACTTAATGTTTCCTGCTTGGGCTGCCTCTGTCATGCAAACATGACCTGATAACACATTGTCAGGAGCGCTCCAGAGAGCTAACAGCAATCTAACATCTTTCTACCGAGTGTGAAGTTCTATCTGAAATGTGCATATTTGATAAGTAACTCCTCTTCTCGCTGTCCTTTTCATTTTCAGAAAGTTAATCTTCTCTGCTCCAGTGAATGCACTGAGAGATGAGGTGGGCGGACATGCCGCGGGTGGCCCCAAACTCCAGCACATGGGAGAAGCTTGCTAGCCGGAGGCCAGTGTGTCAGGATGTCACTTCCAGGAGGCAGCCAGGCAAGGAATGACAAGGCAGGTCTATCGTGGTACTCAAGAGCCCGGCATTTCCAAGGACTCCAGGGAGGAAAACTAAATCTGAGAGTTCTATTACTGAGTGTTATTTGACCTTGTTACAGATTTATTTAACCATTTCTTTATCATCATAAAAAAAAATCTGTGAAATATAAAAACCTCCTTCCTGTGAATTAGAGATTGCTGAACCATAGATTTTAACACTGGACAACATGTAGAGGACCCACATCCTTCATAGCATCATCTTAAAGTCAAATAAAAGCCCCAGAAGGCCACATTACCTCATCCAAAGTCACAAACCATTTTTTCTTGGGGGTTGATGATCTCAGGTATTTTGGTAACAGAAGCTGACTACAGGTTAGATAACACTTACAGAGTGACCAAGCCTGTACTTGGAGGAAGTGCTGTGAGATAACAAAAGAAGAGAAAAACATACAAACCCCACATCAGAGTTTTCAACACTGCTGAACAGCCTGTTGTCAGGTATGGCGCCAGACCGAAGAGCAACCAGAGGAGATACAAGCAAGAGGACAGGCTGTGCCAAAAGGGAAAACAATAAAATGAAAATGAGTCATCTGCTTCTTAATCACAATGTTTCCAGCTTTCTAGAGGTATAATAGATGGATAAAAATGTGCATACTTACAGTGTACAATCTGCTATATCCATACATCTCACAAATTAAATGAAGCTAATTGACATATTCATCATCTCAAATATGTTTTGAACATTGAAGATCTCTTAGCAAATTTCAGGTATGTAATACATTACTGTTAACTACAGTTTAGGTGTTACCCAGTAGAGTCCCAGAATTTATTCAACCTTGTCATAGTTTGGGAGTTTTTGCAAGGGGAAACAGTATAACACAGGACATATTTTATAAGATAATTTATAATAGTCACTCACTGAATCATATACAAAAGAGAGTGCAAGAAATCTGTCCATACACTAAAGACCAAAGAATCCAGCTAAGGGCCTGGATTCCATAGAAATGTCCTGCATGAGTCCAACTGAAGACCTAGAGCCCATAACAATGCTACCCACAAGTCAAACTGGAGGCCTAGAGCCCATGACAATGTCTCATGTAGGGATATTTCATGGTTCTGCTCTAGAAAGGCCCAAAGATCAGGGGAGGAATCTAGAAAGTCTGTGCCAGCGGATGAAAGATTTATGTTAGAGGCTGAAGCATATGAACTGAACCCAGGCAGCAACACTCAAAGTGAAAACCAGCGCTCTCTCAAAAAGGACCACAGCCATGCTTAGCAACAGTGAGGTCCCAAACTCCTCCTCCAATGAGGCAAGCTGAGTTCCCATCAGGAAAGCCAATGCAACAAGCTTTTCCAGGAGAATGCACAGTGCACCATTTTCCCCTCCAGAGACAGGAAGTGATGCCCAAAATGAGGATCAGAACTCCCCCAAAGTGAACCAAAGCCATCCTCTGTGACAACAAGGTCCTAAGTTCCTCAAATGATAACTGCTGAGTTCATTCAGGAAAGCCATCATTACAAGCTCCTCCAAGAGAATCAACAGCTTCTTATGGCTTCTAAAAGCACCCAACAGCTTCTAACAGCCTCCCTAACAGCCTCCAACAGCTTCTAAAGTTCTATCTCTTATGCTCCTGGCAAAAATCCTAAAGTGGGTCTCCCACACCCCAGTACAATGCTGGCTCAATTCAGCTGGGTGTTACCAGTTGACCACCAGTTGTCAATCCACCATAACCCTAAATCAGCTCCTACACTTTGACTAATGTCTTTTAACCCCTTTTCTCCTCTCCTCAGTCCCTTTTTACTCTCTGCTTCTATGATTTCAACTTTTATAGATTCCACAAATAAGTGATGTCATGTAATATTTATCTTTTCATCCTCAGGTCATTTCATGTCTTTCGGGTTCATTGATATTTTTGCACATGACAGGATTATTTTATTTCTGTAAAGCTAAATAGTGTATATATATACATATATACTATTTTTAT
>NW_004955530.1:2460379-2471916 GCF_000276665.1 Chinchilla lanigera | reverse complement strand
TACTCAGGTCCCCTGTCCATTTTTAATTAATTCTTTTGCTATTCTTGGGGACTAATTCAAAAAACTAACTGTCCTAACAAATATCAAGAAGCATGCCTTTTCTCTATATATTTTCAGTGGTTTTATTTTCTGAGCTTACCTTTCAATCTTAAATCCATGTTGAGTTTATTTTTGTATTTAGTGTTTTCTTCATGAGCAGATAGATATCCAGTTTCCCCAGCCCCATTTATTATCTTTTCCTCATGTATTCTTTGTATCTCTGTCAAACTTAATTGCCCGTAAATGTCTTGATTTGTTTCTAGATTCTTTTTTCTGTTCCATTGGTATATTCATCTGTTTTTATCCCAGTACCACGATGTTTTGATTACTATAGAATTGTAGTATATCTTGTTTGATCATCAATAAAAGAATATTCATTTATATTTGAAAGATCCAAAGGAGAATTTTGAAAAAAAGGGAAAGTTACCAATAATTATGCCCAGGAACAATTAAAAACAAAGTACTGTTTGACAAACTATTTAGCTCCAATATAAACAATGTTAAAAAAGACATAACAATAGAATTACTGATTTTGGAATAATTAAGATTTATAATATAAATATTGTTGGTGAAAAGCAAGGAGTTTAATTTGTATAAGAGATACAAGCATAAGAAGACAAATCTGTAAATTGAAGCTGATGAATAATATCTGAGTTTGATGAATTTTTCAGTTAGCTTATGCTATATGACCAATGGCTGCACACATGTTGGTAACTTGAAACAGGAATGCTTTTATTTACTTGGTATTATGTAAGGTAACAATTTAGGCTGAGTTTTGATGGGATGGTTGCAGCTCTGTGCTTTCATCTGATTTACTCTTATATTGCAGTCAGTTCATGGAAGAGGGCTCTGAACATGAATTTGGTGGTGATTTGGCCATCATCTAAGTCTAGGAAGGGCTTTCATTGACTCATCCAGCGAGATACTCCAGGTTGTTCCCATGGGGGTACCTGCAGGACTTTCAGGAGCAGTAATCAAACAAACAACTTTCAAGTTCTGCTTGTCATCACCACTTTTTCTTCTAATGCCACATTGGCTGGAGCAAGTCACGTGGCAAGGGCCATGTTTAGAGTGGACTCTGCCTCCTCAGAG
Source organism: Chinchilla lanigera (assembly GCF_000276665.1). NCBI lineage: Eukaryota > Metazoa > Chordata > Mammalia > Rodentia > Chinchillidae > Chinchilla > Chinchilla lanigera. The sequence continues at coordinate 2,470,785 of NW_004955530.1, read as the reverse complement.
AAGAACAACAACATCCCATTGGAAACATACACACCTTTAGGAAGAGGAAAGAAGTACAGTCGTGTAGAAACACACCTAGCAAACTTGACACTTTAGTTTAATATATGAATTGGAAAACCATAATCAAGCAGACATATTACACACCAAGCACAAATACACATCTATAATAACATGGGAGACAAAACAGCCATTTTACATTACTTGAATGAACATATGAAGCTGGGATGAAGTTTTCAATGATATTTGGCAGCATTTTTAAAAGTCTTATGTCTAAAACTGCTTAGAATGTTGTTCTCCAGAAACAGTGTCAGGAAACTTAAAAAGTACATCCAGAAATAAAGATTTAGATGGTAGTTCAATTGAACCATTTCTGATCATGCTAAAAAAAAAGGGAGAATTATTTCTCAAGGTGTACATTTTTCTATGAGTCCAAAATATACTTTAAAATTATAAATGAAATATTGTTGCTAGACATTAAACCTATTATATTCATAAAATATACAATTTGGTCAAAAGTGTAAGAGGGACATAGAAGAAAGATAGGACAAAACCCAGTGACTAACAATATAAAATCAGCACATGCTTATCTGTGGCTGACGATTGTAAATTCATCACCAGTTTATCATGTACCATGTACTTGAGAGAGTGTACCCTACTGTGTCCTTATGAAAATGTTACTCACATTTACTTACTCTGACCATGTCCTTTTCCCAGAAACAAAGGCTCACACCCTGATTGGCCTAGACCATCAGCCAGTGAAACAGTTGTTTTTAGAAAGCAGCTCACCCCTGTAAGTATGAAGCACCTCTCACACTCACCGGGCAGCAGGATGCCCCTTGGTCTTATAGCACCACTCTGTTGCTAAGACAGTTTCTCTTCTGCTTTTTCTGTATTTGCCACACTCTAAATAAACTTTTGCCTCCCACTTTACCAGCCTTGACTCCCCCATTTCTCACTAAGAACCCCACTTCTCCATTCATTGATGAAGTGAGAACATGGACTGGACATGAGCCCCCCATATGTAACAGAGGCTTTCAGTTAAATCTGTCATTAAGACGCTACTGCATTTGGTGATGACTTCTATTTGGACAAATATATTATAAAAGAGTATTATATCAAAATATAAATAACAATTATTTCTTAATGATGGAACTGCAGAATTTTAAGAATTTTGCAGGGATGATCTAATTTTCTAAAATGAATGAACATTTCTATTTTAGCCACCAACACTCTACCAGCTTGGTCCTCAAGTTTCCATGAGAAAGGGGATTCTTCCCCACTCTCCTACCTCCGTATCCCTCAGCCCTATCAAGGTAATGACCACCCACAATGTTTAGAGGCCTCATTTGGCTTGACAGTTGTCCTAGGGATGTCAGGCAGCACCCAACATGACTGAAAGGTGCCAGAGTAATGAGCTGTGACTTTGAAATGCCAGCCCTAAAATGGCTGGTGTGGACAAAAAGAAGTCTCTCCCACGTTGGGCATGCTGCCAGCTGATGCTCACCCTGGATGCTGGCCCAGTGGGAGTCACACCCACATGGTGTATGAGAATCACACCTGAAGACCAAGCCCTGCTCTCTGCAGAGATTCCTCAGACAAACTGGAGAATTACCAGCACTGGAGGTGACCAAACTGTTCTGTAGCTAATTGCACTGGTTTTGAAAAAGCATAAAACTGAGCACAAACACAAAGAGTCAATTTTTCTATAGAATAAGAAATAAAAATTTTAGAAACATAGCAACCCTGAAGAAAACCACTTTCCCCTTGCTGTAGAACAACTGATTATTTGAAAAAATACCAAAACAAAGTTTAGTACTGATTCTCTGGAAAATATGTTTGAATTACATTCTAGAAAAAGCATCTTCATTTTAGGTCTACATGTCACAAGTTTTAAAAAAATAAAGCATAAAACCATTGAATGTCCTTATCAGAAAGAATTCAAATATCCCTTTCTTACCCCCACAATTTTTTTTATTTATTCCCTTAGGCCCAATGGAATATCCTGGAATTTTGCCTTTTCTTTAAACAGTTTCACCCAATATTATCAGTACCTTGTTCATTGTTTGGCACATAGTAAGAATGCAATAAATTTTTGTTACATTAAGAATGCATGTTTATCCAACAACTGGCATATTCTGAGGAAGTCAACACAATATTGAAATTTCTCTTAGAATCACACAGTAATTTCTCATTAGTGTCATCATTGACCCTGTAGAGCAATGCAAGGAAAACAAATTCACAAATGTGTATATCCAATAACTGATACCTGCTCACCTGCTCACCTTCTGGGTATGGCTGGTGTCTTGCTCAGTGGTACTGCTGTTCCGCCCAGTCTTTTAGGAGACAGGTAAAAGGTGAGTGCGTCAAAGCAGCAATACAACATAAGGGGATATGCTTAAGATTTCTGAACCTTTCATATTTTAACCCTAAATGAAAGATGGCAAAAATAATTTAATTATCAAATACTCCTCTCTTTCCTTTGCTTTTCCACCCATGTACTTAGAGTAGATAAAACACAAAGTCTGTCAAATGTGTATCAAATTACTCAGGGTGTCGCCATGTCTACTGGCAGAAGGGAAAACATGGGAGCCACTCCTTCAGTGTGGTCACATCCTAGAGGACTGAACCCGACATCATTTTTATAAACGAATTCGCAGCGGCAAGAACTGCACTCTGACTCTGTTGTGTTTCTCTGCCTTTCAGCTGAGGGATAATTGTGTTGCTGACGTAAGGTGAGTGGTGATGAACGAGTGGTCCTGCTGAGTTCAGAACCTCGTCATCCCCACTCAGGTGAACCGTTCTGGCACTAGCCCATGCTGCAGCCAGTCACTGGCAGACAAGTTCTATTACAGGTAAAGCAATCAGTGGCCTGGGGTTGATATCTCCAAACAGTTTTTCCATCTGTGACATCAATTCCATTGGGGAGCAGAGGTGACAAGCGTGTGTGTTTGCTGGAGTATTTGCTGTGCTTCACAGAGTTTAGACAAGCCTGGTGCACCACCTCACCTGTCCAGTGTATGCTAGAGGCTTGCTCAGGTCTGTGTCATGAATGCCACTGTTAACCCAACCACATTGACTGTAGGCCCCAATTCCCTTTCCTTTTTAACAAGGGGAATTGTCCTTTATTGGTCCCTCTTTCTCCACACATTTGAGAAATTTCCTCCAGGTTGAAGCATTCATTTATTTTCCCTGGAAATTCTCTAGATGCATTTTTCAGATCAGCCACTAGATGCTTAGATGCCAAAATAAAACTCTAGCAGCTTTTCTGAGGAAAACACAATGATTTTATGATTTAAAAAAGATAGATTATTCCAACCATTGTGTGGACAGACCTGGTAAAGCTTTTTGCGTACTCAGAAAGTTAGTTCCTCTTCTTTTTTTAATGTGCTAAATAATATAATAATACAGATAATTCAGAAATAATTCAGAAATCAATTACTGGAAATCAGAAGTAATTGGAATAAAGGTCAAATGCCGTCAAAACTTTACTAGTGCTATAGAGTAGGAAATATTAGGTCTTATGCTTCAGAATATAGTACCCATGCTTCAACCTTATCTTCCCCACCCTGTGCCCCATAATAAATTTTCTACAAACTGTCCATCTTTCCTGGGGCTGTACCAAAGCTCAAAAGCTTGTACTCTAAGAAAACCAAAGCTATAAGCAGAAATGTCAAAGTATTCCTGACAGAGGGGATAACATCATAACCTCAATGTTAGCATCCCCTTAGTGGCATTTTCTGCTTCTGTTCATTTGGAGGGTAATGAACTCTCTCCTGGCTATTTTTTATATGTAATGTGGATCGTTCACAGAGCATCTAGACACCACTGACCTGGACAGCAAATACCCTCAAGAACACAGCCTGGGAAACACTAGTGAAGGAACAGAGTAAGATGTGCCTACCTCAACATGGCTGGAAAGACAGGGACAAGGAGAGCTTACAGAAGGTATCCAAATACTGAAGGACCATAACACAGAGCTGCAAGAGACTTCTGAAGGCACTGCTACCACTATGTGATGATATTCTCACTCTCACGGCCTCTTTCCTCACACTAGTCTTCCTGGCTATGCAGCATAACTAAGCATGCTCTATAATTATCAATACATTTTTAATAGTGATCCAAAATAATAGGAGAAAAATTGCACAGGCAAATTAAAATCACCCTACCCACCTTACACCCATAATGGGGTCTGTGATAAAAGTGTCTTCCTGCCTTGCTGCTAAGCTGCCTCTATGTGGCCAAGAAAGGGCCTCATCTTAGCTTCTTTCACAGAAAAGTATCTCCATGGGTCTAGTTCGCAGTCTAAGCCAAACTTCCTCCATATTCCTATAGGAAGGAGGAAATTGTGTAATGTCCTCTTGCTAAGATTTCCCATGGCAGCACCTCCTCTGCTCCCAGGAATTCTCAGGGAGAATTCCTTCTCACCTTCCTTCTGTAGATGACCTACAGATATATTCATGCTAGATTCTGATCCAGCTATGGTCACAAGTAATCAAAAGATGGATTGAAATACTTTGATTATCTAGTTTGCACCTACTGCAAAAAATAACTTTTTAACAGTTAAAACCATGCAACAGTGAAATACGCACTGTCCAAAAGAGCAAGTGTCTTTCACAGAGGAGGTTTATGATGAGTTAGTGAAGCGTCTGTCTAACCTGTTAAGAAAATAGTGCTTCAGTTGGGGAATAGTTACCCTCAAAGATCTCATTTAGCATGTACTTCATCCCAAATCTGTGTCTGCATTGTTAAAAGAGAAAATTACAAGAAATCTAATTTTACTAATCTTAAATGGCTTTAATTGATTCTAGAGCTTGAGAATGGTCCAGACTAGAATGGTTTACTCTATCACATAGACAAGTTGTCTTTATAGCCAGAAAAAAGAAGTGGCTTGCTGAAAATGGAGGTAAAGTAGTGATACCCCATTTGAATATAGCTCTTGTCTGTCCTACTGGAACATAATGAACAGCTGTCCTCTTTTGATTAGCTGAGACTTGGCTATATGCTACCATAGCAGATAACAGTAAGTTACACATCAAGGGAGACTGTAGTTCACTAAGTTTAGTGAAAGCCATGGTAAACAATTAAATTTAACATTATTGTTCTTATGACTATAACTTGGAAAATAAAAAAGTAAGTCCAGCATTTGAGAGCTACACAGAGTAGTGATTTATCTATCTCTCTGTCTTTCTATCTATATATCACCTACCAAACTATGTACCCTCAAGACAACAAATGTTTATATGAGATGATAGAGATTAACTCTTTCCCTGACAGGGGTATACATAAAAAATTTACTTTAGATAATATATGAGGAAAATGACTCCAAATATTTTTATATAAATGTTCTACACTGAGCAATGTTTCCTAGTAAATATTGACACATAAGGCACCCAGAGAATTCTAAGATCATCTTTTTCTAAGGATTAAGTAAAAGTTACTGAATAAAGAAATTTGAATCAGAATTCTTGTCATCAAATACTAAATCAGGAGCCTGTTGTCCTATTAACTAATGTTCTATGTTTTCCAGACATGTGATTTGTATTCTCCTTTACCAGGTCAAGGAGGAATTTTAGCCCTCTTAGTGAAGGCATGGAATGCATTAGGCTCACTCTCAGGGTGCATAGGCTGATAGTGCCAAAAAGACTCTTTCCTAAAGCAAGGGACCTAGGGAAAAAAAATCATGCATTATTTACTATATTATTTACTGTTAATGTATCAAATAATTCAAGCAACATTTACAACACAAGAATTACAGAGGGTGTCATTTTCCAATGTATGGTATTGTCTGCTATCAAAATTCCAGGCTATGGAAAGTCAACTTCATTGAACAATACTTTCCCAGAAGAGGACTGAGGTCTGGGAATGTAGCTGCTGATATGCCAAGATTTGTTATGCCAAGCTTGGATGCAGATTCCTCTGTTCTAGCAAATATGTAGTTTTTATAGCAAAGAAAAAAGTATCCCAGAAATCATAAAACCCGTCCACTCTTTGGATTCCCTACATGAATCTAACAAAATGGTACATGCCTGTATGCAAATTTTAACTTAACCTCAACTAAGAACTATTTTTAATATCCTTCCAAAAATTAATCTCAACATTTTGGTATTGTTACTTCTGCAATGATATATTTTCTGTTTATCACTCAATATTATAGAGAAGCCTCAGTGTCAATATGAGGGATAATAGGTAACCATTAAATTAGTTCATTCATTCATTCCTCAACACGTTTAAATGTTTAAATGTGGTTATCTTTATTTAATGCAATTCCACTAACCTTCTTCACAAAATTGAAGAAAACAATCCTAAAAATCAAAATAGACCCAGAATAGCAAAAACAATCCTGAGTAAAAAGAGCAAAACAGGAGACATCACAATCCCTTGAAGTTGTATTACAAAGCTACTGTGATAAAAACAGCGTGGTACTGGCACAAAAATGAACATGGATAAATGGAACAGAATAGAGAATGTAGAAAAAACTCCAATTACATTCAACTATTTGATCTTTGACAAAGGTGTCAAAAATATTCACTGTAGGAAAAATAACTTTATTAATAAATGGTTTTGGGGAAAACTGGCTATCCACCTGCAGAATATTGAATCTAGACCCATATCTCTCACCATGCACTAAAATCAAAATGGATCAAAGAACTAAATTTTAAGCCAGAAATACTTAACCTGCTGGAAGACAAGATAAGTAAAACTCTTGAAGTCATAGGCATATGCAAGGATTTTGTAAACAGAACCCAGTTGCACTGGAAATAGTTCTGAGAATCAACAAATAGAATAATTTTACATTTAAAGCTTCTGCACAGCAAAGGAAACAACCAACAGAATGAAAAGACAACCTAAAAAATGGGAAAAGAATTTGCTGTGATTCCTTAAACAGAGAACTCATATTTAGAATACATTAAGAACTCAAAAAATTAGAGACTCCCAAAAATGAAAAGTGGCCAAAGTGAAACTAATACTCACTTCACAGAAGAAGTATGAATGGCCAACAAATACATGATGAAATCCTCAACATAGCTGGTCATTAGAGATATGGAAATTAAAATAATCTGAGGTTCCACCTTAACCCAGAAAGAATGGCCATCATCAAGAAATCAAATAATAACAAATTTTACAGAGGCTGTAGGGGAAAAAGGAACCTTTCTCCACTGTTGGTGGGAATGCCAAACTAGTACAACCACTACAGTATGAGAAATCAATATGAAGATTTCTCACAAAACTAAAATTAGAAATTCCATTTAACCCAGCTAATACCCTTCTAGATATCTTCTTGGAAGAGTTAAATATGTAATATCACAGTGGTAACTCCATACCCATGTTTATAGAAGCACAATTCATAATAGCTAAATCTTGGATGTGGCCCGTATGTCCATCAACAGATAAATGGATAAAGAAAATGTGGTATTTACATACCATGGAGTACTACTGTGCCATACAGAATGGTAAATCTGAGTCATTTGTAGGAAAATGGATGCACATTGGAACCATAATATTAAGTGAAATAAATTTAGATACATAACCTTACATACCACATTGTTTCTCTTATATGAGAAACCTAGAGTGAAAATGAAGAGCAAAATAAAAGATAGGGAACAGGAAGTAGGGAGATAGATCATTCTCAAAAGGAAAGGGAATCAAAAGATGGAGGAAGTAGTAGGGAGGAAAAGGATAGAGGGTGAAGAAAGGGAATTGGGATGTGTTATGTATGGGTACCAACTCAACCCAAGGAGTGGAAACATTATGTACTGCAAACATATAAAGTAAAAGGAAAAGAACCAAGGTATGGGGAGAGGGAGAGGATAAAGAAAGGAATTAAGATGTGCTATGTACAGCCACAAAGGCCCCATAAGCAAAGCAAACATTCTGTACTACACGCACGAATTAATTAACTAAACTTTTTAAATTGTGTTTATCTTCAACCCTTGCTATTTATTTTTAGTGACATGTTTGTGGTACATAATAGTTACATCTGTCTTGAAGAGCTGGCGCCATATAAAATGTATCTTTATCATTTTTGAGCCCTTCCCCCTTATCTTCCTTCTGTCCTCTTCTCCAACCCCTTCTCCATCCCAAAAAGTCTGCCTCAGTGTTTCCTACCATCTCTCCTTTACTTTACTCATTATTTGATTTATATTTGCATTCTCCATATGAGAAACCATGTAATATTTTATCTGTGTGTCTGCTTTATTTCACTTAACATAGTTGTTCAAGATTCATCTCTTTTCCTACAAATGACTCAAATCTATCCTTCCTTATGGCTTAATAACACTCCAGTGAGTACATTCTTTTATCTGTTGGTGAACATCTAGACTATTTCCATAGTTTAGCTATTGTGGATTTTGCTGCTATAAACATAGATATGTGTGTGTCACTAGAGTATTATGTCTTCAACTCTTTTGGGGAACATCCAAGAAAGATAAACTGCATCAAATGGAATTTCTACTTTTAGTTTATTGGGAAATCTCGATTCTGATTTCCACAGTAGTTATACTAGCTTACATTCCTGCCAACAGTGTAGAAGTGTTCCTTTTTCCCACATCCTCACCAGCATTTGTTGGTGGTTGTTGTTGTTGTTGCTGTTTCTGAGTTCTTGATGATAGTGATTCTGACTGGAATACAATGGAATCTCAGAGTTGTTTTGATTTGTATTGCTCTGATGGCTAAAGATGCTAAACACTTTCTCATGTACTTAATAGTCCTTTATACTTCTTTTGTGGGGATGTGTCCATTCATTTAATTTATCCATTGTTACTTGATATTGACTTATCAAATATTGACTATGTGCCTGATGCAGTATAAGGCATGACAGATATAGATAGGAGCAAGACCCCCCAACCTCTCCTCCATGTGGGGCTTAGTGAAAACTCGGTATAGTAAAGGGCATGATGGAATTAGCATGAGGAACAGACAGCATGTGTGGAAAGAAAGAACCCATCCCAGCCAGAGGGAGAAAGGCAGTTTTCAACCTATGAGCCATGTTGGAGACTGGAGGGGCAAAGACTTGAATACAGTAGTCATTTGGACTTACAGTACATCTGAGGGAGGGTGTATGACAAAGAAAGAAGCCAGAAGGAAACGAGTGTTTAAAAAGGAAGACATTTGCTTGACTTACAGTTTGCTTGACTGAAATCCTGAAAAGCTACTGAAGAATTTTCAGTTCTGTAGCATGATTATATTTGTGTTCTAGAAATGTTACCCTGTAACAGTGAAAACAATAAATGTCGTGTAATGGCATTTGAAAGAAAGAAAACTACTAAGATTCTGAGTGTAGGAGAGGGAAAATTTTCTCTTCTCCCCCTTAGGCTAGTTCATGGGTTCTGCAAGTTAAATTAACAAATGACAGATCAATAGGAGAAAATATTTACACACAAATGTAATTTTTTTACATGTTACTGGTCTCAGTAATAAGTAACTCAGATGTTTAGAGTTGGGGTCTTCTATGCCATCTTAATATGTGAAATGGAAGAGAATAATGGCATTTATACAGGAACAGATGTTTTTTGAATGATATATAAGTTTTCAAAAGAACAAACAAGAAAGTTTGTGATGTTTGTCTATAGAGACACACGTGATCTTTTTGCTTCCTTCATGGCCATAAAACTTCTTGAGAGCAGGGACTTGGGATAGGTTCTATTTGCACTCTCCCTGCTAGGAGTGTATCCATTCTGAAGAATAATCTGTGGCAGTCTTATTTCACAGATCTTGATGCTTTTAGTTAGATAAGGACAAAAAATTTAAAACCTTTGCTTCTGCATTTTTAATTTCCAGATAATCTTTAAACTATGCTCTTTTATACCAAAGGAGCATATTTTGAAATGATCATGTTCACCAACAAGGAAGGAAGGAAGCTGATGTAGAAGTCAGTTTTGCCCATTTTAGTTGACTCAGTGTGTTTGGGGGATCAGGATTAGGAAAGAGGGAGAATTTATTTATAGATATCTGAATTGCTCTAGGACTATGACCCTAAAGCCTAGATGAACATTAAAAATAATTAAGGAGCCTTTAAAAAGATTGAGTCTGCATCTTCTTGATCCCAGGGTTCTTATTAAATGGTCCGGGATAGGTCCCAGGGAACAACATTTCTTAAAAACTCTCCAGATAACTGTAATGTGCAGCAAGGTTTGAGGACTTACAGTGCGAGGGGTAACAGTGACACCAGGACACAGGAAATACAGGAAGATGGAGGCAGGTGGCCATCACCGCAAAGCAAGAAGGACACCTAGCATTTCTGGTCCTGCTGAGGTTGAAAAGGAGGTTGGGTTCTGGGCCAGCACAAGTTGGTTCTGGGCCAGCGTCTGTGCCATTGCCTCCACATGTGCTGAACATTTGTTAAACGCAAGCTCTGATCTTTGGTTCCAAGCATGCAGGTCCTTTAGCACCAGAAACACAGACAGGGT
>NW_004955530.1:2420379-2455379 GCF_000276665.1 Chinchilla lanigera | reverse complement strand
TAAATCTAGTTGTTACTTTCTGGGTACCTATTTTTGTGGATATTTTGGTTATTGCAATTTTATATATTTTTAATAGGAAATGCATATTGTTTGTCTACATGCATATTTTAAAAGCATACTATTTGTGCATATATGTGGGTAAAGCCGGTAATTTTTAAACGTAGATGAATTTTTATCCTGTTAAGGTGCAGCTTCAGAATCTGATGTACAGTGGCGAAATTACCGTGAGTCAACAAAAAGTAAATTGTAGCCCTAAAATGATATTCTAATTTGCAGTCTAGTAGATCTGTACTAGGCCATAAATTAATCATAAGGAACAGGACAGGTACAAACGAATAGTAAATTTAAAATGCAGAGCTGCATATTGATGATGTAGCTGCTCTTTCCCATAATATCAAAAAACTGTTACGTCAGCTTCTAAATTCTTTGTCAACCTTCATCTCTCCCTCTCTGACTCCTATATGTGAACAGCCTGTACATTCTTAGAAAAAACAACAAATATACAAATAACTCACTAACAGAACAACATGTGAAGAAAGGAAGAGCATACTCTGTCCACCAAAGCCACTGCTTTTTAAATCCTGGCCACTCTGAACCATGCGCATCCTACGCCAAGTGTGTCAGTGTGTTCTCTTCCTCAGATGTTCTGCTCTTACCTCTGGGGTGGGCTCTGCTTCACTTCCCATGACAGATGGGGAGCCTCAGTCATCGCTGCCACTTCACTGGGGAGCTACAGGATTATCACCCTTCCTTGTCTCTAAGGTCTACATCTGTAGGTTCAACCAACTGTGCACTGAAAATATTTGGGAAAAAAAGCATCTATACTGAACATGTAGATTTTTGGGTCATTGTTTCCTAAGAAATTGTATGACTACTACTTACAGAACACTCACAGAAAGGTGTGTGGGGGTTACATGCTAGCACTATGCCACTTGTAGATTTTGGTACACAGGGGATTCCTGGAATCAACCACTTCCTTGCACACTGAGGCACAACTGTACCTGATTGGGATTTTTTTTTAAAAAAAAAAAGAAACTCAGGCAGAAATGAAACTGTGAATTCCAAATACCTTTTCTTTTAAATGTGATAAAATAGCTATTTCTTTGATTGTGCTTTTTTAATAAACATTCAGGCTGTACTGGTCTCCAGTGTACCTGGTTCTTTCACATTTGAATCATATTAGTGGTGGTTCTCCTCCCCCTCAGGAAAAGAGAGAAATATTACGAAAACACATCTTCAATTGTATGAACTGGAGTCATAGACTTCTTTACCCCTGAAGTGTGACTCCTGACCCTTCTTTTGTTAAATAAAAATCACAGGAAGCCATTGTGTTGTATTAAGCTCTTGCTCTGGGTCCTCAGCTGAGCAAGAATAAAATTAAAATGGACTCACACAAGCTATAAAGTTCTGTGTCAAAGAACCAAAATCAAGTTGCTGTCTGACCCTCAGAGAAATGGGGGGTGGGGGGGATAAAAGCCAAATTTTCTAAATAAGCTAGTTTCACTTAGCATGATAATGAAGTTCTCTCTGCTTTGTCCTTATACACCTGAAGCTAACCAGAGGTTAAGCAAGTCAGTTGTTTTTCTATTGTCTCTTCCTCCAGCCTCTTAGGGTTTACGGACAAAGTAACTGAAATGACCAATCCACATTTATCTATTTCTGACCTTTCAACCCTTCTCATGCCTGGAAGGCAGCCCCAGAGCCAGGCTATCAAGACATTTATTCTATTTTATACAATGCGGGGGTTTGCTGGTTCTGGAATCAAAAATAAAGCCAATTAAGACCTTTAAACTCAAGTGTCATCATTGCATTCACTGACATTTTAAACTCTTATTTACTGTGTTCCTGTTTCTAGGAACTCTCCCCACCTCTCTCCATGTCCCCCCAAACAAAATTTGTAAAAGGGAAAATGGACTTTCCCTCATGTGTAGGAACTTCAGTTCTATGATCACACTCACTATCAGCTTGCGAAGAAAATGCAGTCTCCCTCCTCCATGAATTTAAGAAACACTTCTTCTTTCAAATATTTATTACTATAGCTTCCGTTACAAGGGCACTGGCTACAATAATGCAAGCTAAACCCTCCAGTGAAAACGTCTACTGTGCTGCTGAATGTAGAAGTGCAGCTTTGGCTCTGATGGCGTGTGTACTGATGGGCTTTGGTGACAGCAGAGAAACATGGGAAAGGAAATTGGCCATCAGCACCAGAAGGGTTAAGAAAATGCTGCCCACTGTTGTATAGAGCAGACTCTGCAACCCTTAACCTTCACAGCTTCACTTGCATTTAGGAGATGTTTGGCTGGTCCCCCTCTGGGAGGAAGTCAGCACCTGAGACCTTTCACCTGGCCTTTGTCTGCTAATTCTGGCAATGTGCAATAAAGCTTTCCACCGAGGGGCAGCAGAGGTGGAATGACCCAGTAGAAATTTCATTTCCCAACCAAGGGAACATTTCAATTTCTAGGAAATCAATTGAGCCTCTATTAAAAACAATGACACATCTATGTGCTTTCTGCAAATAGACTGCTTCCTGTTGGAAAGCAGGAAGCCACCTTCCCTACAGCCTGCAGATGAGCCCTGATTTATCTATCCTTCCTGCATCAAGAATCCTGTGAGCTGAAAGGTCAGGCAGTTAAAGATTTATGCTTTGTTTCATAAGATTGCTCAGGGAGAGACTCTTTTTCCTCTCTTGTTTATTTTTTATCCTCTCCTAGCCTGTCGTCCATTTTTCTACCCAAACTAGACTACAGGAAGGGAAATGGAAAAATGTCCTGTAATAAGAGGCCTGGAGCTTGCTGTCCCCCAATGGCAAGACATGAGAACGAATGAGGACAACCTCCTGTGCCCAGTCGCCACAACCCACCCGGAGAGGGGCACATGCATCAGTGCACCTTGTAAATCTTTCTTAACCTCCATTCTGAACTGGGACTTATTTATTTTTCTAAGCAGATGGAACTGGCTCTCCCTGGGCTCTACAAACTGATCTGTCACTGTCTACCCTAATAACCTACAGCAGTCTGCAATAAAGTCAGCTTGCCAGGTCCAGCAAATGGACACTGTATGTCACATCATGTTGGGCCTTTTCATTGACTAGATTTCTATCTTAGGCCACCCAGATACTGGTCTTTTCTTTTCTTTTCTTTTCTTGTCTTGTCTTGTCTTGTCTTGTCTTTTGCTTTCTTTTGTTTACTTATTTTTTTGTTTTCTTGAGACAGAATCTCACTATGCAGGTCAGGCTGGCCTTGCGCTCACTTTGTAGCCCAGGCTGGCCTCGAACTCACAACTTTAGCCTCCTGAGCGCTGGGATTACAGGTCTGTGCCACCAGGCCTGGTATTCCTTTTTTGCTTATTACATACCCTTGTCTCACACCTCAGAATGTCTGTCTGAGCAAAGTATTGTGGAGGATGAAGGCTAAATGTGCTTATCACTGACTTACTGGGTATATGCTTTAATGCTTATGATTATTGATGTGGTAATACATTGAGAGACCACTACTCCATATGCTGGTCCTGTATGTGAGGATGAGGAAAAATATTGAGCTTGTAAGTATTTCACCAAAGTGTATCTCATCAACTATATTTACTTCTCTCCAAATATCTTTTTTCTTCTTTTTTAAACAGGGTCCCATATTCTTAGGACCCTGTGAACAGAGCTACAAAGCCATTACAATGTTTTGACTGTTTTTCTATTTCCTTCTCATTTCCAGTCAATCTCCATTTATTACTAGTTGAACTTCCAAGTGCTCCTGCTCACCACAGCCACCAGCTTTTCTCACTTGGATTACGGTGGCAGGCTTGACACCAGTCTCTCACTGCTACCTCTCCCCCTCCTCCACAGCTCGAGGATCTTAATGTAGAGCCTTCTCAAGAGACCATCAATGCCCACCTGTGCTTCATTTCTCATAGAAAGCCCCACATACTTAGAAAGCCAACCTTTCCCTTCTTACAGTCATTTGCTGCCCATTCCCCTCACTGCCCGCTCAGTGACCCTGAACCTGCTGTCAATTATGTTCTTACCGGAACAAAATAACTGACACTCATAAGTTAAAGAAATAAAGGTTGAGCTCACAGTATGGAGAGGTTTCAGTCCACAGTCGGCTGGCTCCAGGGCAGGGCGGCATGGCAGAGAAACATTGCAGAGGAGAAGCAGCCTGGCAAGGCAGGCAGAAAGCAGCAGCGACTAAGGGAGTAGTAGAAATATATGATACTCTTCCAGGCCACACCCACATGACCCACCTCTTCCAACCAGGCTTCCCACCAAAGTCACACCCAGCTATAAATCTATCAGTGAACTGACCCAGTTTCACACACCCATGATCCAGTCACTCCCAGAAGCCCCACATATGAGTGCATGAGACTTTGGAGGGACACCTGCCATGACCTGTCACATCTCACACACTCATTTCAGTGTTTCACTCCCTTCTGTAACTCAGAACATCAACAAGAACTCCTTTCTGAAGATCCATCCAAATATCTTCTTCATGGAGCATCCCTCAACATTATCAAAAATAATTAATCTCCCTTCTCTTTTTCCCCTGTGAGCCCCCTTTATTTATTCTTCTAAAGAGGTACAAACACCTCTGCACTGTGGCAATTAACAAGCACTTCTCATTTCATCAGTGCCAGATCATGAACTGCATGAAGCCTGAGCATCTCACTCATGTCTCTTCCCCTAAGGATAGGCCTCGTATTGAGTCACTGAGACCAGAATACTCTAGTCAGCTGCAGGAGTAGACAAATAATTTAATTAAGGCTCTGAAAGCATTTGGCTCTGTAGAAAATTGCTTGAGAAGAATTATGTAGATATAGCCTATAATATTTTCTAAAGGCTTATAATCCAAATCAGTTTCAGACTCTTAAGTTTGGATTAAAGTGGGTCCCTCTCTGTAACATCTCTTTCTAGCCTTATAATCTTCTAATATTTAAATATTTTAATATCGAGACTTATATTCCTGAGCTTTGTAATGACCATGTAGAGGTCAGCTGCTACATACATCTGGGATTTCCAACATCTTGTGAACGTTCTCAATGACAGTATTCTGATTCTTCCTGGACTTTGTACTCCATTTGTCTCCACTCTGTCTATAGTCTGCTGTGACTGTTCAACAAAGTCTTGGGTCCTATTCTAACCAAAAGAGTCCCTCCTGAAATTTGAATTTTGAGCCCTAGGATAAAAATACCTATAAGTTTTGAAGTTTATTCACTTGCATAAACATGCAGAGCATTTTACAAACTTCTGGCTACTTAGATAGAAGAAACCGTTTTTGTATTTTTTATTTTGAGCCAAATTTTACAGAATTCCTGTTAATTCTGTAAGGTATGTAACATTCTTCTAATGCTCCTTTATTCATTCAGATTATCCAAGCTGGTTTTTAGGGCTAGTCCAAAGGAAGTCCAGAAGCATGCTCTGATTAATAAAAGTGTGTTAAACCTGTCCACCATATATGTTGTGATAAATATTGTGGCATATTCATTGGTTATATTAAAATTGGTAAGCAATGTATGATGTATAGAAACTCTTGGCTATAATTCAATTATTAATGTAACCCAAACAACTCCTGCCTAAAAATCACTTAAAAATAATTTTTAAAAGTCAAATAATAAAAGATGCACAAAATTTTTCTATCCTAGCTCTCCTGATATAAGCAGTTTGGGATAGATGCATGTTATGGTTTATGTCTGTGTGTCCCCACAAAGCCTCCTGCGGCCCTGGGACAGGCTATTAAAGTTTGAATATGGGTGTGAGAGCTGCACCCGCCTGGGAGTGGATAGTTTGCATATGTAAGGGACAGGAAAAGAGTGCTTGGAGCATTCCTCCCCCATTCTGCCCTGGTGTAAGTTAGTTGTTGCTTAGCTGGGCTGCCATGCTGAGCTGCAGGTCTCTGCCACGTGCCACTCTGTCTTATAATTTGCCAAGTACGGATTGAAACCTCCACAAACTGTAAGCGAAATAAACCTTTCCTTCCTTAATTTTGGGCGTCAGATATTTTGTCCCAGCAGCTAGAAAAAAGTAACCAAGACAATGCAGATAGTCACCATCTTATGATGATGAGACTTAGGTTCTTCAGACATTATAAAAATGCAAAAGCCATATGCATTTAGTGGTTTTAACTTTGGTCTCTTCCTGAGCCAGCAACATGCACTACCACACTCTCCCATGCTGCTGGGCAGCATCAGTGAGCTGCACCTCCCAACTGCCCATGCAGCCACAGGAAGAAACAAGTAATACTGTGTACTGTGCTGCTGAAGTATAATTTTTAGTAAGATAAGAGTAGTATACATTTTTTATTAGTACATGATACACAGTGATTACACACAGCTTGGGGGTTTAGCACGTATACATATACCATCACCTCATTCTTCCTCCCCTTAACCCCTCCTGGTCTCCCCTCCTCCTCCTTCTCTAGTTCCTTCTCATCTCAGTAGAGTCTGCCTCCCTGTTTCATAATACGGCTGCTTATTTTGCTCCTTAAATTGTTTAAAAAACAATCTCAGCAATCCTGCACCTTCTGCCTGAGACCAGACTCATTCACCACTGTGGAAATAAGTGTGGAGATTCCTCAAAAAATTAACATTAGAGGTCAGTTTGACCCAGTTATTCCCCTTTTAGGTATCTTCCCAGAAGAATTAAAAACATCGTACCACAGTGCTATATGGGCCCCCATGTTTATAGCAGCACAATTTGTAATAGCTAAATTTTGGAAACAAATCAAATGCCCATCAGTTGAGGAATGCATAAAAAAGATGTGGTCTTTTTATACAATGGAGTACTACTCAGCCATAAAGAAGGATAAACTAGAGACTTTTATAGGTAAATGGATGCAATTGGAGACCATACTTACAAGTGAAAACAATCAGACTCATAAGTGTAAACATTGCTTTGCCTCCCTGGTGTGAAAGACTTAAAGAGAAAATAAGATCCAAAATGTATAATAGATATTGGGAAATAGGAAGAAGCAGTTAAAAAGGAAAGAGAAACTGGGAGAGGGGAAAGGAGAAAAAGAGGAAGGGAAAAGCAATATACATATATGATAGGATAGTTAAATATATTATATATATATATATATATATATATATATATATATCTTGTGGATATATACACATATATATCATATATATGATAGTTAAGATACTTACCCTACTAATTTCTTTTAGTTCATTGAAAGGAATGGTTTTGCTAATATTGTTTGGATAATTAAATGCCTATATCTTGTACTCTAAGTAACTAATTTATAGATAATAATACATAAGATATTAACCATTATTACTGTCCTATTATCTTGTTTTGAAATTTTGTTTTGTTTTTTCTCTTTAAAATAAAATAAAATAAATGTTGGGGAGTATGTAGGGAAAAAGAAACTCACACATTGTTGGTGAGAATGTAAACTAGTACAACCAATTTGGAAATCAGTGTGGAGATTTCTCAAAAATAAAAATAGAGATTCCATTTGACCCAGATAAATTTCTCCTGGGTATCTTTAACAAAGGGCTAAAATCACTATATGCTGCTGTGCACATACCCATGTATGACTCACAGTAGCTAAATCTTGGAAGTAGTTTATTTGTCCATCAGCAGATGAATGAATAAAGAAAATGTGATATTTATGCACAAGGGAATACTACTTAGTTATAAGGAAGGATAAGGATAAATTTGACACATTTCTACAAAAATGGATGATCTTGAGATCATATTGCTAAGTGGAATAAGACAGTCACAAAAGGTTAAAGAAATAATTCATGGTTTCTCTATATGTAACTCCATCATAAGCTGAGGACCATCTGTCTACTGTGTTACTAACAGAGGCATACATGGAGGCTCAAGTGATATTTATTCACCTACGCTGTTCCCTGCAAGTCTTTTTTCCCCACTGTAGTTATGGTCTCACACAGAGGAAGTAAGGCAGTATGAACATATAATACATTTAGTTTATTTACAAAAAATATAAACCAATTAGAAAAAGCTATCACAGCTCTGCAGTACCCACGAAGTTCTCCAGCATGCATGCTCAGGAGAACCCCTCCCACCCATCATGCAACCCCATCCCATCCTGATTTTGTTCTCTTTCAGAGCTCACACTCTCTTCAGATATTTTTCTAAGCAGGAGACACCTAAGCCACTTACTATTCCATGCTTGATAACTTGTCCTTTATTTGTATAAACATTTCTCTAAAAATTATCATGAAAAGCGAAGCTGGTTGTCAGAACAACCAAGAAGAAAGATCTCTAATGTTTCGTTGTTGTCAAATTACAGTCCTGTTCTGTACTTTCACTCTTGTGCTTGCAAGAATGAATCCTCCTGCTGAAAGGAGTTTCTTGTTTTCCCTTTTGATTTCTTATTGGTCTATCATAGTTCCCCTGAATCTATTGAATTTAAACACAAGTATATTTCTAAACTAAACTTAAGACATTCACCTCTTCTTTAAAATTGATTTGTCTTCTAATCTAACTAAACCTAATCATTATGTTCATAACAGAAAATTCTCATATAAACCAACCTCAGATCAAATCCAGGTGCTATTACAAATTAACAGTGGGACTATGAGAAAAATACTAAAGTTTCCTGTGCATCAGCTTTTTCGTCTATAAAATTGATCCAATAATTGTCATAGTCTCATAGGGATGCATGTGGATTAAAGGAGTTAATGTATATAAAGCTCATAACACATGATCTGGTACATAGAAAGCCCTCAATGAGTAACAATTTTCAGGGAAGTTATGGTGGTAGTGATGATGATATAGATGATGACAATATTAATGATTGTGATGATAGTTTTGATGGAATCATTTAGGAGTTTATAACAGAGAAAGGATGATCTGTAGTTTACTGAAAATGTTCTTCTCTTAGTCACCTATGAGCCATGAATGATGGTGAGATTTAAGAAGTGCGGATGACAGTGAGAGAGAAGAAGTCTTCTTCTTCAACCTGAAGTAGATATCAGTCTTATGAAGAAATTCTACATTAGGGAAGATGACCCTATGATAATGGAAAAATTTCTCTAAAGTGGGTGAGGCATCCTAAACTGAGTCCTTTCTGTCTATTCTGGAGCATCACTTTCCTTTCAAATATGGGTCTTGGACACAATATTTCCATACAGTTTGATATTTTTACGTTCGCATTCTACTGCACTGCAGTCTAAGAATAAGATGGATTATAAAAATAAGGGTTAGTAGATCTACTCTAGGTATTGCTTTCAAGATGCAGAGATCCAAAGTAAATCTAATAGAACCATTCAAGAACAAGAGGCCCAAGGCTTAGACTGTAGTACAAAACTTTACAGCTCACTTCTTTTATGCTTTTAAATAAATTCCTTAACTTTTTGTGACCTCTGTACTTTCAAATGATGAGTCAGGGTTAATTAAGCTTATAAATGCTCCTTTCAGTGTTACAATGACATCAAAAGATTAGTTGCACTTCCTACTTAAGGGTAGTGTTGCTATTCTTGATTTGTGCACAAAAAAGCTGAAGGTACTGCCTTATAATTGAAATACTTCACAAGATGGTAACATTTAAAATAGGACTGTCTATTAACATGAGGGAAACAGGCTGCTTAAACACAGCTGTAGCAAACTGGATGTATGAATAGAAAAGTAGACAATTTAATTAAAAACTTTCTTCTCTTTCTTGTGAAATAAACCTGAAAAAGAAAAAGTGTTACATTCTGCAGTCAAAATGCAGTCCTAAAAACTAGTTTGTAAACCAGATGTAGAATTAGCAAAATTAGAAAGAGAAAGGAAAATGAAAGGGGAGAGAAAAAGGAGGGAGAGAAAAGGGGATCAGAAGCCAGAAAAACCTGAAAACAAAGTAATCCATTTCTTGGCACTCAAATTGTGCTGTTTGGGATAGCAATATTGGCATCATGTTCAAGCTGGTTTGAAATGCGGTCTCAAGACCTGGTTTGATCTGCAGCACGGTAGCTGGTGGACTGATAGCCTCTGGGATGCTGTCAAATGGAACTGCTAGGACTCTCAGCTGAGGCGAGCAGGATGGATATAGGTAGAGGGGAGGCACCAAGTGGCACAATTTTCAGACTTTGGAGAGATAAGAGAAATAGCAACTATAAAGACTATGAAATTAAGTAGCTATTGCTAAGTACTATTGATTTTTTGAAGAAAGAAAATCCCAAGCTCAGACCTTTCAATAATTTAAAGCAAAGTGTGAATGTCAGAGGTCTCCTTGGCAGCATTTTAAAACAAAATTCTCATGTCTTAAAGTCAGAGGGGAGAAACAGCTGAAGACAAGGAAAAAGACTTAAATGCAGCATGGTCTGAACTTCAGAAAATTCTTGGCCAAGGAAAACCTCTTATCATGCTGCAGGGCTCTGAGAAGAAAGGCTGGGGCCTTGGAATTTGAGACAGATAAATGACCTGCAAACCCAACACCCTCCACTTCTCTGAAAGCCTACTCAGCTAACAGAAGTGGAGCA
Organism: Chinchilla lanigera; assembly: GCF_000276665.1. NCBI lineage: Eukaryota > Metazoa > Chordata > Mammalia > Rodentia > Chinchillidae > Chinchilla > Chinchilla lanigera. The sequence continues at coordinate 2,444,957 of NW_004955530.1, read as the reverse complement.
CTCTTTTTTGGAAGAGAGACAAATCCCACTCTGTGGAACATATGTAAATGCCTCACTGAAGGCAGATGCCAAGCAGAACAGAATTTGCCTTCTCCTCTCCTCCTCATCAACAGATCCTTCATAATGGTCAGATCTTAGCATTGTCAGTCACCAGAAGTGATGAACATCGTAAAGAACTAGAAGACTATGCACAGAAGCTACTATAGCACCTAGGTCACATTTTGGCAACAACAAAGAGAGTTCTGAGGGTGAACAAAGAGAGTTTTGAATTTTGAAGGTGCTGAACCAATAAGGGCAAGACATAATGGTACAGGGCTGCGGTCATAGCTCAGTGGCATAAGCACCTGTCTAGCAAGCGCAGGTCCTGAGTTCAATTCCCAGTACCAAAAAAAAAAAAGATATAATGGTGGGGAGAGCACTGCTTACAATGTGGGGAAATGTTCTTACAATTCAGTGTGTAACTCCTTGGCAAAACTGGTAAATAGTGCTTATACAATGCGGTTTGGTGACTCTTAGAAGCTTAGAAAAGTTAATAGTTGGTGTCAAGCCAAGTAAAGATGGCAGAACTGCCATGGAAAACTGTGAGAAAGAGTTCTAGAGTAGTAGAAAATGAAGTATGCTAGAATGGAATTACCATAGAAGACTGAGCCATCCTCCAGCTGTTGCACACCCAGCAGCTGGTTATTTTTGTTAGGATGACCTGCAGCACACTCTGTTTATTAAACCAGTGAGAACACAACAGCATCATCACAGAGCTTTGCAGTACCTGGTCTCTGTAGGCTGGACTCCTGATAGGAGCAATTCCTTTCCAGAACTGAGTTCTCCAAATGCCATGAGTATGATAGGAACTTAGAACTGTATGGTTATCAAAGACTGAATGGCAAAAATCAGGGTACAATTTACAATGATCTGTAGAGAGACCTTGTAATTCATGGTGTTTATTACTAGAGATAAGATAAATGGGCAGCCCACAAGAGTACAGTTAGCCATATGCATATACATATACGTATACTTTTTAAGGAAATCAGGAATAAAGGCAGTGGGAGGATGGAGTTTTCCTGCCGATGGAAACTAATAAGCTTTGGCTGAGTTTGCAAACTAGAGCCTGCTTCTAGATGTGGAACTCATTGACTGAAGAAGCTACGAGACCCAGATAATGAAGACCCCATGTGACTGATAGCTATTGTTCTCCTGATGAGACCTACAGTCTTGTACTTGTATGACAACACAGCTGGAAAAGGGAATATTCAGATCTTTCCAGGCTTGCTGGACATAGGGATGAAGCTTAATCTGATACCAGATGTCTTATTTACTCTTTGTTGTTAGGACAAAATACCTGACACCCAAAGTTAGAGGAAAGGTTTATTTTAGCTCACAGTTTGTAGTGATTTCAATCCATATTCAGCTGGCTCCAAGAGAGCATGGCAGAGGAGAAACAGTGCCTAGAGTGGCAGGCAGGAGATAGCAAACCTCTCTTCTTTCCCTTTTTATTTCATCCAGACTAAAAGCCGATTGATTGGTGCCCCCCCACACTTAGAGTGAGTCTTCACTTCAAAAAGTCCTTCACCTGCACTCAGAACTGTGCTAAACCAATCAGTTGGTGAATCCAGTATCAGACACCCATGATTCAGCCATCTTCCCAAAGCCCCACCTATGAGTACATGAGGCTTTAGGGGACGTGTAGATATAAGCCATAAAACCAGGAGACCTATAGTACCACCTGACTATGTTCCTCACTAGAGTACAGGTAAGAGGTGGAGTCTTGGCCCAGCTCTGATGCTCAGTGGGGTTACATGGTCTATGGAGCCATTCCTTTGACCTTTCCATGATCCCTTAGGGCAATGGTGGTGGACCTGTGGCACATTACCACAGCAGGCTGTTGGTTATCATCAAAAGCTCTAAAAGATTCGCCATCATGGCCCTAAAGTACAATCCAAGCAGACATATTTAGCACTTGACAGACCCTCATATTAGTCCCTTTTTTATAGAGTAGGAACAGTTGTAGTAGTAATATCAGTAATATAAGGAGCCTCTGAAACTATACCCCATGTGCACATCAATCAGAGTAAGTAAAAACTCTATTTCATCACAGCACAACAAGACTTCATTTAATGACTTAAAACATATAGAGGTGGTATTCCCTACCACATTTCCATTTCATTTGCCAGTCTGGCCCCTGCAAACACTGGTTGGATCCACTGTACAGAATAGAGTTACCTTTACTGGGGAAGAAAACACAGCTTCAGGTATGCAGTGTGGATATTGGAGTGGTAAAACATGCCACACTTGCAATAAGTATTAGAGCCATTTACATGCATGTGGGGTAGATATTTACCTGTCATATACTAAGATTACTTTATGTTTCAGTGATTTCCACCATAATATAAATTAAAGAGACTTGGGCTATCTACACTTTTAAAAATTAATAGCACAGTAATTGAATCTGGTGATCAAGAAGTGTCATGCATTGAGAACACCTTGGAAATGCACATATAATCCACGGAGTGAGCAAATACCTCACATTTCCAAGCACAAAGAGTGAAATTCAGCCCTTGATGATCATAGGTTTTATAGGCAACATTTTCTGCATTTGAGAATACAGACATTATCCATTCATCATGTGGCTCTGAAGGTTATTGGCTTTGGTTGAGGCTCAGAAAAAGAAAGTGTCTGTGTAATTCAGCTTGTGGTTTTAGAGTTGTGGTGGTCAGTATTTGCAAGAGAAAAAAATTTAATGCAGGACACAGAAATTTACAAGACTAGCTGACAATATCCACCTCCACAGTCAAATGTAGAAGAGTGCAAGGAATCTGTCCTTTTGCAAACAGTCAGAAGACTCCAGCCAAAGACCTGGCGCACACAGCAATGTCCTGTATGAGTCTGTATCAGAAGGCCGAGGAATCTGCAATAGAAGACTGGAGGGTCTTCAGTGGAAAGCCCAAAGGTGCGTGCTGGAAGCTGAAGAATGTGCGCCAAAAACCAGGAGATGATACTCAAGGTGGAGGCAAAGACCAGAACACTTCCAAAGAGAAAATAAGCCATCCTCAGCAAAGGCAAAGACTGGAGCTCAGCTGAAGAGCACAGTCAAAACCCCCCTGAAGAAAAGCAGCCAGAACGAAGTTCCCCCAAACACAATTAGATCCTTCCCTCTTATTTTCCTTTCTATACAGTTTTGACCCCTCAAATGGGTTTTCCATGCCCAGAACCATGGACTCAATTCAGCGGGGTGTTCCCATTCAAGTTGACAATCAATCAACTGTGGTGTCACCACCACAGAGGTGCTGACATTTAATCCTTATGATCAGCAGATTTTGTGATGTTAGATGTACCTGCAGTAGGGAAGATACCCCGTACAGGGTTTGGCATAACCTAACAGAATGACAGCAGAAACACCTATGATTTGGAAGCAAAGAACTACATACCATAAAAAAGGCAGCTCCTAGTTCGATTCCTGAAAAAAAGAAAAAAAGGCAAGTCCTGGGGTGCTATTGAGCCCTTGTAGAAACCAAGCATCTGACTTGAAAATTAAATGACTACACAGCCAGAACTATTCCTCACAAATTGGACACTTTGAAATCTATCAGATCATACTACTAGGCAGTTTTAGCAGTTATTCTATGATAGCATGGATGTGGTCCATCCAGAATCAAGCTCAAGCAGGACTTCTGGGGATACAGAGAGCTTGCTCAAAACCTATATTCATCTCTGGCCTTTTCCTCAATTTATACTCAACCAAGGGGACATTTTCTATAACTAACCTGCAGGGGCGGGAAAGCATCAAGTGTGGTTTACAGACAAATCAGGACAGGTTGTGAGAAAAACATAGGGCTGTAGTTGTAGCACACGCTCACTCGTGGGCAGGCCCTGGAGAGAGGGTCAAGAAAAACACACCACTGAGCAGAGCTTCAAACCCCACATGGAGTCCTAGGCTTGGAATGTTGCACCTACACCCAGACAAAAATATAGAGAGACTCATAATCAGGGAAAAATGGCTTGGACAGTATCTTAGTGGCTTGGAATTAGATTGGGGAACTGGGAACAAGGAGGTCTGGGAAGGTGCAGGTGAATGGACCTTTGACAGGAAGCACAAAGTCTAAAGAACTTTGCAACCATTGTTGCTGCCAAATGGAGAGCATTCATTATACAAGAGGCATGAAACACCTAATGACCAGGAAACATTTTCTGAGTTTTGTCTTTGATCAACCCAGTGCTTGCACAATGGATTAAAAAAGAGAGTAGCCATGGTAGCAAAGATGTAGGCTATTTGTGCTTCAGCTGGCATGGTCTCCCACATAGTCCCTGCCATGGTTAAATATCCCATCTTCCAACAAAAGAGAAAAACAATGAAACCTCAGATGAGTGACACTCCTTAAGAAAAACCAAGCAGCCATTTGTAGCAAACTGACCTTACTGTTCTGCTTTCTTTTAGTAGTGGCAGAAATTCATCACCAACTAGAGCCAGCATGAATTCCAGGGATGAGGGCCTTTCTTGTCCACATGCCTTAGACAGAAAAGACCTCATCTAAAAAAGCTGTCTCCAACAAACTTTACCTAAGCAGCAGAAGGCACTATGGTTTGTCCTATAGAGTCTTCATGTAAGTTTTCTCCAACAAGAAAGCAACCAGACCCTGAAAGAAGGATTGCCTTTAGAAGGCATGAACTTAGTATGGAAAGAAAGTAATGAGAGATAGAAGAAGTTGATGATGGTGGATGGGAGTGGTTTCCTATCCAGTTTACCTCCATCTGACCTAACACTGTACATATAAGTATTGCCTTATGATAGTTCACAGCTACTGTCCCTAGCCCCAGGAAACTGCTCCCATACCTGTAAATGTATACTGCTTATGCACTTAGGTCAGGTGAACATAGGTCATTATGAATTTAGGTGATTATGAACTTAGGCCGTGTGTGTGTTGAGAGAGAACCTCTTCCACTGGAAGAAGCTGCATGGTCAGCAAACATCTGCACCAGGGAATCAGGACCAATTACATACTTTGCTTCCATTGCTGCCAAAAGAAAATGTTAAGCCCCTCATTCAAAAATTAAGAATTTCAAGACAGTGACAGCAGAACATTAAGCCAAACATGGAGCATTTCTGAGCATGGGTCTGTGTGATGCATAGGCCCTACACTCATGAAGCCGGCCTTGCTTCGGGACATGCAAGACCGTGTATCTAAGGAGGAGGGGGTGTGGTTAATGATGAGATCAGAACACTCCTAAATGTTTGCCAACATCACAAACATTTGGGAGAGGCACATAACTTCTCAAAATATTTGTGAAGTTCTGGTCTGTGATAATTCTCGTCAAAGGTCTATTCTTCAGAAATATATGTATATGTCACCATGTACTCATTAATTTGAGGAAATGATATGTTTCAGAGATTCTACCTGTTTTTCCTGTTTTATAAATATTTGTATGCACCAAAGTAGCCGCATGTCTTCTATTTGCCTTTTAACATATGGCAATATTTTGATTTTCTTTTCTTTGCCCAATGATTCCTTATAGCCACCTGACACTATTTTCCAAATAATAACAACTGATTTTTTAAATTTGTGAAAAGAAAACATAAAAGTGGTTTCTGTGGTGGAGCAAAATCTATATATCTCTCTCAGTCTGAAGTGTTCCATAGGCAAAATGCATATGTGAACATTGTAAGCAGTGAACACTGCACAGCATGCTATGGCAGAGGGCATGTTAGAGCGTGAGAGCTGGGTAGAGTCCCTACAGCCAACCAGTAATAGCTTTTATGTCACATGAAATCTTCCCGGGGCACATTGGGTGGTGACAGATTATTCTGATGAAAAGTGATGGGGAGACACCAGTAGTGCTTGTGAACATTGGTTGGTGTTAGCAGCTTATGCACTAAAGAGAGACACAGCCTTAGTAGAGAAGCATGGTTTTAAACAAAGTCAACACACCTGTGTCCTTCTCAGGAGAGTTCGTCCAGAAGAAGGTGAAGAAGCTGCAGTATTTCTCCTGAGTCACCCGCAACCCCTTCTAAATACCCTTCCAGTCAGATTTGGGCACATCCTCATCTTCATCTGCTTGAGGCTTGATGGTGTAATCCCAGTTAATGCTAATTGTAAAATCACTACACAAGAAATGTCTGAGTGATTGCGGAGATAATTGACTCAGCACCTGTGGCTCTGATGTACCTGCAGAAGGCTAGTGACAGGCACAACAAAACAAGTTTTATCTGCAGCTCACAGGTACAATCAGGGTGACTAGCAAGAAACTGCATTAAACATGTTTCTTCCTGAGGGTACCTGATCCCCAGGAGAATTCTCATCTCTTTCCCTGTGTTCATCCTGCTCAACTTTTCCTCTGTCTCCTAGAAACATACACAGTCACACACACACACACACACACACACACACACACGTGCATGCAAATGCACATACACTTTTATAATCTGATATTTTTCATTTAAAAGACAGACATCTATGTCTAAGCAGAATTACTTACACTGACTCTGTCTTTGATTTGCAACTGTGAATCAACCTTTTGCTAATAAACCTAATCCAATGGTAATGATACACCATGTCCAGCCATAGGAGTCCTTGTGCTAAATCTTCTGCAGTTTTCTTATATGACCCATGCTAGTTGTACGGGGTTTGATAAAGCAAGACCATTACTATACAGAAAGCAGAAATAACACTAAGAAAATTTGTAGTACAAATCAGATTTCTTGACAAGTCATTTTGTTGGAGGAAACGGCAAATGAAAAAATGAAGACAAGAAAACAGATAGTGAGGGAGTTGGCTGGTTTGGGAGGTCTGGTATTTCATATGCAGACAAAAGAGGTGATCGCTAGTTAATAAATATATCCCGTGCCCTGGGCCAGCCATTTTGTAGTAAGCAGGACTTCATTCTCATGTTTCCTACAGGAGACCACAGCTCAGAAAGATTAAGTAACATGCCTGAGATTTGCTGCTAATCAGCAGCATCGACCTGGTTCGAGCCCAGAACTGTCTTTCTTAGCAGAGCTGCGTAGGAAGTCCCACAGGGATAGACGGAGCGGAATGCCACATCTCACACACGAGTGGTCCCACCAGACAATTAAGACATGACAAAAAAGTGCAAATAGACCTATTCCCTGTAATTTTTTGCCACGGCAAGACTGAGTTGTGGGCCTGGAGGGAAAGTGTGGATGATGGGATGTGTTTGCTCTGAGCCAGAGGAAAGACCCCTGTGAAGAAAAGACTATTAACAATCTCAGCTCCATTAAATTTAAAGCAGCTGCTAACAGTAGGGGCCTTTACATTGTCAATTATATGAATTTTCTATTACTGTGTCATACCAAAGAGCAATTATAGCACATTTATCAAATACAGCTTCCGCCCTTCAGGTTCTGCCCATTAATGCCACAGTGGCAGGCCTTAGAAATCCTTGAAGACAAATCTGACATGCAGACTTTAATTGTTTCAAGGATTTGTGGTCAGAAATAACTCCAGGTGAGTAGTAGGGGGTCAATTACACAATTAGATAGTGATAAGCAAAGACCAGCTGAACTCACACAACACACCAAATATTTACATATCAGTTCACTTTGCAAGTGCTCTGACACCTACTATTTCATTTCAGGATGACATCTATTCCATTAACCAGTCTGGGAGATATTTAATTATTCTGCTTCTTTTGTAGCACAAGAAATGAATTCCTGAGTGTCTCCAGTGGAAGAGAATGAACTAGAACCTGAAAGCGGATTCCTCACAGAAGAAGCAGAGCTGCAGCGAAGGAACAGTTCTATCTCACTGTGTTTTATTCTGAAAGAGGGGAATGAACTGTTCCTACAAAGGAATAAAGGGAAGAAGAAGAGTGAAATGCAAGAGACAGAGAGAAGTGGTAAGCGCTGGGCTTCACCACTGAGAACAGCATCTACTTGAGTTACCCTTACCTTGGGCTCGCATATGCTATAGTGTACCTACGCCACAGTTGCACAGAGACAGAGAGGACAACTTCCAGGAAACCAGGAGATGAGGAGGGGGCAAGAATATGAGTTTTCTCCGGTCAAATCTGACTTCAGATAGAGGTAACCTACTCTCCCAAAAGCAGGGGACTGATGTTCTCAATACAGTTTTGAAATTGCAAGAGGAAAGTCATCCATGCATGGTGATCCCTCTCAATGCATGCCCTAAAGGGATCATCGAACACCGATGTTTCAAGTCTCTTCTCAGACAATCAGTAGATACAGGTGGAAGCAGTGTGATTTCCCAGGCCTGTGGAAAACTTACCATTTCTGGAAATGACCAAAACATTGGCAGATGACTCAATATAGCATCTTAAGTGATGGAAACGAGCTCATGTTGCCAGGGGAACACAGAGGAGAGAGAGAGAAGAAACAAGCCTGTGGGAATTGTCCCAGAGCTGTCTCACAGTATACATAATGGGTGATCAAGTGTTTTTTTGTTTTTTCGGTTTTTTTTGTAATAAGAATCGTGAAGGATTTCCCGCATATGATACAGAGGTTGCTGTATCATGTGGCCAACCACATTATGAAAGGAGACAGGAAAACAAGCCAGTTCTAATGAACAAATATTTCTGATCAGATTTCATTCAGCTCAAGCAATATTTGTGGTGACAGGGACCCGGGTATCTCAGCTGTGTGGACACTTACATGTCAAGCATTTTTAGGCCTAATTCTTTAATCCAATACCTCACATTCTCCCCTGATCTTGCATCTGCCGTAGACTCTATAGCACTACTCATGGTTCCTAGAGTCATGCCAACTCCCAATGGCTGTTCTGACCTACATGTAAAGGAATCCAATAACTTTTATCATTCAAGTGCGATAAGCATCACACAAGAAAGTAAGGGAAAAAATCACCAAGAACCCCTAATAATCTATCTCTATTTCTATTACTATCTCTATCTCTATTATCTATTATCTATATCTATATCTGTATCTATTTTTTTTCAGGATCAGAAAACCAATTTATCTTGTTATGTCTTAAAACAAAACAAACTAATGACTACTTAGGCACTATGGCACATGCCTGTGGTCCCAGGTACTTGGGAGGTAGAGGCAGGAAAATCATGAGCTCAAAGCCAGGCTGAGCAACTTAGCAAGACTCTTTCTCAAATAAAATTTTAAAAGAGCTGGGGAGGTAGCTCAGAAATAAAATGCTTGCCTAGCACGCATGAAGTCCTGGGTTCAATCCCCAGCACAGAAAAAAAAATATGTCATAGCCCTTCAGACTGCCTAATGACTAAAAACAATTATTCTATTTCACTTGCAGTTTTTTGAGTTGGGGATTTAGAATAAGCTTGGCTGGGTGGTTGCTCTCTGATCCACATGGCATTAGGTAGAGGACAAGGGTTACAGAATCCACTTTCGAGGTGACCTCTTGACTATGTGTTGTAAATATCAAGACTATTTGATGCTCTCTCAGTCTCGCTCCCTCTCCGGGTGGTATCTGTTCTCTAGGTTGTTCATGTGGCTCAGGCTCCTCACCACGCAGACACCTAAGGGTATTCCCTCTTCCTGCATAGTAGTTGCTTCCAAGACAGAGGGGAGAAGCTACCAGGTCTCTTTTTATTTCTTTTTCAGACTTGACATCTTTTTTTTAATTCTGCAGCTTGAATGACATCATATGTTCCAGTGATGTTGGTCAACAGTCATAAGCCCTATCAGATTTAAAAATAGAATTGCTAGAACCCTGCTGTCAATAGAAAGAATGACAAATAATTCGTGGCTGTCTTTAATTTTTCCCCAAATTCAATAGAGATTTGGCCAATATTTAATTTCTGTAAGCTGTGGAGCACTTAGAGCAGTCACTCTCTCGTTTCTTATTTCTCATCATGGTGAAGCAGAACGCATGGCTCACATCATCTTTTCCTTCCTACGAGTGGAAGCCATGCATGCAGCATACTGCTCAGTAGCCTCTAAAAAGGAATAAGGCAAAGCATGATACTAATCACCAAAAAAAGTCTGTCCCATACCTACCCCTGCTCACCTCATTCTGTTCTAGTACATTAGCAGCTAGAATGCGGACAGTAAGGTGTTATGAACCCAGACAACTCTCCTCTCCCACACTCCTACATATTGTTGGAACTTTGTCACCATCAGCCAGGAGGTATAATTGTTTAATCTGGTCCTATCTCTCTCAGGAGTTAAGAGTCACTGGAAGAAATGGACAAGACCCAGTTTTTAGTATATATTTCTAAGGAATTCACCCAAGGAACCATTCTAAATATAGGCAAAATCAGGCTTTAAAATTTTGAAAAATGCTTTCTAAATATATGGTCATCATAAATAACTAATCAGGATAAGACTAACACTCTGGCAATCTGACCATCTGATTCCAAAACCTTCTTTCTGCTATCTACATTCACCTCCCTTGTACAATGTTTTAAAAAGCTTGGGAGGACAAGGATGGAAAATGCTGTCCTTGCTGACAAGTCCAGGTGCTGCCACAGCCTACAAATTCTTTTCATTTGCCACAAGTGGCCTTGACAGGTAAGCACACAGCTCCAGGGAGCTTTGAATGAGCACAGGGCCTAGAAAGGTCAGGGAGAATTAAAGCAGAAGCAGCTATAATGTAGTGGCTACTTACTATATCTGGCTACTTTTTAGGGGCACTTAGGGTGGCCCTAGGCAGAGTAAGAAGCTTGTCTTTTAGAATTCAAGTTTTCCTTCCCTTTGTCTTACTCTGCAACTTCATATCTTACCTAACCCCTAAATATCGTCGTTACAGATTCCTGAACATCCAGCAACTTCAGTATCCTTCCTCTATGATGGCTGTACCACCACCACCCCTCACTTCAGTAGGAAGTGGCTCCAGGAAAGGAGTTCAACATCTCACCTCTGCACTGGGGCACAAGGTTTGCCACTCCAGTGGCTTCTCCCTCAAGAAGTACATGCACTTTTCGCTTCTTCCCTTTTCTTCTTCCTTTGTGTACTCCAAACTACATAAGGTAGGTAGTAGCCATTTGGTCCTGACTCAGTTCCTAGAGAGGCTTTATGTAATCAAAGCAAATTTTAAGCAGAAGACTTAAAGAAGCAGTAAATAATTTCATCTCATATTAACTAGGGAACAGTTTCTGGGAGTAAATAAAATTTTAGTAAAATTTTAGTTCCACAAGGCTATAGAAATTAATTAGGAGAACCCTTGGCAAAGTATGAATCAGTTTTCTAGGTAATAATTATTTTTAAAAAAATTATTAATGCTTTATGGATTTAATAAAAGGAACAAAAACTTAGATAGGACATCTGATTCCAAATCCTATGATCTTTCTATTCTCCTCACAGATTTTCTTATTGCTTTTATCCTCAACTTTCTGGACAGTAACAAATTGAACTTTTTCAGACTGCTCTTTGGATTACCAAGGACTTTTGTATGCATGTTTTCATGTGCTTATGAGTGTTAGACACTAGTCACAGGATTCTTTCTTTCAACCAGATTAGGCCAACTTAAGCTACAGTAAAAGAGGAACTCAAAATTTTAGTGATGCTACCCAATAAAAGTTTATTTCTCACCAACTTCCAAGCCCAAAGTGCTCAACAGATGACCCCTATTCTTCATCACTCTTTGGGAAGTGTAGTCTGAGAGGGCCTCCACTTACCTTCATGGGCTTTGAGTCCACTGAAAAGAAGATGCTGAGTTGCACCCCTACCTGGAAGTCACACAGATACCCTCCATTCACATGTTGTTGGCCAATGCAAGTTGCACAGTTACGCCTTAATTCATAAAGAATGGAGAACTACTGCCCCACTGGGCTCTGGAAAGAGAACAGATGGAATGCTTGTGAACAATCAACACTACCACCACTGCATGAAGCAGAAATATGTATTAGTGGTTATCCTATACATTAGACAATTTAGAAATTCATTTATCATTCATTTAAAATCCATTTGTACTATTCAAGTAGACACAAACAAAAATACAAGAAAGCCAAACAGTAAGCATGGTCCACAAAAACAACAAAAGAAGGAATGCAAAACACTTTTCAAATAATCCTACAAATTAATCACAAGGAGAACTAATTATTAAGCATTTTTAAATATTTCCTATAACACTGATCCTTGCTCCTAGATTAAAACAGTGTCATAATTAAAACCAACAAACAAGAATATTAAACTGATACTCAAGCTCCTAAAATATATCAAAGCAAGTTATTCTGATTTATCAGTTGGGTAGCAAAGGTTCATAAAGGAAATTATGAAAATTTAGTGGACATGTCACTTCATTTATCCTAGAATATTGAAACATATTGTTCAACTGTCTACAATTTACATGAAAATATCTCAGATGTCATTGTCCAAAACAGAGATTGCAATCTGGAAGAGTGGGTCATCTTCATCTTCAGCTCATACATGAAGAAACAGAAGCTCTGTGACTGGCTGCTCTGCCTGAAGTCATTCATTTGAAAAAAGTGAAATTTTGCACTTATTCCTGTCCCATTGCCACAGTCAAAAGCGGACTGAAGTGGCAATAAGATCACAGATGTTGAATTCTGAGAACTAGAATTATCTAGTGTCAAGGCCAGGGAGCCCACAGGAGATTTTTGTGGGTGAGGTCCCCAGGTTAAAGAGCAAGGTGTGGCAGATATCAGCAACACATCAATAGTAGGGAGCAGAGCAGAGCAAGAGTTTCTGTTGTTTTACCCTTATACATGTCATCATCCCATATTTACATTCCTGTATACTGATTTAACCAGCACATTGATGGTTGCTTAATGGTAAGTCATGGTTATATAAGTGCACTTTCTGTGCACCTATACTAGACAGTGAGTTCACATCCTTAGGTGTCCTCAGATGCTCTGAGCTTTGAAGTAGTCTGAAACGATGCCCCACATGCCACCTCCTCAAAGGTTGGGGAAAAGTCATCTTGTGTGAGTGGCCCGTAGAGCTGACCCCTGTGCACAAAGACCACAACAACAATAAAAGAGCACAATATTAACCCATTGCCAGTACAGCACAATATTACCCCAGCACAGCTATGGCTACAACATGCCAGGTGGATCCTAAGGATTCTCACCACTGTGTAACAGGGTCTTGCTGCTGGGCCTGAATGGCAGACACCTCTGCATCTACCTCTTGCAAGGATTCTTGTACCTGTGTCTGGTGGTCAGGAATATAAACGCAACATTCTACATGTAAGAGTGCTGTTTCCACCGATGCCAAGGAGTTGACACTCATTTTTTTTCCTGTTGGCCCCATTTATCCTGCCAGTTATGCTGCCTGTCAAGATCAGGAGGCCCAAGGGAGACTTTGTGGGTGAGGTCCTCAGGTTTAACACAAAGGTGTGACATACATCAGCAACACAGCAGTAGCAAGGAGCACAGCAGAGCAAGAACAGCCTGCATGTTTATTGTTTTACTCTCACACATGTCATTATCACATATTTACATTGTTTTATACTGACTTAGCCAATGTGCAAATGGTTGTCTAATGCTAAGTCAGCATTATATAAGTGAACTTACTGTGCATCTGTGCTAGACAGTGAGTTTACATCCTCAGATACCTCAGATGCCCCAAGCTTTGAAGCAGTCTGGCAGGGTGCTCTAGTGCTCATTTTAGAAGCAGTGTGCCATTAAAACAACATACTCTTGGAATGAAAGAGGAAATGGAAATGAGCGTGGCACTCTCTGAGTTAAAGAATATAAAATATAATTCCTCACAAGACTTTTCAGAACCTCTACTATGCTGTTAAGCATTGTGAGCACCCATGAATGAGGCTGTGCTAAGTGCAGTAGTGGCCCACATAGTAGTCCCAAGCTCTGGGACTGTCACCTTGCATGGCAAGAGAGGCTTGGAAGATGTGATTAAATTAAACATCTTTGGAGATAGAGAAGCCATCAGGTTATCCTGGGTTATACAGGGGATTAATATAATCAGAAGAGTCCTTATAAGAGCGAAGAACATCAGGGTAACAAAGAAAGTGGGTGTGAAAGCTCTTACAAAATTACAAGCCAAGGAATGTGGGATGTGGAGAGTTGCTAAAGCTGGAAATTGATCACACATGTGGGGGCAAGGCAAAGCCAGTCTGAAAACAAAGAGTACCTGAGAGCACCCAAGGCAAGCCATGTAAACAAGCTCCTCTAGCCCAAAAAACACCATGAATCCCCGTAATCCAAGAACATGTTGCTAGGCAAAAGGGTGTCACGGGATACCAACCTGCCAAATATACAAATAAACACACTGCGGTGGTTGAGCAGTTCCTTTTCTCCCATCCAGAGAGAGGGTTCTGCCTGATCTCAGCTTTCTGTATATTGTCTTTCATTTCTCCATCCTTTCACTGTCCTTCCCCCTGGGAACTTTGAGAGCTGCACTGGGTGCTGCAGTGGGAAGTCTCCAGAAGGTAGAAAACACAAGTGGGCTCTACTCTGAATTCTCTAAGAAAAACAAAGCCCGTCAACACCTTGATTTGATCCCATTGAAACACACTTTGAACTTTTGCTATCTTGAGTTATAAGAGAATAAAATTATTAGTATCTTATGCCAATAAATTTGTGCTGATTTTTTCTTATATAAGCATAGGAAATTAATGCAGAGGAACAACTGTTTAAGCTTTATTCTTAACCTTATTTGCAACTGAACCTTTTATCTTCTGAAATATCTACCTCAAGGAATATAGTTTGAGGAAACCCTGGTACGATTGACCACCTATAGTTCTCCATAATATAGGTAGTTGCACATTACTAATGATAAGAATAGAACATTTCATCAAGATGGAAAAATTCATATAGAGGAAAGCATAACAAATTCAATAACTAAAGCTTGGTGAAATAACTGGTTTTGTCACCTCGCCATTTTAGTTGCAAAGATTTTATCTCTTAAATATTAAATGCTCCTGCTTCTCAGTTGCCTGGAGTGAAAAGGCAGCCCTGTCTGCCCAGGTCTCCTCTCTCTTCAGTACAGTCGCTTTTCTTCTATGCTGCAGGCAAAAACAATTTGAAGCAGGTGACACCACAGGTCTTCTTTTTAATGTCCTTTGCCTGGAGCACAAGACTGGATCTTTCCAGACAGTAGAAATGTTCTGAACGGACATTCACCCATTCTCCCTCTGGCAAAGCCAAAACGCACTTTTCAATTGGCTCTCAGAAATGCTGATGGGTATCAGAGCTGACAGGCTGCTTCTGAAGTTGGCTCCTTACCCTATATTTCTCACCTGTCTCTTATTTAGCAGGGCTGAACAGGAGATGAGAGAAGGAGGGCAAGTCTCTCCTAACTGCATTCTTGCCTTTGCCTCTCAGAGATTTGAGACAGGAGTAGTGAAAATCCATCCTGCTAATGCTATATGCTGAATGCTGATTCGTTGGAAGCCAGCAGAACCACAAAATTGAAAACCTCAGAATGCAGCTTTCAGGATCATGAAAAAGCATAAATCATCACTAAAATAGTAAAAAAAAAAAAAAAAAAAAAAAAAATACTAGGCCCCCAGCCTTCACAGGTTTCTACAAATCATTTTTACCTCTTATCCAGGAGAACCACTCATGATACATTAGCCTTGGAGAAAGGAGAAAAAACTTCTCGTGACCTAGGTCTGGTTGTGTCACTGTTGAGGAACTGGCATGATTGAGCTGTTTTGCCAGGATGGTAGCTCTAATCCCCTGAAGGCATTTGCAATACTCCAGTAAGTACAAAATTTAGGCCTGCACAATAACCTAGAATGATTGTCCCTGTGAGTTCCAAAGACATTAAATATGCTTTATTCCAACCTGTCAGAGGGCTGTTGTTTATTCCATTTTCACAGCCTGCCCTCCTTCAGTCTGATCAACATTTGTTCATTGGGATTATGGCCAATATCCTATGGGCTGGAAAACAAGCAACTATGAAACAAGCAAGCTGTTGGCAGAGGGTTATGATTTTTCTTTATGTAGTTGGAGAGCCTAAGTGATGTACAGATGTTTTCAAATGAGCTTTCTCTTTATACAGAAGGTAGGCAATGGTGGTAAGCTTTCATCTAATACTTTCAGTTGTCAAATTGCTTTCAATGACAAAGTACTCACCTTGCTACTGGCAAAATATGAGGTTGATCTTTAAGAGATACCCAGTACAAACACCACTCATCATCATTATTTTTCCAACGATTCCGTCATCAACCATTAAGGGGCCTCTATGAAATGATTAACTCCTTATCCACAAAAAGATCTTAGGGTTTTGCACCTAAATATAAAAGAGTCAAGATACACAGAGCAGAGTTATCACCCCCTAGGGTTCAGGTAATGGTATCACATTGCAAGAGGTACTTGAACCGAGTCTTGGGGAATAATTCTGAACTCAGAGATAGAGGTTTTCCTGATCTGGCTGAGACATATTGGAGGTAGCAGCACCAGCCTGGGGAGATGAAAGAGATTCGAAGTGAGTGACTGTGGGATGAGGCAGGGAGTATTAGAAAGCAGGTGAAAAGCACAGGCAGAAGGCATGTCAGGCCTTGTGGACATGAAGGGGCATCACCTTTACACCACATCAAAGACAACCAACGAGTTTACTCAGTATCCCCGAGAGAACAGCCTGAGCTAAAACTGAAATAATCCGTGTGCTCGTTATTTAACCAGGTTCCTCACTCTCCTATCAGTCAGGGCCAGGTATTTCAACTTTAAATATTTCAAACAAAAGGAATTATTTATCAAACAAAGAAAACTTAGTATAGGTCATTATTTACATAATGGAAAATTTAGAAATCATCAGTGAGGCAACCCAGAAATTAACAACAACAGAAAACCACTGCATGGTCTCACAGGAGTCCAGAAGCCCTGAATGTATAACTGGAGCTAAAGCCATGGCAGGAACTTCTCCTCACAGGACTGGAGCACAGAGCAATGGACTCCCTGGCGGGAGGTGAAACCAAACAGGAAGCTGAAGCTGCTTCAAAGACACCGCCACAGAGGAAGACATATATTGGCCTCTTCCTTTTTATCTGGTTTTCCTCTTGTTCTTCCCATTGGTTGGGTACCTCCAAAAGTTAGTGGGCAGCAAATGCAGAACATGTTCTTACTTGTAACATACACCAAAGCTGGAGACATACTGAGAATGTATTTGAGCGAAAACATCAGCAGACACTCCTACTTCACCCTATTTTTGCTTCTCAGCATCCATTGCCTCTTTCTTGGCTATATTCATGTCAGGCCAATTCATTCTCTCATTTCACAGATTACTATTTCTAAAGTCCACAGAATTATCCTGCATTGAACACATATATTCTCATAAGGAGATACGAAGACCCACTGATCACAATTGCATGTCTCTATATAACAGGCAGTCCTCTTTGTCAGGCTATCACTAGTCCAATGACCTATCAACTAATTTTAAAGGCAATATCTACCAACGTTATTGAAATAAAATAGTGGGCAAAGGCAAACAAGAGAATTAACAGGAATATATATATATATATATATATATACCATAGTTGTCATAGTCTGTAACGTCATCAGGCATATTGCTATATTTTAAACAGCTTTACTGAGATATAATCGATACAAAATAAAGGATATATAGCAAAAGTACAAAATTTGTTTTTATCTGGTTTCCTTCACTCATCAAAGTGATTTTGACTTTCATCCATGTTGTCGTGTACAACAATAACCAATTCCATTTTGGTAGACTATGACATACATATGTACCACTTGTTTTGTATTCACCTATGGTGGACATTTGCATTGTTTGCAGTTTGGAACTATTATAAGTGAAGTTTCTGTGCATATTTATATATGTTTTCCATGGATACCATTGGGTAAAACAAAGATACTCTGGTGAATCCACTATATACTCAGAATCTGAAATCCAGCCTCCAAGTTTTTACCTACTTTTGCTGCAAAGAAGCAACCTGATTTACCCTAAGGAGTCAGAATTAATCATCAAGCCAGAGTCAATCACCATAATCTTCCTATTGTTTCAGTGGTGGGAGCAACTCAAAATATGAAACTCCAATTAAATGGAACAGGTGTTGTGTTCCCTAGTAGAAATAATACTTCTAAGCAAACCAAGACCTCTCATAGGGAATAAGGATGGAAAACAAAAACTCTTTAAATGTGTCACTGGGTGTTATGAGAAGGTCTACTCCTACTTACACTTTGATACTAAGATTTGAAAATTCCTAGCCATTAAAAATAAATGACATGTATCTGTCACTGGTAAAAACAAATCCTGCATCCTGTAGATGAGCAATCTAGTCTTACGCTCAATGCTTACTAGTGCTGGTATTATTTTCAGTTGGTCTACCATTTTATCAGGCCACCTGTTTCTGAAAGAGAAAAAATAAGAAGACTAATGAATTCCTCAGGTATTTCTTTTGGTGTGATATAAGTTCGTTAGTCAAAAACAATGCTGTATGTATCATCATAATGAACGAAGTCCATGAATGGAGGTCATCCAGCCTTTGCCGGTACAGTTTGGACATATGATAAAAAAGAGTTAAAACATGTGAGGTATATATATGTACATATATATGAGTGTAATCATTAGGTACTGCAAACACCTACTAATAAAATAAAAATCTTTTTTAAAAAAACCAATTAGGATAATGCCAGGAAGTATAAATTCCTCCCCCTCATGTTGGCAAAACTCATGTTGGTAAAAGTGTCAAATATAACCAAATGGCTACCAGTTGGCTGGTGTGACCTCTGGTGATGGCAAAGATTATATCAGGGTCTCAGGATTGACTTCTACCATTGAGAGATTAAGTGTTCAAGAACAAGTAACCACATCTGTCCAATGAGGAAAGCCCATCATTCCATTTTGTTACACTTATGCAAAATTTCCTTTCCTCCCAATAGGGGGCCATTCTGTTGAGCAAGCGTCAGAGTGGCTAACTGATATCCATAGAGTGTGTCATCTTAGCCACCTAATTATTGAAAGTATCTCTGCATAGATATCCTTTATCAGCAGTATTCACCTATAACACAAACATTCTCACAATATTACATGGGGTCACTCCACTGAGCTTCTCTCAAACCTCATCTTCACAAATCTTCCAGTCATATTTGTTCTGAGCTCCTCAGCAACAGGCCAAATCACTAGCTTCTACTAATTACACAGTATAGAACCATCATACCCAAGGTGATATCTATCTTTTTGCAAAACAGATAACCAGATATCCTGTCTTGAATTCAGCCCACTGAGGATTTTCCTTAACCCTCTTTAAGGGCTACCTCAGTGGTTCTTTAACATAACAGAAATGCTTTTAATATGGTTCCAGGAAATAAACCACCCCTGAGGTTTGTTTTATTTTTGTTTTGCTTTCCAAGAAGTGATCATGGGAACTTTCCATGAGACCAAGAGGAATCGAAGACACCTACTCACCAACCTTTACTTTTCTGACTTTTTCAAATTCAGTGTCACATGTATTTCTTAACTTTGTTGATGAATTGTAACTGGGAAAATTCACCCTTATGTTGTAATAAATCAGGCATCATCTAGTTTCCAATGGTCAGCTTGGAAAGAATATCCATTTGCTTTTCCATGATTGACCAATGAATGTCCAGACCCTAGTGGTAAGCAAGTTGAATCAGTAGAAGAAAACATTACTTCAGTCCAAATCCCTGAGGACTTGTACTATCATTTTTTGGACTAATCTATTATAGACTCACCACAATACCCATAGCTGTCACAACACAGTAGCAGCTACTAGAACTTAAGTTCTAAACAATAGGACAATTTGAACTTTTAGGAATGCTTCGACTAGCAGAAGCAACTTGTCCTTCTCTGTGCCTAATTAAAAACTCATGATCATATGAGCTACTTAGAATATGAATCAGACCGATATATTATGCTTTATGCTGCCTCTAAATTTTGTAACGTCTCACAAAATTTGTATTTCTTTCCTCAGCACAACAATTTGTCATTCATAATAAATTGAATGTTTTGGATGAAATTGCAATCCACAGAGCTGGACTCTCTAAAACACACATATTCCACTCTCTAAAACACAAATATTGCTACTTGCTGCTCACTAGAACCAATCATAATGTAGATAATGTAGTGGCAGTCTGATACCCTCTCTGGTGTATAGATGATCAATGCCTCTTCTCATTAGGACAAACAGTAATAAGTTGAGCCCTGAGGTAAGACAACAAAGGTATATTGCTGCTCCTTCCAAGTAAAACAAATTTTTTTTATTAATCTTTGCTCATTATTTTAGGAAATAAAGCTCTTATTGGTCCATATTCACATACTAAGTGTCAGGGATCCAGCAAATATATGACATCTAGAAGACAGTTATAGTAAAATTACTATTTGATTAAGTTTATTAAATTCTTAGTCATTTTTAAAGATACATCAGCTATTGTCTGGGCCAAATAGTCAAGTTAAACACAACTGTGATAGCAGTCATGTTACAGTTTGAGTAAGTGTTCCTCAAAGCTCTATATGCTGAAGACAGTCATATCTTTAAGAAGCAGGCCCTTAAGGAAAATTTTGAGGTCATTGGAACCTTGCTGTATGCAGAGTTATGAGACCACAGCCCATCTTGTAACTTTTGAGTTTTTGGTCAGAAGATGAGGAATTTCCTCTGCCATACACTCCCTTAGCTGTTAGAAACAGCTAAGTTAGAAATATAGGCAGTCAGATGAACTAGACCCTCAAAGAGGCCAGTGCAGAAGATGGGTTACCTCCTAGCTGTGGGGGAGACAGACACCTCCAACAGGGGGCAGACCTTACCACAAAAGATGAAAGGAATTCACCCACAACTTCCCTAAGGATAAACATCAGGGATTGGCATTCTACATAGGTATCAATCACCCTAAGGAAGACAAGAAGAGCCACTGATTCTCCAGGAAAGCAGGAAATGCTTTTCTATGCTTCCCAAGGAAAATCCCCTGTTCTATTTCATGCCTACTTGCTAGCTGACTCGCTTCCCCATTTGATCCCCATTTAATCAATATTCCTGAGCAGTTATGCCCATAATCTTATTGGCTGACCATAGTTTTGTCCCACCTCATGCCGACCTTATGATTTCCCTTTTTCCTCACCTTAGACTCACTTCACCTTGTGATTTTGCTCTATAAAAATCCCTAGAAAAGTCAGGGTCCTTGGCAACCCACTCGGGTCCCCTCCAGTCTCTCTCTTAGTCAAATATATTCTGCTCTTAACTTCCGTTGTTCCTAGAATACATTCTTTTACTTTAGAGAACACAAACTTGTACTGGACATCTAGCCGGTTGGGAATTTCATTCCCCTATGTTATTACCATTAAGCACACCCACCAGAGGTCCAAATCAATGGATCTACCCATTCTTGCGCTGAACCTCTAAAACTTTAAGCAAAAATAGATATTTTATCTCTAAAAGTTAGTTATCCCAGGTATTTTGTTATAGTATCATGAAGTTAACACAAACCATAACCTACATTCCACAAATCTTAGGCTGTAGCTCTTCACTCTACAGTTCCTACAGATACTGCTTTTAATTTCCTATTTTAGCAGAAAGACATACTTCCAGGGGTTTTGATTAGGTTGTTTGTAATATAATAACCTCTATTTCATGATTCAAGAAGCCAATAAAACATCAGCCAATTTCCACATATACCTACTCCAACTCTATATTTAGCAACTGGGAAAATAACCACCCTGGGTTGGGTACATTGAGATAAACTGGGGTCAAAACTGCATTTGGTACCTGGCCTCCACATACTTCTACTCTGATCACTAGACTAGAATTGCTTTGGGAAGATCTACTGATAGCATCAATTAGAAATTCATGTTTTAATCCCCCCAAATCCTGAACATTTTCTTTTGCACAGTCATTCTGATAAATACTTGCAAATCCCTTTAGGGAAAGGCTTACACGATGGTTTGCAATATGTACTTGTGGTAATATTCCAGAATCTTCTTCAGAAAGACTTAGTTTCCTCCTTAGACCCTAGGTCTATGAAGGGGCTCCTGCCTGGAAAGATAAAAGAAGTTTGACTTTGTATTGCACTTCTATTTAAGACAATTTTCTGATCGTTATAACCAGAGTTTTTTGGTTATTTAGATCAAATACTGCAATGCTTTATGGGTTGCCCTTCTACTTAATACCTATGGAGACTATGATCAATTAGCTTCCATCAATGGTTGCTGCTAGTAAAAATCTTGATTGCACCTCCACTCTCCTGTTCGTCTCTCTCAGTGAACAGCTACTGCTACCTGATATTTCTCGTTCCAAGGTCACATCTTCCTGTCTAAATCACTTTATTTCAAAGTCATCATCTTTCCCTGTCCTATACTCTCCTCCAGATATTAGAGAATTGCCACAGAGTTAAAGATCCTGGGATTACCTTTATTTATGCATTTATCATTGGAAGAGAACGAGTAGATTGGACATAATAAATTTGTTCCAACATTCTCATCTTTTATTCTTTGTATTATTCTAGGGAAGTCCTGCCATGTTATTCTTATTTTATATATAGGTCATTATTAAAGTGAACATTACAGTTAACCAGTCAAGGTTTTAGTACAATCTTCAGCATCTTAAACTAGCATGATTAAACAAACACACCTACATTGCTAAATACTGATGATCCTATGGTATATTCTTCCATTTTATTCTTCTTCATGTACATTCCATCTCCACACAGGTTTTCTAGGAGATTGCTAATAAAAATAGCAAATATTTGGAGCTCTTTGTGTGTCACTTATTCCTAGAGCAGATGCTGCAACCTTGCCCCTCATATATCCTCACTGCAGAGATTGTGTGGTTCTGGAAGCAAAGAGAGATGGTTCTGGTGAGTCTGGAGGAAACAGCCATCTCCTTTCAGGGAAACTTCTTCAGATAGATAAGTTAGAGGCTCTCTAAGTAAATATGATTTCACTAGCTGTTAAGAGAAATTTGGGGATACATTACATGCCGATTTCTTAAATTTGACTACCTCTGCTCAAATATCCTCTATCACAACTTTCACAGTTCTAATTTTTTAAATTAATGGCTTAACACTAACACAATACAGTGATGAATCTGAGTTTTCAACTTAGTAGCCTGTACATAACCCACAGATCTGATCTTCAACCACAATTTCCCTCTTGATAAAAAAAATTCTAAGTCTTGTGGGAGCACTCTGATTCTCTGGTCAGTCTGTGAACTAAGAGCATAAAGCTCTAGGCTTATTTTCGTCCTGTAAGCAGCTCAACATAATCAGAGAAAGTCACCCCATGTGTTTCAGTCAAATACAATGGCTACTTGTTTTCCCAAAGATTTTCTTGCAATTGCCACATCATCTCAAACAAACCAGGTAATAATTTACATCACTGTGATGTCACTTGATGGAACAGATTAATTAAACATCCTATTTTCCATTTGAAAAAAGTCTTTCACTATGTTTGAGCTAAAGGAAGCAAGCAAGATAAACACAGACTACCTTCTTGAGGAAGGTTAACCCCCTTCAGGTTAATCCTGATAGAAGAGAGATTGCATCAGTCAACATCCAACTTGAAAAATATAAATTAAATATCTCACATCAAGAAAATATAATGCAGGCAAACTTTTAGACGAAAGACCCAATCCAAAAATGGGCAGCTGAGATGAATATACACTTCTCAGATAAAGAAATACAAATGGCAAATACATACATCAGAAAGTTTTCAACATCATTAGTCATTCAAGAAATGCAAATTAGGGGCTGGGGATTTAGCTCAGGGCAAAGCGCCTGCCTGGCAAGTGCAAGGTCGTGAGTTCGGTTCCGGTACTGGAGAAAAACAAAAACAAAAAAACAAACAAACAAACAAACAAAAAAGAAATGCAAATTAAACAACATTGAGATTTCATCTCAACCCAGTAAGAATGGCTAGCATTAAGAAATCAACCAATAACAAATGCTGGTGATGCTGTGGAGAAATAGGAACTCTTCTCCACTGCTTATGGGAATGCAGACTGGTGAAACCACTGTGGAAATCAGTTTGGAGACTCCTCAGCAAACTAGGTCTAGAGGTCCCATTCAACCCAGCTAGTCCCCTTCTGGGTACTTTCCCAGAAGATCTGAAAACATCATATCACAGCGATATATGTGCACCCATGTTCATAGCAGAGCAATTTGCAATTGCTAAACTGTGGAAGCAACCCAAATGTCCAACCACTAAGGATTGGATAAAAAATTGTGGTACTTTTATATAATGGAATATTACTCAGCTATAAACAAAGATAAACTTGAGACTTTTATAGGTAAATGGTCACAACTAGAGACCATACACATAAGTGAAATAAATCAGACCTGCATGTGTAAGAATTATATTGTCTCACTAGCATGAGACCTGAAAGAGTGAATAAAAACTAGGAGGTATGAAAGACATTGTGAAATGAAAGAAAAATGCTTAAAAGTAAAGGGCAACTGGGGTGTGGGAAAAGGGAAGGGAAAGAAGAGAAAATTATGTAAGTATATATATATATATATACAGGATAGCTAACATAGTTGTACTACCATCTTCTATTGCTCTGCAGAAAGGAACAGTTAATGATTACTTGTTTGATCAATCTTGTATGTCACTCTTTGTTTACCTGAGAAACCACTTTGAAGATATCCATAAGTAATACAACAACAGTTGTTAATTTCCTACAACTTTGTCCATAACCATTTTGTTTGTATTGTTCTTATACTATTTTGTAAATGGATGTCTGTTTGTTAATATGTTTTCCTTCTTTTATTTCTTAAAATAAAAAAATTAAAAA
>NW_004955530.1:2413786-2420279 GCF_000276665.1 Chinchilla lanigera | reverse complement strand
AAGCAGCCCACAGTTCAGCAACAGTGGAAAAACCAGCAGCATCTTGTGCATACCGAGAAAAGAGAACATGGTTTCACTGAAACCTCAAAGCAATAGGGCCTGGGATATAGCTCAACAGCACAGTGCATGCCTGGCAAGCATGAGGTCCTGAGTTCGATTCCTGGTGCCAAAAAAAAAAGAGCAACGGACATGCAGTGAAGGCAGACACCACTAGGGGCTGGGATGCTTGTGGGGGGACCACTGAGTAAAAACTGGAGTTAGGGAAGAGATGTTGAATAAATCAGTATGAAAGAAGGAGAGACACTCATGAGCTCTTTCTCCCTTTTCCCATTAGCTTTCACTCCCTGTTGACTGATCCTGTCTAGCAGCTAGTAGTTCCTTGCAACACAGGGATAAAAACTAAAGGAGCAGCAATTAACCTGAGAACAAGTAAGCAGGTGGCCACATGCTGGCATCACTCAGTCCAGAATTTCAGCACTGCCGCTGCAGGGGTTCTCACAGTCTTGCCTTCTGTGCACTACATGTTTCCCGTTCAGAAAGTCATGCAAGAAGCTACGTAATCTGCAAGAATTTGACAATACATTTTGCATTTGGATCCATGTGTATAAAGGTTATTGTGAGCAATGAATACAGACTTTATCTAATGTTACAAGGTGTATGAGCCCATTTTTCACTGCTATAACAAGACACCTGAGGCAGACTAATTTTGTAAGAAAAAGTTCTACTTACCTCATGGTTTTGGAGGCTGAAAGCTCAGGATTGGGGAGTGCCATCAATTTGGCCTCTGGTGAGAAGAAGGAGCCCATGTGGGAGCCTGAGAATACTCAGACAGGCAGCCAGAAAATGGAGATGGGAGTCCACCATCCTCCATCAGGTCCCACATGTTAATGGTCGTACCACTCCTACAACGTCACACCAAAGACCAAACCTCCAATGCACGAATCTTCCAGGGAAAAACACATGCAAGTAATAAGGACAGGACAGAATACATTTTAAAACATAGCACTATACCACAATTTCATACTAATGCTAGAGTTATAGAACCTGAGATTTAATTTCAATGATTTGTTTTTTTAGGACTCAATCCACTCTTCCCTAAGGCAGATTGGAATAAATATAAATCTTTTCCATGTATTTGTTCAACAAATGTTTTTCCAAGTCTTGTTGATTTTATCCAAGCTCAAAGAATATGAGTCAGTGATATATCTACTATACATTTCATGAAACTTTGTATAACAGTTATTAGCGTATGGTGATTAGATAATTAGAGAAATGTATATTAAATTGTGTTTTGTGTTATGAAGGATAAATAGTATAGAGAAGAGTTCAGTTGCATTGTGGATTATGTAAACTAGAGAAGGACATGGCCCAAATGGAAATGCAACTCTATCAGCCAGTGATTAGGTACAGGGATTGAACACAAAATGAAAATACAGAAAGAATGAACTGATAGATAGAAAAAAATGCCAAAAAATTGGTTCTCACAAAATTCAAGGAAAGAGTGTTCATTTCTCACAAAATTCAAGGAAAGAGTACTAAAGGAGTTTGTGTCCAAAGCTAGTGAGAATGAAAGCAGAGTAAAGCTAGTGGAGCAGAAGTGAAAGTGTCCATTCAGTTTAGTAAAACAAACATTATTGTGACATAGATGACAGCAGTGTTGGTTGGGTCAGGGGATCAACTGCCAAATTGAGATTAACTCAAAAGTAATCCAGAAATCTGACTGTGGAGGAAAGGAAAGGAGAATACATTATCTGAATGGCAAAGAGGATTATTTTTGTTGTTTATAAAAAATAAAACAGACAAAGCACAATTAATAATGGATGAAAAGTATCTTAGTCTGTTTTATGGTGCTATAACAGAAAGCCTGAAGCTAGTAGTTTATAAAGAAGAGAAATTTATTTCTCATAGTTCAGAATGCTGGAAGCCTAAGAGTAATTTGCTGGTGTTTGATGGAAGCCCTCCTGTTCTGTCCTCACAGATAGAAAAAAAATGAGAAAAAGTAAAACTACACCTAATGCTTTTTGTATCATCATTAATCCACCCATAAGAGCAGAGCTCTCATGACCTAAATACCTCTCAAAAGGACCCACCTTCTAACACTTGCATTGTGCATGAGGGGGGCACATTCAGAGCCTAGCAGAAAATATCCAACAAGAGGGAACATTTTTTTATCCAAAAGCAAGAAGAAAATAGCAATTAGGTTCTGGGACAAGTCACAAGTAGTAGAATACAAAATTTTAGATAATAGAGATATTGGCATTATAATGAGAAGGAAGGAGGACAAAGTAGATGCAAATTTGTGTTTATTATTGAGAAGAAGCTTAGTTGTTACTGGGAGAGAGAATGAAGTTATCTTGCCAAGAGTTTTAATTTCTCTGCAAGTGAAGGTCCTCCTAGAAAGAAGAAAACAGGTTAACAATAAAAGTTTTGAAAAATGAGGACAAGCAAGAAACAGAGGGCAGGACATTTCCAGCTAAATTTTTTTTTATGTTTGCTTATTTCACTTCCAATTTGTTGTACTCTGATTTTAAATTAAAAACCTCTCTCTCTCTCTCTCTCTCTCTCTCTCTCTCTCTCTCTCTCTGTCTCCCTCTCTGCCCCCCCAGGCCATCTCTGTTCATCTCTGTTTCACACACACACACACAAATACACATACATACATATACACACTCACTATTCAACTCTTTGAAAATCTTAATGCTATGTGGACAACGCTGTCTGAAATCAGTCTATAACAAATTTTACAGTTAAAAATCTCAGTGGAACTTAGTATTCCACTAAACAATGAACCTACAAAAAATAAATAAAAACAATTGTTGCATGACATTTGCTAGCTCTTGCACAAAGACCTCCCAGGAGTGTTATTGTGTCTTTTATCACAACTGAAAGCCTGCACAACCTTTACAATGCTCCTATTAAAATTACAAAAATAAAAAAGAAACCTAAGATTTTTTTTCTTGCTTATTTTTCCTTACATCTGATGTGAGTGTCCAAGGAACCTAAGGGACAGATTTTAAACTTCACTATGTTACAGGGTAATAGAAATTACATGAACATTATTGACAGATTTTAAAAAGTGCTTTAAAAACTATCACCTAAAAACTGTCACCTGTATAAGTGAATCCTGGTTGTTATATTGAATTGTAGCTTTTAATTAGTGAAGTTGCCAAGTTAATCAAATTTAAATTGTCCTAGACTCAGAAGAGAGCTAGTATCCTTTTTAGACAATACCCCTGGCCATGAGATGTTCACCATAACACCACAACATGAAGACAATGCTGATAGACTTCAGTCTTGTAATTCAAATGAAGAGAAATCTTTTTAATAGAAAATGAAAGAATATTTCCTACTATTATGTCAACTGTTATGAAATCCACAAATCTTGCTCTAGCTTGAGTCTTTCTTCTGTTTTTGATTAAAATTAAGCTTGAGAATAAGTAGAAAGAGAATTATCTAGATATAAGTACATTGCTGCTGAAAATTGGCTTCTAAAAAGGACAACGATTAAAAGGAATTGTAGAGCTGTGAGAGGCTTACTGTCAATACTGCAGCTTCAGCTATATAAAATATTGCAGTTAAATGTCAGTTAGGTTAGAAAGACTTTTGTTAAATAATGCAACCAAAAGGTACAGAGTCAACATATACTGAGAATATTTGATATTTTAGTTTTCTATTCCAGCTATAACTTAGTGGCTTTAAATAACACAAATTTTTACCATGCAGTTCTCTAGACTATGAATCTGACATATGGGTCACAATGGACAAAAGTCAAGGTGATGCAGGGAGAAATGTGTAGCTTTCAACCTGCTAGATGGCAGATACACAACTTTGTATTCCTCAAGGTTGAAGAATGAATTCTAAGTAACAATGGATGTTAAGAGTAGAAAAAAATTTTGGAGCATAGAAAAAGCTCCTGAGATAAGAGGGGTCTCAAATGGGTTGCCAATGAGCTCATTTCCTTGAGAAAGTTTTATAGAGCAAAATCCTGAGATGGGTATAGTGGGGGTCAAAACTATAACTAACCAATAAGATTACAAGTATAGCCCCTTGGTTAATATTGATCCAATAGTAGTAAGGGCATATGGATGACACCATTACCTTGTTGGATAATCTATAGTCTTAGTATTGTCTTCAGTCTCGGTCTTATCAAAGTCTTAGTCTTAGTAGCTTTAATCCTAATGGATGAGAAAATGGTCCATCACTAATGAGATAATTTTTATTTTTATTTATTTATACTGGAAAACTTAAAAAGATGGTACCAATAACCTCAAGATTCTTTTATCCCTTAGGGAACTATGTAAACCTGGCCATTGTGACTTTAATCTTCAAATGCCTTCTCAACCCATGATTTTGATGTGTTGATGTCTTCTACAGTGACTCCCTTGAGAACCTAGCCCTATCTGAATGCCTACAATATTTCTACTTTTACCAGGGAGCCACTCCTTCTAGGGCCCTGATGAAGATGACTTTTTTCTTGCTTTTTTCCAGCTTCTAGCAACAGCCACATCTCTTGCCTATTATCCCCATTTTTCATTTTGAGGCCAGGAGCAGAGCATCTCCATGACTGCTTCTATCATCACATCTCTTTCTTGGTTCTCATCTTCCCCCTTTTCCAGTTTTAAGGACATTTGTCATAACACTGGACCCACCCTAATAATCCAGAAAATTTCCCATCTCAAAGTCCTTAAATTAATCAAATATGGAAAAGTCCCTTTTGCTACATAAGAGAGCACTTCCATAAGTTCCAGGGAAAGAGCATGGACACCCTTGTGGGAACATTATTCTGCCTACAAACATTGGAAGGACACGTCTCTAAAAGAAATTTGCTAGTGAGTGCTTTCTGTTGTGTATGCCTACCACCCTCAGCGAGATTAAAAAATTGAAGGAACTTTTCCCTATCACTACCCAGTACATCAGATAATTAGACTACTTATTTTTGATGATAAGAATGCCAAATATGAAAGTTTTCCATCAGCAAAATGGAACTCACTTGGAAGATGTGAATGGAAGACTGAGAAACTACTGGGGATGCCCACAGCACATCACATACGTCTTTTTCAGGAAATTACAGCAGGCGAAAGCATAGACAGAGGCCACCAAAAGGAAGCAAAAATGTATTTTAGTTCAGTTATTACACAATAAAACTGAAAGGGAACCTAAAACAATGGCTAGTTATAATCATCGCACTTCATAGTAGGAAATCATTCTGAAGTGAGAGTTGAGATGCTCAAACTGTTTCACCCTGGTTCTCTTGTTCTCATCTTTTAGTTCATTTTGCTTTCTGCCTGCACCATCTTTCATTTTACCCTACAGGAAGTGTGACCTGGATGAAGATTCAGGTTCATTAACTCATTACCTCCGAAAGCACAGAATATCAGTGCATGTCACATCACGGTGGGTTGAAGTCAGCATTAAGGAAAATGATGGCTTTAACTACAGCACTTTATACCTTTCAGACATGTCAGGCTGCAAGAGCTGAAACTGCCAGGAAAGTTAGGTTTCCAGGAAGCATAATTTTAGGCCTCATAGTCGAGGCCTAAATTTGTTTTTTTAAACCCTATGCATTAAGTGTTCACGTGTTTCAAATAAAATATTGAGGCATGGATTCTAACAAAGGATGTATCATCATTTATAGATTTAAAGTGCTACAAACTCATAAAAAGTAACTTGCATCTAGCTGTATATTGAATAAATTTAATTTATTGAAAAATAAAATAAAATTACAAGAAAATAAGACTATCTTGAAAAGCCCAGGATACATGGTCACCATTATTTCTACCAGGCAGTTCAGAATACTACTTAGTGGAAAAGCCCCCAACTTATTTTATGTGTGTCTCCCGGTGAGTCGAGAGCTACAGGAACAAGTTTTTTTTAGTCCATGTGAAATCATGTGCACTGAGATTTTGGCTAGCTTAATTATCCCAAGCCTGGTGCAGTAGTTCTGTTTCTGGCACGCTCAGTGCTCAAAAATACAGACAAATGCATGAAGGATTTAAGATTAGCCTGAGAGAAACCAGGCCAAATTTCACCTTGCCAGGACTGAGTGAAAAACTCCTAAGATCTATCTAGAGCAATGACTTTTAAGGACATTTCGTCCACTGAAGAGAGAAACACTCATAATAAATCATTAGTAACTAATTTAACTGGTCTTATTGGAGCATCAATTTGTACTGTCACCATGAAAATGTTATTTAAAGGTCTTTTTGCTCAAGAAAATTTCTTTTTCAGAGCATCCCTTCCCATTGTATTTCAGGAGCTGGGGATAGAGGTCAGCGGCATAGTGCCTGCCTGACAAGCGCAAGGTTCAGAGTTCAATTCCTGGTACAAAAAGAAAGAAAAAGCAGCTGGGTGTGCTGGTGCACACCTGTAATCCCAGCACTCAGGAGACTGAGGCAGGGGGATTGTTGTGAGTTCGAGACTAGCCTGGGCTACAAATTGAGCTCAAGGCCAGCCTGAACTGCATAGTGAGACCCTGTCTCAAAAAGACCAAAAA
>NW_004955530.1:2365009-2413686 GCF_000276665.1 Chinchilla lanigera | reverse complement strand
AAAAAAAAAAAAAAAAAAAAAAAAAGAAAGAAAGAAAGAAAGAAAGAAAAGAAAAAGCAACCACCCATTGGATTGCAGGCTCCCTAGTGATACCTTAATTCAATTTTATAAAATTCCATACTGATTTCCAAGCTCTTCATTTAAAACTTCAATGTCCTCCATTCACACCTCTCTTCCTTTACAGTCTCAGGCAGGCCAACCTCATGGCCCCACTGATCTATCAGGAGATGACACAGGAGCAGCGGGGCCCAACCTGCCATGCCCCTTCTCTGTGCTGTCATTGCTCTCCTGCTGTTGGAATAAGGAAAGAAGACTCTCTACAAGTGACAAATCTGCCTCTTTTGCCTGCTAAGCCATCAATGTCTGGCCCTCTTTCCCACCTGGACCATCTCAATTCAAAGGGCAAGTACTTAAAATGTAGAAAAGCACATCTAACTGAACTGCAGAGGAAATCCTCTTCAATATGCAAATGTATTCAGCCTGTGGTTATCAAGAAGCATACTTATTAAGTTAAGTATGTTTTCCTATATCTTCAGATCACGTGGCTACCACGTTCCAGAGTATTTTGTGATCTGGTGAATACTGTCTCTACACATTCACTATTTACAAGGTCAGAAAGGTCCCTGGAAGGGGGACAGGCAGAATGAGCCACTAAAGAGCATCAGGGTTGAGGCAGGCTCTCTTGGAGAGAGAGGTTTCGGTGATAGTGTGGAGAAAAGTCAGTCTTACAGGGATCTTGAGGGCCCAGGAATATCTCCCCACATGGCTCACCCACTCTCTCTTCTTAACTATAAGCAAAACTCAACTAAGAAGTAGGCCCTTAAATGCAAATCTCAACAAAATGTTAAACAATTTTCATCAGTCAGCTACTGGTGAAAAGTTTGGTTATTTATTTTGTTTCATTTTGGAGGGCAAAAAGGAAGTCAGGTCTCACTACATAGCCCAGGATGTCCTCAAACTCTCAATTTTCCGCCTCAGCCTCTGAAGTGCTGACACGATGGGCATGCACCCTCATGCCAGGCTGGGAGGTTTTTAATGTAACTACTTATCTTACCAGCTCACAAAAGCCCCAGCGAGCTGGTAGCATTTGAACTGCAGGGGAGTGTTCCCAAGGACCCACACAGCCATGCTCACTCAGCAGAGCTTGTCAGTGTTGAAAGGGAGATGCTTTCTAGATGCCTATCTAGGAGCATTCGCAGAGGATGATGGCTACTGCTGACAGAGTATCACAAAGTAAATGATAATTGCACTAATGTGTGTATGATCAAAAATTACTACCAATGCTTACGTTTTTTCTTAAACAGTTACAGTAAAAGACATGTTACAATTAATACCCATGGAAATGCCCCGCACACACACACACTTTGGACACACTTATCCCATTGTGCTTGCCACTTTCTGAAGCTGTTCTGGAAGCCCTCTTTTGTGAGCCCTTTTGTGAGCTACTGTTGTGGCTGCCTCGATGTACTGAACTGATTCAAAACATGTACTTCTTGTGGTCACTTTCACTTTGGGAAAGAGCCAGAAGTTTCACCAGGAAATAGCTGATGAACAGGGTACATGAGGACACACGTAATGTTTTCACAAGGTTGCTTTTTGGCCCTTGACAGAAGCATTCACCCTATTTTTTATCATACTGCTTAAATACACCTACTAAAGAGGA
Organism: Chinchilla lanigera; assembly: GCF_000276665.1. Taxonomy (NCBI): domain Eukaryota; kingdom Metazoa; phylum Chordata; class Mammalia; order Rodentia; family Chinchillidae; genus Chinchilla; species Chinchilla lanigera. The sequence goes on along the minus strand of NW_004955530.1, from coordinate 2,412,023 downwards.
CTTCCAGAACTATTTCAGCAAGTGGCAAAAATGATGAGATACTTGTATTTGGAGGGAGAGGGAGTATTTTGAGGGGGATTAGTGGCAATGTACATTTTACTGTAATAACTTTTTAAAAAGATTTAACATTCACCCTATATTTCTATCACACTTCGTAGATATCACTTCTGAGGGCACTTCCTATTAGTGATATCGTCACAGCAGCCCCCTTGTAAGTATCTTAAAACACAGTGTTGAAAGGAAATCAGACACCTGCTTTGGAATTCTCACTCTGCCACTTACCATCTGTCTCCCTGTTCAAGCTATTTAAGTTTTTCATGTCTCAGTTTTTGCATCTGTAAAATGGAGATGATAATAACACTTAGTCCACAAGGCCTTTTCAAGAATCAAGGAAGGAATGTGAACAAATTGGTACACACTAGTGGTCAGTAAACAGCTACCTACTATTCATCATTTGCACAAACACAGAGGCAGGGAAATATAATATCAACTAGAATTCAGGACACTGAATGCCTCTAGGGAGAAAAGGAACGGAGAGCTGAGAGGAAAAACAGAAAGAACTTCACCTTTCTTGTGCTTCTTTTATTAAAGCAAACCAAATATAATGCAAATTATGTTAAGTGAGAGTCATCATTCGTGTGAAATGTCCACTTGACCCGAGGAAGAACTGTCTGCTGATGTGCAAAGCTCCGGGTGCCTCATAGATTTCCCTGCCATCCTTTTCCGTTCTCACACTTAGCTTGAGAGTGTTGCTTTCCTCACAGTGTTATTTACTTTTTTTCATTTCCTGACCTTGTGCACGGAGCATTCAAAATCACATTACCACTCTGCTTCACCATATGGAACATGGTGACCATGTTCTTGGTTTTGAAAAGAATGCCCAGAAACTTAGAGACCCACACAGCTCGCATGCAGAGTATCAATTCTGCAATTAACCCACAGAAACTGCCTACTTCTGCTATTTTATATTTGCTGGTTTTCTTGCTATCACCTTGAATTCATATATTTCCAGGACCTGTAGAGGCCTGTTTCAACCAGAAATACTTGCAGTCACAATTAAATGGTCCAGTGGGGTATGATGACACATGACTATAACCTCAGCTGCTCAGGAGGATGAGGCAGGAGGATTGCAAATTCGAGGCCAGCCTGAGCCATTTAGCAAGACCTTGTTTTAAAATAATAGAAGAGAAAGAATGAGGAGGAGGAGGAGGAGGAGGATGAAGGGAAGCAAGGGTGAGGAGGGAGGGGGGAGAAGAAAAAGTGGTATATGCAATCAGGTGCTAACAGTGTCTAACTAACTGATCTTCAAATGATTTGAGTGTATGCCCAACTAGAAAAAAGAAACAACTTCCAATATGTATGGCTTTAAGTTTATTATACGCAGCCCCGTATATGCATACAGTTTGTATGTGTACATGTATAGACACTAATTAGTTAAACTTCAATGCATACTGTTTCTTCGTAATAAAAGTACATGCAAAACCTTGATCACATGGATTTTCTTTATGATTTTTATTTATTTGGCCATCTTCTTGGTAAATGCAGTTAGATAAACTTTAATTTCCTGGAATGGTTGCCAAACAGCTATTGCTTGAACTACCATTCTACCATTTCTAGCTATGCATTTGCTCAAAGATTGTGTGTGTCCAGAAAGTGAGCCTGACAGTGATCAATCCCTAAGCAATGTGCACCTTTGTCTCCCCTCAGGCTGCCTCGTGAACTGCATCTGCATAGTGACTAGGTGAACGGGCCAGGCCAACCCTTGGGTTAAGTACTAATGAAGTTTCATTTATTTTTTGTTTTATTTTAGTCAGATATTGGAATGAAGTCCCAGTATTTTCTTCCAGCACTCTGGGGCCCAGCAGGTCTCCCTGCTTGCTTCACTGACCACATGCCCTCCTGTCTCCCCATTTCACGGTCACTGACAGGAATACTCTCCCAAATGTAATATACAGTTCCACTGCATCCAAAAGGATTTTTTGAATAATAAAAATGATTTTATTGAAGTTGACTTAAAAATCATCTAAGAAGCTCAAACTGAAGGAACCCTGAATGATAGAGTAAATATTTCTAAATGTGCTTACAAAGCATGTAGCCCCACACCCATGAACAGAGAGAGGCTTGAGGGCGTAGTGTGGCCTTGAGCCCCATCGCTGAGGGGGAGAAGAAGTCTGGTGGGCAGTAGCCTCAGCAACCTCTCTGCACATCTTCCTGTGCTGCGCTTAGGATGGTCCATTGCTTCACAGTGCTTGCCCGGCCTGGAGTGAGGCATGTTTGTTAATGATGGTGTGTTGGATCTGATCTGTTTAGCAATGTCAGCCTCCTCAAACCAGACCTGTTTGTATTGACTCATGATTTTTACAGGATTCATGGCAGAATGACAGACGCAGCCTAGGGAGGGACCCACTCACTACCGTCACTGTCACTTTTCAGTGAGGGAGGCCAGCTCTTGAAACCACCACACCTGAATTTCCTGGAAGGTAACGTTCTACTCATCAGTGTTGCTTTGCATCATCTTGTTTATGTGGAAAACAAATTTATAAATAACCAACCAACACCTAAAAATTTTTCTTTTTAAAATCTTTTCCTCCAAAATACTTTATATTTATTTTCAGGATGTAAATGCCCTACTTTGCACAATACATTCATATTTTCCACTTCTTCCCCACACTTTCTAGTTTCAAGGAATGAGTAAAATATGTCTCAGGGCTCCACTTCTATCTAGGGAAGTTTACAAATACCATAAAGATTATCTATGACTTCTATTCTGTCATTTAAGTATGATTCTCCATGTCTACAAAATTTAACTATGGTAAGGATTTATTCACAAGTTTGTGAGAAAGTCAAGTAATATCTCTTTAGCAAGAATAAAAAAAGGTCTCTGTAGACTGATGGAGAGTCCATCTGTGAACCTGTGTGTGTGGGTGGGTGTGCACACATGACGCCACACAGGTAAGTTTTCCCTAACAACTTGAGGATGTGGGAGTTTACAATTGAATTCACCTCCTTGAATTTAAATTACGCAGCACAGTGTCCCCCTATTAAACCATGAAATGGGCAAAATGAACCACTACGCACTTGCACTCTGGGAAACTGAAACAGGAGAATGGTAAGTTCAAGCCCAACCTGACCAAGTGAGTGGCTTAGGGAGACCCCATCTCAAAATTTTTAAAGAGGAGAAGGAGTGTGATATGCCTCACTCTGTGAAGACCCTGGATTCATTCTTCAGTAACCAAAAAACGAAACAAGAAACAGAAAACAAGCCAGACTGGGCTGAAGGTCAGGGAATGTGGCCTAGTGTTAGAGTGCCTGCCTCACTTGTGCAGGGTCCCAGGATCAATGCCCAGCATTGTCCCACCCTCCAAAATAGGACAAAAGAAACCACAGCAGAAAAAGTTCCAAACCATCTCAGAGAAGAAAATAATCCTCCTCCTAGAACCATGTTGATTATCTATGATTAACTGTATCAGTAAGTGTTTTCCTAGAGAAAGAGATATAACACAAGATATACAAATGTATGAGAAATTACAAGACTGGCTTATGATGGTCAGCCACAGAGTTGGATTAGGAAGTGTGCAGGGAGTGTCTGCACACTGGAGGCTGAAGGGTTCAGTCCAAGGTCTGGAGCTCACTGCAGTGTCCCATGCAAGTCCATATCAGGAGGCTGATGGGCCTGCAATGAAAAGCTGAGAAGTCTATGCTGGAAAGCTAAAGGACCCAAGGCAGAAGGCAAAGAGTCTATACTAGAAGCCAGGATATGGTGTCCAAGCTGAAGGTGAAGACTCAAGCTCCTTCAAAGAACAGAAGCCCCTCTGTTCTTCCTCATTTCCTTTTTATATCATCTAGGTGAGGAGCCACCCTAGGGTGATTCCTCTACACCAGAGGGTGTAGAATTGCTGAGCCTATTTAGTTAAGCTTCTAAATTTCTCAAATTGACACAATTAATCAACCACTACAATCCACCCCTTGTCAACTTGGCAAGCAGACACATTTCTTTAAATCATTCTCCAGATACAAAGACATGCATATAATTTCACCTAATATGTTATAACTACCTTGCATACAAGCAGAAATGCACTAATTTCCTCACCAGAATAGAAGATAAATTTCCTCTGGTTGATACTTACTTACCAATTCATAACTTCAACATTATAGCACAGGTTTAACAATTCTTAAGAGCCAGAATTAAGTCTATCAATTTATATTGTATTAGAACCATATAGGGGAGAAATAGTACAATTAGGATCCTCTTTTCTGTAGCTGATCATGAGGTCATAGCTGGTATTTAGAATTACCTTCCTCCACTATCCATTTGCTTTCCCTTGACTTTCAGCAAGCACCTCAGCAGGTCTTGGTTCTTTCCCTGATGAAGTGACCCATACCTTCATTCCTGAAGGCTCCGGACCATTTGTCATTCTGCCTGGATTGGGTTGTTGCTGTTTTTCATTGACTTTAATAATAGGGCAAGGTAATACTAAGAGGTGCCCTAAGGAATCTCCTGCACCTCACATATATTTCTTTCCCCCACTGTGGAGTAGTAGTCCAATTTCCCCTCGATAGTCTGGGTCAGTCACCCCGACAGCACTGTGACTCCCTTTCTAGTTTGTTCCCTCAGAGGCATGAGGAGATCTAAATGACCAGGGGGAAGTCTTAGCTTCCAGTTCAGTGGTATCATTGTTGTACTTTCTGGTATAAACCTTCCCCCTTCTGGAACTAAGACTTCTAAGCCAGCAGAACATAAGGTTGTGGGGACAGGAAGCAAAAATTTTGCTAATGGGTCACTGGGGATAATGGTGAATCAACCATTCCTATTTTTCTTGATTCCTGAACCCATGAATCCTGGCTATGGGAGACACAGTACCATATAGTAATTGCTGATTCAATATACAGCATATTCAGCGTATACAGCCTTTTGAAGTACCTTACCCCACTCCAAGCTATTGCCATCTAGCTGGCACTGTAATTGTGTCTTCAAAAGACCATTCCACCTTTCTATCAATCCAGCTGCTTCTGGATGGTGAGGAATATGGTAAGACCTTTGAATCAAATGAGTATGAGCCCATTGCCTTACTTTTTGGCTATAAAATGTGTTTCTTGGTCAGAGGCAATGCTATGTGGAATACCATGATGGTGGATAAGGCATTGTACAAGTCCGTGGATGGTAGTCTTGGCAAAAAACATAATGTGCAGTGAAGGCAAAACCATATCCAGAATATGCCAGTGAGGACAAGTGAGTCCCTTCCATGATGGAAGTGGTCCAATATAATCAACCTGCCACCAGGTCACAGGTTAATCACCCCAGGGAATGATGCTATGTCAGGGACTCAGTGTTGGTCTCTGCTGCTGTCATATTGGGCATTCAGCAGTGCTATAGCCAGATCAGCCTTGGTGAGAGGGAGTCCATGTTGCTGAGCCCATGCATAACCTCCATCCCTGCTCCCATGGCCATTCTGTTCATAGGCCCATTGTGCAGTGACAGGGGTGGCTGAAGAAATTTGGCCACTATCCACAGAACAGGTCATCTTATCCACTTGATTGTTAAAATCCTCTTCTGCTGATGTCACTTTTTGATGAGTATTTACATGGGAAATAAATATTTTTACATCCTTTGCTCATATAAAGAGGTCTATCCACATACCTCTTCCCTAAATATCATTATCATAAATTTTCCAGTTGTGTTTCCAAGTTTCTAACCATCCAGCTAGACCATTGGCTATGGCACATGAGTCAGTGTATAGTTGCAAATCTGGCCATTTTTCCTTCCAGGCAAAATGTACTATCAAGCGCACTGCCCAAAGTTCTGCACACTGTGATAATTTTCCTTCCTCACTGTCCTTCAAGAATGTCCCAGAAAGTGGCTGTAATGCTGCAGCTGTCCACTTGTGGATGGTGCCTGCATAGCATGCAGAGCCATCTGTAAACAAGGTCCTAGCTTTCTCTTCCTCTGACAGCTGATCATATGGTACACCCCATGAAGCCATAGGTGCATGCTGGGAAATGAAGGCAGTACAGTAGGCATAGGAGCCATAGGCATCTGGGCAATTTCCACAAGTAATTTACTTGTACCCTCTGGACCTGCCCTGGCTCCATCACAAATATAACACTTCCATTTCATGATAGACTGTTGCTGTGCACGTCCAACCTTTGACTTGGTGGATCAGTTAATACCCCAGTCATGATAGGAAACTGAGGTCATATGGTGACCTGGTGTCCCATAGTCAAGCATTCAGTTTCCACTAGGTCCCAGTAGCAGGCTGAAAGCTGTTTTACAAAGGGAGCCTGACAGAGACTCCAAACAGCATCTTTACCTGCCACTGCCACTTCAAGTACCATTGGATCTGCTGGATTATATGGTCCCCGGGGCAGAGTACCTTGCACAGCAGCCTGGATCTACTGCAGAGCCTTTTCCTGTTCTGAGCCCCACTCAGAATTAGAAGCTTTTCGAATCACTCGGTAAATGGGCTGGAGTAAGTCACCCAAGTGAGGAATGTGTTACCCCTAAAATCCAAATAAGCCCACTAGGCATTGTGCCTCCTTTTTGGTTGTAGGGGAAGCCAGATGCAACAACTTATCTTTTACCTTAGAAGGAATAGCTCTACATGCTCCACACCACTGGACTCCTAGAAATTTCACACCCCTAGTACCAATTTTCTTGTAGTTTGGGATTTACAAGGGGAAACAATACAGGACACATAATTTATAGAATTATTTTATAATAGCCACCCAAAGAGTCTTACACAAAAAGAGTGCAGGAAATCTGTCTACACAGTAAAGACTAAAAAATGCAGCCAAAGGCCTGGATCCCATGGTGATATCTTGCATGGATCCAGCTGAAGAGCTAGAGCCCATAACAAGGCCCACCATGTGTCCAACTGGGGGCCAAGAGCCCAGGACAATGTTTCATGCAAGCCTGTTTCAAGGATCTGTGCTGGGAAGGCCCAAAGGTCAGTGGTAGAAGCTAAAAAGTCTGTGCCAGTGGGATGAAGGATCTGTGCTAGCAAGCTGAGGGATCTGTACTAGAGCCAGGAAGCAACTCTCAAAGTAACAACCAGAGCTCCCCTGAAAGTACCACAACCACCATCAGCATCAGTGAAGTCCCCAGCTCCTCTGATGATGAGGAAAGCTGAGTTCCCATCAGGAAAGCCAATGCGACAAGCTTCTCCAGGAGACTGGGCAGTGCACCATCTTCGCCTCCGGAACCAGAAGGCGATGCACAAAGAAAGGACCAGAGCTTCCCCAGAGTGAAACATAGCCATTCACAGTGACAACCAGGTCCCAAGCTCCTCCGAAAATGAGAACAGCTGACTTAATCAGGAAAGCCAGCATGATGAGCCCCTCCAGGAAAAACCAATAACTCCTAACAGCTTCAACAGCTCCCAACAGCTTCTTCTTCCTCTCCAGTTCTGCCTCTTATGCTGCCAGCAATAATCCTCAGGTGAGCCTCCCAAACTCAGCACCATGCTCCTTCAGTTCATCTGGGTGTTACAAGTTGAACACCCAGATGTCAATCCACCACATTAACAGAAACAAGAAGCGTAATGTGTTCATGTGAATAGATTTTGGTCGGTAAAGAAATTTCAATAAACAGAATCATAGAAGTACATTTCTAAGTCCAACCTTCACTACGCAAGGTGTGTGTGGCAAGGTGAATTTCAGGACAACATTACTACAGAGGGTGGATGTTTCTGCTGCAGGAAAGGCAGTCGGGGCTCAGAGATTTCTGCCTCAAAGATGTTACTGCTCAGCAGCTCACCCTCATTCCTGAGTGCTTGGCATTTTTACTGAGGCATGCTTTACATGTCATAATACTCACTCACTATAGATGTATAGTTGGGTGATTTTTGGTGAATTTATAGGTTACATAATTATGACCATTACCTGGTTTGCAATCCATTCCCTACATCCACTCTCAGCCACTCAAGCACCAGGATCTGCTTTTTGTCTTCATCCCTTTGCCTTTTTCATTCACATAAATATCATCTCTCTTTTTTTAGCTTCTTTCACTGTGAAAAACATAGTTAAAGTTGTTCCAATGTTGTTGTAGGTGTCAGCAGATCCTTCTTTCTTCTTAATTGCTGAATAACATTATAATAATTTGGATGTATATTTTATCTATTTCTTATTTTAGGGGCATTTGGATTACATAAATGATCTGCCATGAATAATTTTGAACAAGTTCTTGTGTGAACGTATGTTTTTATTTCTTTGTGGTAAATAGCAAGGAATATGAGTCAGATATAAATGATATTGAACTTTTACAACTGTTGTCAAACTGCTTTTCAAAATGACTGTAAGATTTTACACACCATGAATGATATATAAGGATTTCATTTTCTCCAAATACCCATCATTACTTAGTATGGTGAGACTTTTGAATTACAGCCATTGTACTTAGTGTATAGGGATATTTTGTTGTGGTTTTTAATTTGTATTCCTCCAGTGAATAACTACATTTAGCGTTTTCATACATTTATTAGCATTTGTATATCTTCTTCGTGACATGTGTACTCAAATATGTTGCCCACTTTAAATCAGACTGTTAGTGTTTATACTGTTGAGTAGTAAGTAATTTTCTTACATGTTATGGAAAAATGTCCTTTAGGAGATATATGTTTTATAAAATTTTTCCTAGTCTTGTACTAGCTTTTTCATTTTCTTTTTTATTTTGTTTTTCATTTTTTTGAAAAGCAAGTGTTTTCATCTTGCTAAAGCAAAACTTTTTATCAATTGTTCCTTTCATTTACCTAAGAAACCATTGCCTAACCCAAGGTCACAAATATTTTTACCCATGTGTTTACGTAGAAATTTCAGTTTTAGCTCTTAAGTTTAGGTCAATGAGTAATTTTAAATTAGCTTTTTGTTTATAGTGTGAAATAAGTGAATAGGATGGCCTTTGTATGTGCATATCTAATGTTCCCAAGCAGGAGACTACCATCCCCTTTACTGAACAGCCTTGGCATCTTTGTTGTAAACCAATTAACCATCATTGTAAAGGCTTATCCCTTAATGTAATTTAAATCTCTATATCCTCATGTGATAACCGCTTGCATAAGTCAGCCTTTGCTCAAAGTCTGCTCTGCTGAGGCCAGTGTGTGCATAGCTCTAGCTTTAAATATATTAACTGGAATCCCAACTCATGCATAGATTTGTAACTGCACTTATCCTGAGTTTCTCAGCCCGCCAAACTAAGATCTGACTGGGATCAATTTTTCAAGGTAATTGTAAGCTTAGAAAGACATTTGGCAGCAGGTCATCTTCTGATATCATGTTGTAGAAACTTCCAAACTTTAATTGTCAGTGCCTATCGTTGCATTTGTCAGGCTTCATTGGTGTGGAAGGTGCTAGGAAGAACTGTAAGAAATGCAAAATAGGTCGGTATTCCACTGGTGCATGCCTTTATACCCAGCCAGGTCGTTCTTGTCCAGAAGCCACTGAGTCTGCTCTGCGAAGGTTATAAACATCTCTACCATGACTGCTGAACAAAAGATATGGTTCTGTGTTTTCCATGAGTGGATAGTCTAGTTGGAGATATAAGATAGCTCCATGGTTAAAATACACAAGCTAGTGAGTCACACACTGGACTCGAAGTGCTGATAAAGAAAAGGTCACAGAGAACGACTGGAAAAGCTAGAAAGATGTCAAAAAATGGTGCTGAAATCGAGGAAATCAACTTTAAAGGAATATTACATAAAATTTTGGATTTGTAAACCTTACAGCTTAACAATGCCCCAACTGCCCTAAGTTATAGCATGTGAAAAAAATAAATTTTAAAATAATATGATTACTGTTACCAACTACCTTCTAGGTATCAGGCTGTGAACTATATTATCTAACTGTGGAAGGCTTTCAATAATATTGTATCTAGTTCTTACAACTGGTTTAACAAACAGAAGATATTATTGTAACCCTAGTCCTAACTCAACCAGCTTAGAATTTAAAAGTGAAACTATAAAGGGATAATAAGTCACTAAATATTACAACGCTTATATCTACAATGAAACACTTCTTCTTTAAGTTTCCCTCTCCTAAAGTCGTCCTAGGAACCCAGGAAGAACTCGTATAGACAAGGAACTTCTCATTCCCCCTCCTCTTACACGCTTGTACTCAGCCACTGGGGGCGTCACTCAGTGGTGGACATTAGGTGCAGTCACTTTCACAGCCCACGCAGTCATCTCGGTTTCTGTCTGTGATGTTCTCCCACTATAACTGATGAGGTTCATGGTCATCTTAAATCTTCAACACTCATCAGGATTAACAACTAACCTAAAACAAAACACAACAAACAAACTAACTAACTAAATAATGCTCCTCTATCAGTTATCATGTTGGCCCCGGAAGTTCTACAGGCAGAGGAAGAGGGATGTTCCTCGGAGTGACCACACTGCCATGACCAAAAGTAACTGAGGAGTTGGGCAAACTCTCCACATAGGACCTCTCCACAGACCCCAAGACTTCCCCACTCAAGCCCCCAAGAGTTGAAGAATTTCGTGCCTCTCCCATTGAGTTCCATTTCTTGCTCCAGGAAGAATTACTGAGGTAAGCAACATTTGCTTTAGGAGAAAATGTTAAATTTTCCTGGTCTTGTTTAAGATCTAAGAAAACAGAGGCTAAAAAAGTTTAAGTGAATCACCAAACATCACATAGCGAATATGAAATGCAGACTTAGCACTTTCAAATTTCCAAGCTGATATTTTTTTATTCTACTTTACTGTTGGCAAAATTCCTTAAAACGAAAAATATGTCAGTTCGGGGCAGACTGGACCTGAGAACACCCGCACTGTCTCCCCTCGCCCTTGCAGGCACGCCTATTCTAAGAAGATTTAAAAGGTGCCTGGCAGCAACTTGCAAGGTTTCTCACTCTCTCCTGGGTTCTAGACTGAAGGAATCTTTGTGCAAACTGAAATGTGTCTGCTAGCACAATATTTATTAATTGAAGGTAAACCAAACTGCGGTTGGGTTTATTCTGCAAACAAACTTGTAGAATTTAACACACAAAGATGGCATTTGTGGCTAGAAAAAAGAGAGACAGAAACAAACCAATGTTACCTTCCTGAAGTGAAGAGGCTCTTGTTAGTGTGACAGGCACCCGGCTCAGCGTTGTGGCTCTATTCCTGGTTGTGCACCGCCATGATGTCACTGCTTCTCTGTAAATTCCTGTAGTCAGCGGTGTCCACCTGTGAGCTGGAGGGGACGTGAGGACAAGATATCAAGCACACATATGAGAAAAATTTAAGACCAATGCAGTTGCATATTAAGAGACCTTCTTTGGTGAATGATTCAGTATGAACCATAGCACTGAGGACTGGAAAGACAACTGCTGAGGTCAGATAAATTGCAACAGTTAAAACCTAGGAATATATTCTCTCTCATTTACTAAGCATTTGGCCTTGAACAAGTTACTTCTCATAACTTCAACTTCCTCATCTACACACTACGGATAATAATGCCAAAGATTAAGTTAGGGGCAGCCTAATCCTGTTATTGCCCAGAATTTTAATCCACTGCAATGCTAGAAGCTTGCAAGATTGGACTGAAGCTTTGTGCTCATTAATTCGGGTCTCCACACATTGTTTCTGATGAAACCAATGCCCTTGCTTTGCTTCTGTCTAATGCAGACAGAGTTCTCTAGTTGACATTAAAATTTATTCAAATAAATAAAGGTGCCAACACATGATATTAGTGAACATACTTTATCATATAGTATAGTTATAAATAATCCGAAATCTCAGTGACTCAAAAAATAGAGGTTAATTTCATACTCACTCATTGCCTTGATTGGCTGTTCTCTACTTTGAATTTATGCCATCAGAAATACTTGGTAAATATTTGCAAAATCACTACGGCAAGAAAATAAAGATGGATGACAAGCACTTGATCTTATCTTCCCTGTCTTCAAATAGCACCCACTATTTTTGCTTCCACACACTTAGATAAACAATGATATGGACCAACCTAGCTGATTATCAAAGAGAACACTTACAGTGCTTTAGATACCAGCATATTTACCTGTCTGGGTGCCTAAATATTTAAGTGTAGCATCAGTATCTATTTGGTGGCTATAAGAAATATATAATAAAACTTACAAACTAGGGTTGTTGATATATATACCTATAATCCTAGTACTATGGGAGGCTGAGGCTGGAGGATCTCAAATTCAAACCCAGCTTTGCCAGTTTCATGACTTAGCAAAATCCTGTCTCAAAAACAATAAAATAACTTGTAGCAAGAAACTAGTCCAGAATGTGGCAATACTTACTATTCAATAATTATTACTTCCATTTTCCTTTTTCAATCTCAAAGGTAAACTTTGCCGACCTATAGAATCAAAATCAGCAACAACTGTGTGCCCAGATATGGCGACCGCAGCAACGCCTGGTGTGCTCAGCACTCTGGAAAGAGGAGGTCAACCTGGCACTATGTCCTGTGCATCTGCAACCAGCTCCTCTACCCTAACATAGCACAGGACACTCTCCTGCAGAGGATCTTACTGCGGTCTCCTAGATTTTAAGGAAGAACTGGAAATGCCTTCATGTGACACTCAAAACCATCAAGGGTTTCCGTCCAGGATCCCTCGCCTCACTGCTGATGTGCACCTCGCTCCACTCACACAAAGGACTCCGTTCCTAGCCAACTCTGCTTTACATCCTGTCCGCAAGGCCAAGTGCTGCAGGGTTTTCCTGGGATACCTTTTATTCATCCTTCTCTCACATATCTCACATTGTGCTTTTAACCGTCTTTTCTGAAACTGCTTCTGCTTTTAACTATCTTCTGAAAACGCTTCTCTGGCCTTGCCAGTGTGACCGAGATACCCATGGCTACACTGCACTGACTAGATGTGGACTGAAAATGATTCCATAATAAGTGTGTGTCAGACCCGAAGCTACCACGTGCATACCTGTATCACAGATTACTGCGCTACCAGTACTGGCTTGAGATCCCACCCCCAGTGTCAGTGAGAAACTCACAGACATCGGGAGCTATGTAGTGTCTGACACCAGCTCTGCGGGGCCTGACTGCACACTAGGCACATAGTGGAAAAAGAGGAAATTTTATCTTGAACACCAAAGTCAGCCTGGCCTTTTGTTCAATATGTCCAACCACACCTCTCCCCATACCCAGATGCTAGAATTTCCAGCAAATTACTGATCAAATAATAGAACACTTCCCTGCTAAGTGTCAGCTTCAGATGTTTGGGGACCTCTAACTCCAGATGGGCAGGGCCACAATCTCTGCTAAGCCTGAGGTATGCCGCAGGTGGTTCACTATGTGAAGATCTAGAATCAAATCCTAGATCCACCCCGACCACATGTGTGAACCTGAACACGCTTTCTTCACCTTTACCACTTCATTTGCTTCATAAGGAAAGTAAAACCATTATTTCCATGTCATGGCAATATTGAGACATTAAAAAAAGAATCCGTTTTTCCGCTGGCTTAAATACTTCTCTAAAGAAAGAAAAGTGCATTCCCTAGGAACCTACATTGTAGGCAGGAAAGGTATTTATTTTTTGAAAGAAAGTTCTTAAAAAGCTTATTGGACTAACAGATAAGCTTGAATGTGTAGAGAGCCACCTTGAAAGAGAGACAAACAATTGCTGTTTAACAGAAAGAGAAGAAAAAAAGAGAGAAAGAAAAGGAAGTGAGAGAAACAAAGAAGCCAGGATCCCTAAAATTTTAATTATATCAACATACCTAGGATATACATTTTAAAACACTAGAAACATATTTCTGTCACATAATAGCAACCTATAAATTATAGGTGTGATTATTATTTAATATGGTGTTATTACTATCAACCAAGTCTTAGTTGTCACTCCCAGGTTGCATTCTCCGGTCAGGGAAACAGAGGATAGTTGCGGGTAGAAACCATGCATTCAGCTTTTCCTCTGCCTGGATTATTCCTTTGCTTTTGCTTTCCACTCTGAGATTCATTTTCCCTGGACTCCCAACTTTCTTTGCTCATTTCTATATAATAAAGTCTCACTGACTGCATTCACTTTTCATCAATTTTATTGAAGTTGTTTATTCATAATAAACAAATTATCCATTTAAAAGGTAGTATTTGATGAGTATGACACACCCATACACCCATGAAACCATATTCAAGACACGAAGCATTTATCTCCCTCACATCTTTTCTTGTATCATCCGGCTTTTCCTGAGGCCAGTGCCGGTTTGACTTCTTCCATCAGAAGATCAAAATTCTTCCAGACTGCCTATGAAAATATTCAGGTGATGTGAGGATCCTTTAGGTGGTTTTTAGATGGTGAGAATAATACTGCTCTGAACATTCACATAGCGATTTCTAAATGGACATGTATGCTTTCATTTCTGCTAGGAGCAGAATGCCTAAGTGACATGGTAAGCACATATAAACTTCAAATTTTCCAGTTTTCTTAAATGATTGTAACATTTTATATCCACACATAAACTTGAACAGTGTAGAAGAATTCTAGTTGTTCTTCATCTTCACCAACATTGGTATTGCTGGTCCTTTTAATTTTCACCTTTCTAAAGGGTGAATAGAAGTATCTATTTGCATTTTGGGAATGGTAATGAGCATCTTACTTTGCACTTCTAATTTTGTCTTCTTATGACTTTTAGGTTCCTTAAGAGCCCTCCTTTATGGCTCTACGGTATTCCTCCTGGAATTTGAAGCATTTCTTCCACTGTATCTAACCCTCTGAGTACTCAGAATATATTTTTTCCACATTATACTTTACTGGTTTGTGCTATTCTTTTGGCCATGCTTTTAAATTTATACTACTTTTTCCCCTTTGATACATGAACTTGGGAAATGATATATTCACTTTGGGAAATGATCCCTTAAGCAGATATAGAACATTGTTCAGTCAATTAAAACTTTACTATATCATTTGAATTATGTGGATACAATTTTTATCAATTATTTTTAGATGGATTCAAAATAGAAGAGGCTCCATTTATCATTAAAATATAATCTACCCTGGGAGATTTTAAGATAATCATTTAAAGTCTCAGCGAAGTTACTAATAATGACCTTCTGCCTAATTTCTATGAACATCCTATATGAATTAGAAGTTATCCTTAATTTATTTTTTATTAGTTTATGTTCAGACTACCTAACGAATACATTTATGGTGCAGGGTTGGCACATACCCGTATTCCACCTTAATCCTCCTTACTTCCCTTTCTCTAAACCTCCGTTCCTCCAGACCCCCTTCCCATCTACAAAAAGTACTTGGAATAAATATCCCACAGTTAAGCTATGTAAAGCAAATTATAATACTCAGAAATGTGTATTCTTATAATAAAATGAATATTTAATATATTTTATTTTCAGTGCTTTAAGTTTAAAACATCTGTTTTTCTGTATGGATTCATAATTGAAATGACAGTTACCACAATGAAGAAACTCCATTTTGAAGAGTAAAATAGACCTCAGAATACCTGGTGTTGACAAAACATGTGTGATGATGGATATTCACAATACTCTCGGTGAACTTTGCTCAACTGACCTAAAGAGTGGGTGGCATCTACTCTACTAGGTTGTGCACATTTCATGAGTATTTGTTTCCATGTTATGTGGCAGAAATAAAAAAAGAAGCATCTTGATATTTTATAATATTTGATCATGCAAGGAAAATTGGAACAAAGAGTTACTGATAAACACATACACAAACATGTCTATTTAACAAACGTGAACTTTGGTGCATATGCATAATTTTTTGATGTGGGTTTTATCTCTGAAAACATATCTTTATAAAGATATTACTTGCACTTTTTCTCTTGGAAGGAAAATGTTTGGGGTAATTTGTTTTCAAAGACACAGCTGAGGAGAAAAGTATAACACATCCATCCTCCACACTGAGCATGTCAAGGCCACCATGACCTTACATGTTCTGCTCTAGCAGAAGAGCGGGAAATTGTTCAAGACCACCATGGCAGGAACCCTCATTCCACAGCAAAGTTTCTCTCTGGCAAACATAAGCATCTCTTTCATCTCTCCACAAACCTTTTGCTTTTACTCTTGAATTTCTGTGTGATCTGCAAGTTAAGACTCGAAAGATCACAGTGATCATGATCATATAGTCCACCTTGAGAGTATATCCTGGGAAGGGAGTGCTTAAATCTTAACATTAAAAATAAAGAAATCCTTCTAGCAGCTGTTTCCAATAATGTACTGAAAACCAACCAGACTGAAGAACTTCTACTTTTGTTATGCTTATTAGAAAAGAATACATACGTTTATCTATAAGATTTGGATTAAATTGGCTATTATTTTTAAAAACAGACAGGAAAACTGAGGTGTAGAAAGGTTATATAACTTATTAAACTTACACAACTGATGGTGAAAACAGAAGTACAAACCAAAGTCTTTTAACTCTTCCTATGCAAACAAAATTAGTTAAATGAATTGTTAGCATAAGACTAGAAAATCAGGTGCTTGAACAATTAATTAGAAATCTTTTTTACCTGTGTCAGTGCTGTATATTATTGCTACCTCCGGAGCTCACTCAACAAATATTCAGTGTAAGGGTTATAAATATGAATTAACTCTTACCCTTTTTTTAAAAAGCTCACAGTATTATAGGGGAACATTGTAAATGTATTTCTACATGACCATAATATATAATACAAAGGTAAATAATGAGAAATGTGGGCTGATAAAGTACAAATTTATGTTGGGTGTTGAAGACATGTCATTATAGTCCTTTATGGTGTCTAGATTAACACAAGTACTTTTATTTAGGAGTTACACAATTACATGTTCAACTTATGTGGAAAATATAAATCTTATGATGCTGCAACATAAAAAACAATAGCTCATAAAAACCTAAAAAACAATGCAACATAAAAAACAATAGCAAAAAAATATTTTTTGCAAACTCAACTAATAATTTCTATCAGTCACAAAAAACTGTATACAGTGAGATTCCTACAATGTCTTGACTCTATACCTAGAGAACACATAGTCTATTTTGTCAAGGGGAACTAAAACCTTGGGGAATTAACTTCTAAACCTGCTAGCATTGCAAATTCAATTAATGTTCCATTCACAGATAAGTCCTCTCTAATTTCTTTTTTTTTTTACAAAGTAGGACATGTACAGATAGAGGATGGATCACAAAAATTTATTCATGACTCTCTAAAGAAGCAGTCTAAGTTACATAAAGAAGTTTGTTAATAAAAGTGGCATAATCAAGTTGAATATAAAAAAGGAGAAACAAAATATATCTCAAAGAGAAAGAAGTCAGGTTGACAATTTGTCAACATTAACAACAGTCAGGCATTTGTTCTCAAAGCCGGTATGAGAAAGAATGAGATCACAGAGCAATATGTCAGACCTTTTGTGTATGGAGAGGTCTCTTTCTCTACAGTAAAATTACTGGGACAATTCACCAGTCAGATGGTTGGATGGGGGATTTGGACATTCTAATTCTAAAATTCACCAGCCAAAATTGTTATAGTACAGATTCACCTGGCGCAAATGGCTTCCATGAGCCTCTAACACTCCTGGTATTTCGCATGCTTTCTAATGATGCGCCATCTGTGACTCTCAAAGGATGGATTTCAGCTGGGCTTTGAAGCCTGCAACGCTAGTGTGAGTAATGCCACACTTGAGCAACTGTGGACCTGAGTCCAGGCACGCTCAGGGAGGTGAAATGTGCAGGATCAAGAAAGTTGCCATGCTCAGCCAGGCAAAGTAAAGCAAACGCACAAACAGGACAGCACCCAGGGAACAGCCCTGAGGAAGTGAAGAGTGACCTCCAGGGCTCTGGCCAGCTGCCACGCGGGTTTCCCTCCCAACATGGGCAGCCGTCTGCGCACAGAAGTAAGGCTGAAATTAAATCATTCACTAAAATGAGAGGTCAGACGTTTCAGCACTTAAGTACATTCTCCCATCATGAAACTAAAGGTAAAATAAAAGGAAATAATATTCTACAGGTTGATAACCTGTATTCCTTGATTTTAAAAAATCAAGATCTACTTAAAGTTAAAATGAGTACACTGCCTGGTGTGAAATCATTCTTTATGAGCTCACAATATTATCTAATGTGCTGTAACATGGCACAGTGGATGATGGAAACATTGTTCCCTTAAAAGTTACACTAATGAGTGAAAGTTTGAAAGAAAAGATGAAAATAATACAGTTTACCCAAGCTCACTGAAATGAATGTATTATGTATATTGCAAATTCTCATGTTACCCAAGCAGATAATTATTCAGTAAAATATAAGTGTGTATATATATATATAATGTTACTTTAAAAATAACACAAAATTTCTGGGCCTGACATTTTAGAGGCAATAAATTGAGATTTTAATACATTGTTAGCATAATGAAAGCATCAAAAGTGATATAAAAAATCATATGTTTTGCCGGACAGAACAATAAAGTGGAGTTTTAATCAGTTGCCAAAGTTTAATCACCGTAACCAACAGCAGCTTCCCGAGAGAGTATTTCCTTCAATGAGAGTTGGGAGATCACTAAACTCTGCTGGTGTCTCTGGATTACATGATCAGTCCTGCCACACTGTATTCGCTAGTTTTATCTCCCTGAAAAAAAACCCAGTGACTTAAACATTTATGCATAACTTGGCCCTGAAAGGAGTTAAAAAGCTGTCTCATATCTTTTAAAATACCACTCTGATGATTGTGCATTGGAAACAGGGTTGCATGACAGCCCAGTGATTCTCTCTTAAGCTTTCATGTGCAGTGATGCTATCACCACAAGCCACATTTGGAAAGAAGGTAAAGCAAATATATTGCAAGACGAAATTTCCCCTGCTCCAGCGGTTGCTCTTCTGAAGTAACTCTTTCCTGTGAAACCTCCTTAAGCTATTGGTTTCCATGTTAACCTTTTCCAAGAAGAAGTCATGTTCTCATCAAATTTATTTGCGTGAAATACATACACATAACTACTGGAGAAGCAATTCATAAAAAACTAATAACAGAAGTTATGGAATATCCCAGACATAATTGAAAGCTTAGTCTTTTATTTTCCCATTCATGTCCCTATATAGTACTTAATCCATAACATATAAACAGATACCAAGGAAATACATAGCAGATGAAAATTCTAGGAAAGAAATTATGCTGCTAATATAGTCCTGCTTGAGTGATATTCACCAGGATTCTTTAGAGTAGAGGTCAGTCACAAAGTGCACCACTCACTGAGTGATGCAAAGCAAGTCACTTAACCTTTCAAAATGTATTTTCTCATCCAGGAAAGTAGGATAATATTCAGAGTTTTTTGAGATTGAAATTAAATAGTAAATGTGAAAAGGCTGGGAGAAAAGAAACATTTAATAAATAATGGCTAAATGTAAACAAATAAATGAATAAATCAATATCATCACTTTTGATGAAGAACAAATACCAATTGTATAAGCCAAAACATTTCTTAACACCTTAAACAGTCCTGTAAAAAAACTGAAACACCAAAATTGTACTAATCACTTAATAAAATTTTGAAAATATAAAATTATAGAATTTAAATAATAATTCTAAAAGAATCAAATCTGAAAAAAGAGTAATACACAGGAAACGAAGACAGAAGGAAGCAGAAAGAGAAAAAATTAAACACATCCTAATCTAGTTATCTTGGAGGAAGTAGGTGACATACAAACAAAATTCTGAAAAAAAATTTGAAGCTGCCATCTCAGCATTCAGGGTAATGTAAGGTTCTTCAGTACAATATTTTTAATTAATAAATCTGTCAGTGGAATTCTCTACATGAATTCTTACCAGAGGAGAGGAGAAAACAAATATGACTTCTGAATAGATAGCCAAATTTTTTCCGTTACTTTCAATACCCATTTATGTCAGTGAAATGGAAATCCTGAGAAAATTGGTTAAAACACATAAATATAAAAATACAAGAGTGGTTTACTTGTACAGAAAGCATATCCACAGTGAACTACAGCAGTCATCTTTCTTACAAATGACATATTTAAAGTGTGTCTCACTCACTTCAGAAACAAAACAGAAATAATATAAGAATGATGTCTTTTATACATTCTACTATACTTACCCCCAATAATACAAACTGATAGAATTATATTATGTGAGATGTAAATTAAATTTTGCAATTTTTAACATTTATAAGCTAACAGTCATAAAATGCAAAATTATAATTAGAAAATGTTATATCTGAATTCATAGGCAGCTCAAGGGAACTCACAAGTAAACTATATACATAAAAAGAAGTGTAGCAACTTGGCAGTATACAATACCATTAAGACATCAATAATGTAAATTAAAAAATTGATAGTGTGATAAAAAGCAAGTCATTTCCTGTAGTAACACATAATATAAAGTACCTAGTAATCAAGCTCAAAAAATTTGCAACATCTTCCTGTCAAAAAGTCTTATTTAAGGTCCTGAGAGAAGACCTGTCTTGCTTTGTTTAGCTGGTATAACAAAATACCTGAGACTGGTGCTATGGTTTAAATGCAATGTCCCTCAAAGTTCATATTGAAATTTAGTCCCCTCTGCAAAGTGTCTTCAAGAGGTTATGAGGCCAAAAGGGCCCCACCTTCAAGCAGAAAATGAGTGTCTTTGTACCAGGGCTTGGCAAGCGAGTTCAGCCCTCCTGCTTCTCACCACTTCTGACCCTGTGTAGACACACAGTAACTAGACACCAAGGAAACAGGGACAGGCCCTCAGCAGATATCACATGTGCTAGTGCCTCCGCCTTGCTCCTCCCCACCTCCAGAATGGTAAAAAATGTTTTATCTATATAAATTACCCAGCCTTCAATATCTGGGTGTAGCAGCATGTGTGGCCAAGAACAACTGGGTAGTTTACAAACACTAGAAATGTACTGCTCAAAATTCTGGAGGCTGGGAAGTCCAACATCAGGACACTAGCAGACTCGAATTCTGGTAAAGCTCTGCAGTCTGCATCAAAGATGGTGGTTTGTCACAGGGCCCTTGAGTGGTGGAAGAGGGGAGGCAGCTACCCTCAGCCTTTATCAAAGGCACAGACACTTCACGAAGAGCCCTCATGCCCTAGTCCCTCCCCATATGACCTCACCTCTAGTATCTCCTAACAAGGTTATGGAGGTTCTACCTTAGCAGTTTAGGACACCAATATTCAGACCATAGCCGTATATGAATAATGAGATCTTTATGGAAAGAATATTTCATAGATAGGGCTTGAACTTAAATTATTATATAAAAGCAAATTAGTCTTAATCAGTTCAAGTATTTAGGACCATATGACAAATGCTCCTAAAATGCATATGGGAGAGTGTCCTGTGTTGGCTACACTGGTGCCTTCGTCACTTTATTCTGTGCTGAGACACAATACCCAACACCCACAATTTAAAGAAGGAGAGGTTATTTTGGCTCACGTGTTTAGTCCCTATCTAGCTGGCTCCAAGGCAAAAAGGTGTAAGGGAAAGACCTCAGGAGAGGAGAGCCGTGCTGCTCTAGGCAGTCGGCAGGGGTGTCCCATGCCGCTAACACCTCATCTTCCCAGACCCTGCCTCCTAACAGCATGGCCACAATGAAGCCTCATACCCAGTCACCTTTCAGAAGCCCCATCTAAGAGCAGGTGAAGCTTTGGAAGGTCAGCTACACACAAAGCATAACAATTCAGATGCCTTTGAGTTCAACTAAAAGAAACTTCATCTAAAAATAATCTAAACCATAATGAGGCTCAACAGTGTAGAGCTGCTTTTCACCTTTCGTATTCTCAGCATGAAGGTCTGCCTGTTTACTCTGATTACTGTTATGCTGAAAAGGTGGCTGCCACCTTCCCACAAGTCACATGAGAAGAAGAAAGCAAACAACCTCCCAAAGGAAAACTACTGGGTGAGGACGACCCCACTATTTGGATGAGGACTCCAATGCCCAGAAGTACCCAGTTGTTCTATTCCTAAAAAGAACTAGAGTTGTGTTAGCAAAATTGAATAGGTGGGGAAATGACCACTGGGTAGGCAAATTACAATGTCCAGAAAAAATGGGCATTCAGATGTAAGTGGAGTTCATTCAAATCAACTTAAAAATGGAAACATAAGCAAAAATTACACTTTAAAAATCCTGACAATCTACAGACAAGGAAATACAAATGTGAAACATATGATAACATGCTCAATTTTATTAAGTTATCAAGGAAAAAGAAATTAAAACAATATTGACACACCATTTTATATCCATTAGAGCAAAGGTTAACACATTTTTTACAGGACCTGACACTAAATAATTTAGGTACTGAGGGCTAATAAGAAAAAATATTTGTATGTATGTATATATATAACCATTTAAAATATAATCATTTAAAAATATTAAAATTATTCTTGGCTCACAGACTGTTATAGCTTCTACCTAAAATGTCCTCTAAAATTCTCATGTGTTCATAAGTGGGGTCAGGTAGAAGAGGGAGATCAGCAGCTCCTCCCTTCTTTCTCAGCTTCCTGGATGCCATAGGTTGAGCAATTTTCCTCTGCTATGTCCCTGCTATGCTGTCTCTACCTTGGGCCCAACCAACCATGGACTGAATCTTCTAACACGACCTAAACTAAACCTGTCCTCCTTTAAGAAGTGTTGGGAGGGCATTGTGTAGCAATGAGAAGCTGACTAATACACAGGCTTTAGAAAGGAAGGAGGAGGCAATGGGCCTGTTTAATGCATGCATCACAGTTTGATGACTGTCCCTTAATTGATCAAAATGTTAAAATCTAAAATATTGTGTTGATAAAATAGTAAGGAGGTTTTAACTGGCATAACCATTATGGACAATATGGTATCATTTATCAAAAATTTAAATGTTTATACTTTATGATCCAGTAATTTACTCACTTACATTTCCCTTTAGATACTTACAAAAAAAAGATTCAGTACATACATAAAATAATGTTATGCATTTTCTGAAGGCTACATATAGACAATTTTTGTTTAAGTGTTATGTTTGGAATAACAGACTAAATCCATCAGTCATTACTTTCAAGTAAAAGAAGAGATTAAGACTTGAAAATGTCACCAAAAGAACTGAAACTGCATGTTTATTTCTAGAATTTTTAACATCCTACAAAAAGAAAAATGCCTATACAACACTTATGTTTAAAAACACAAAAGCACACACAAAAATCTTGAGAAGTGACTAAGGAGAATTAAAACACAAGACTGACATATTTAGATATAAATATTTAAACATGATGGCTAAATAATTTATCTTACAATTAAGTTCCTATAAATCTTAGGTATGTTTTTAGGGGTAAAATTTGCCAAACAAAGTGAATGAAAGCCTAAGAACTCCAAGAGTTGAGCATAACCATTCAGACTTTTTAAGTGTCCCTTTAAACTGCACTGAAGATGACATTAGAAAATAATCAAACATTCCCCTAGCTGGATTATAATATTCTACTTTTAAAACCTTCTTCCTTGAATCATTTCAAATTAAAAATAAAAATGAGTGCAACACACACAAACACACACACATGCGCACTCATACATTTCTCTAACTTAGGTAAAATGTAACAAAGAATGTTCTTATAGAGGAGCTCGCAGGCATTGCCTTTACCATTTGAATTGACAGGTCCTTCTTTCAAACACAACATAGTTGACAGGAATGTGAATGAATTATATGTTTTTCCTTCATCATTTTAATACCAAAATGCTGCTTACTCTATGATCTAGCAAAGACTTATTTTTTAACTCAGTGTTAGCGCTGGGATATTTCTGTCAATGGGACACAACAGAAGACAAATATATGCCAAAAAAGCAAGATTCGAGCTTTCTTATGATATAGCACTGAATAAGGCACTATGTTCAAATTATTGGGACTTAGAACTCTTGACAAGAAGGCGCAATGAGCTCACATCCTGCTCACACGTGCCCATCTCTGTTCAAAATACACACCTTCACCAGGTGCACAACTTTGGGTTTATAGCTTTTAAGATTTTGGTTTTCCTTTTGGCACTTAAAAATTTTCTTTCACTTTCTTCCGGCCTCCATAGTTTTCTTTAAGAAGTCAGAGGTATCTCCAAGCAATGTTTCATATATGAAATGTGTTTCTTTCTTCTTGATTCTTTCAAGATTTCTTTACCATCTTTGAGTTTTCTGCAGTTTGGCTACAATTATTCAGACATTATTGTGTGTGTTTATCCTCCTTTTGAGTTTCTCTGAGATGCTTGAGTTTATAAAAATTATTCCTTTCACTAACTGGGGAAAGCTTTAGTCAATGTTTTATTAAATATTTTCTCTTTTCTCTCTGCCCTATTTTTTTGACAATGTTCCATGGGTTATGAGGTTCTGTTTATTACTTTTCCAACTCTGTTCTTCAGACTGGATAATTTTAAACTGAGATACACTCCCATCTCTTTTTTTCTGTCATCAGCAATCTAGTTAAGTGAAATTCCTATATCTTTAAGTTTAGAAATTATACTTTATTCCTTCTACTTACCTGATAAGCCATTTTGTCTTTCCTTCACCATGAGAACATTTTGCCTAACCTCACAGAACACAATTGCAATATGTGCTTAAACATTCTTGCTATAACAACTTCTGAGTCATCCTGGAGTTGTTATTCTTTGATCGTTTTTTTCTCTCAATTTTGAGTCACATTTTTATAATTCTTCATATTTCAAGTATTTTGATATCGTATCCTGAATAATGTGAATGTTATATGTAGTCTACTTTATACTTCAAAAGAACGATAATTGT
Organism: Chinchilla lanigera; assembly: GCF_000276665.1. Lineage (NCBI taxonomy): Eukaryota > Metazoa > Chordata > Mammalia > Rodentia > Chinchillidae > Chinchilla > Chinchilla lanigera. Next base: position 2,387,372 of record NW_004955530.1, on the reverse strand, counting down.
TTTAAGCAATTAACATGGTTGAACTCAAACTGCCAATTCTGTCTCTTATTTAACAGCTCAAATGTCAGCTCAATTATTTCCTTCTGTATGCATCTTATCCCACACAGTAGTGGTTCTGGAATAACCTCATGACATGTACTTTCACACGTAGATCCAGAGTCAGGTGTCTCCTTTACAAACTTTTCTTTCCAGTGTTCTTTTCTAATTTTCCAAAGTCTACAGTTAGCCTCTATCTCTATTCACTGATCCCTCAATGCTGAAAACTGTGGTTTCCTGTCAAAGTTTTAGCCACTGGATACAGTGGTGAGCAGGACTCCCTACCCACCCAAAGCTGAAGTCATAAAAATGCAAACTCACTCTATGTTGTTTATTTTCTCTCCCAAATTTAAACTGCCCTCCAGTAATCTTCCATGGTAGGGGAATCTCTGACAATGTTTTCTATACTTGATTTGGCTGAATGGTGCAAGAGACATGAAATTGATTATTGAAAGACTCTTGGAAAATTGTAACTCTGCATAAGATATTTCTCTCTCATGCTTTTAAACTTAAAATTTATAGTATTAATAATATCATATTAATGATAATCATATCTAACAGAGGAATTGTGCCATTCAAACATCCTGTTTCATACACACCCATTTAGAAATACCTAAACCATTAGCAGAAGCATATTGAAAAACATGAGACCAGAAATTATAAAAAAATATAAAAGTGGTATTGTTCTAACAGTACAGGTATCTTCACTAGGTGAAGGGGATAAGTAGTGCTCCTCTGCTACAGAAGCAAGAAAACTGTAGCAATGATGAAGACTTTGTTTGTCCAGGAAAAGGTATCCAACACCATTTAGCTAAAAGCAAACTTCTAAGACATTCTTGTCAGCCTCTCTCATAATTTCAATTCCCAAATGGTAGGAGAAATCACTTTAAAAATAAATATTTTTGACCTTATTTGGTGGTTTGAAAATGATAAAAATCCTAACAGATGGCAGTCTCAGATCATAATGCCTAGAGAGAAAAGGTTGAGCAAAGCCTATTGAGAAATACCCTGCTGAGACATTTGGAAGGTTATGTTTCAAATATATTGTAGTCCCACAGTCCCATCCTGTTGACCATGTTCTTCCAAATGCATCTTTTGAATAGTAGCTCCCCAGCTAGTTGAGAAACTCTTATTAACACAATTACAATTATGCAATAGAAAATCAACTTAGGAAGAGCAAATAAGGAGGAAATAAATGGAGGAATTACATACCCCAAGAATAGAAAGAAAAGTAAACCATCAAGGATGTGTATGCAACCATGATGTCAGAGAGTCTATTTCCAAAATTTATTGAGAGATATACCAAGTGCTCAGTACAACAAAAACTTTTTTAAATGTTATTTTATAAATAAGATGAACAAGGAGCCAGGATTACTGCATGGAGCATAACCTGTTTCTCTGAAGTTTCATAGAAGGAGAACAGAGTGTTTAAATTCCTGATTTTGCTTCTGATTCTCAATCAAGTCTAGAAGAAGCATTCATAAGGGAATACAGTGTTCAAAAGGAAAGTGTTATTTTATGTGAATTAAAATCATTTGGCTTAACTGAATTGCATCCCAAGGCTCTAAGAGGACATACTTATAGGTGAAATTACTCAACAATCATCCTTTTTTATGAGAAATCTTTTAAAAAGGGCAATGGAGCCAGAAAGCTGGAAAAAAGCCAGTGTCAGTCCCACTTTCAAGTGGAAAATTATAGGCCTGGCAAACAAACCTCTGGATACAAGGATAGGTTACTAAACGAATAGATTGTGAGTATCTGGAAAAGCAACATCATAAAATGTCTCAGAAAGGCCTGTCACACTCCACTCCTATTTTGCTCTGAAAAGATTATAGTATTTGTCTAATATGAAAACCCAGAACACAAAGCTTATAGCAACTTAAATGAGTCAACGGACATTCAGATAATTCTATTTTTCATATCCTTTCATTTAGTATGGAGGAGGGCAAGTCAAATGCTAAGGAAGATTATCAAATTAATAGCCAGTAGAATTATTTTACAGAACGGTGAGTAATAAATTGTTTCCCACTCAAAAACTAAGGCTGATAAATGTTATGGGTTGGATTATCTCTCCATGGTATATTGAAGTCCTCTCTGCCTGGCAATGTGACCTTATTTAGGCTATGGTCTTTGCAAATGTTCTCAAATTAACATAGGGCCATCAGTGTTGAGTGCACTACAATGTGATGGTTGTCCTCAAAAGGGGAAACAAATATGTAAAGACAGAGACACACAGGAAAACCCTGCGACAATGGAGGCAGAGATGGAGATGCTGCAGCTGCAAGCCATAGGTGCTGAGGATTGCTGAAAATCACCAGAAGCAAGAAATGGTAGAGGCAAAATTCATGTTTTCAGATTTTTGGTAACTCAGAAAATCATTACTTATCTTAGATGATAGACTGTTCTAGCATTTTAGAAGCACTGCTGAGGTAGGACGTTTATTTCCAAGTATAATGCATTAAAGAGCTCTAAACAGTGGGATGTGGTGGCGCATGCCTGACAGTCCAACTACCAGGTGGCTGAGGAGGAAGACTACAAGTTTCAGGCCAGCCTGCTTGACTGAATGAGACCCTGACTCAAAGTAAAAATAAAAATGAAAATAAAAATAAAAATAAAAAATGTTGGAAGTATAGCTCCCTAAATTCAATTCTTGTAACTCACTCACACGCACAGTGTTCTGAACAATGAGGCTTAATGTAGGGAAAAGCGGTCAAAAGGAAGAGTCTGAAAACTAAGCTTTATTAAAAGTCTGAAAAGAGTGACAAAGTAAAGTGACAGAGCTTAGTGTGGAAAAGAAATACACTTCAGAAACGCTGAAGAGGCGTCCAACTGTCTCTTCTGGGCCACAGCAGGCCCCCTGAGTTTCAGCCTTAAGCTACTGTCACTAGCCAAGGGCATTCAGTATGGTGTGATCTTCAGTTTGTATTTAGGAAGAAGCGATAGGGTAACTAGTCACATAAATACAAGATTGTGTCTCCTTGGAGACAACTCCCCACAGTCCCACAGTCAGAAGTGATCTTACAATCGCAGACTGCTGGGTGGGGATCATACTCCGGTTCATTAATTGCACATAGAAAAGTTTAGACTTAGTTTCCACATTTCTTCACTTCATTTCAGTTATGTGCTTTACTAAGTTACACATTTGCCATTTAAAATGTTTTGCATATGAAAAACGGCATAGAAATATCAAAAAATGCATTATGTTTTTTGTCCTAGAGCCTTCTCACTGAGCTATATACAGAGTGTGATCTCTGGTTTTATTTGTTTGTTTTATTTTGTTTTGTTTGTTTGTTTTTAAAACAGAATCTGACTCAGTTGCTTAGGCAGGTTTCAAATTTGAGATGCTCCTGCCTCAGATTCCCAGCTGAAAACCCCGTCACCATTAAGATTAGACTGGCGTGATGGCACATGCCTGTAATCCCAACACTAGGGAGGTTAAAGCAAAATGATTTCAGTTCAAGAAATACATAGCAAGGCCAGCCTGGACTACATAGCAAAATCCCATCTCAAAAACCAAACAAACAAAAAGGGAGCAAACGTTATCATGGATTTTGTGGGGAACGGCTGCAAGTCTGTGTTTTCTTGCAATGTAACAGTCAAAAGCTTTCCTAGATTTCAGAAAACACAGGTCATTTCATTATGTTCTGTTTCCTGCCTCATAACACAATTGAAAGCAAAATAAATTTTCTCATTTCTTGGAATAGATGAGAGGATGTTCAAAACTAAAAGAATCTGGTGTGAATCATTCAGGCATCAAAAAACACTATTATGGTATTGCTTCATTGTTTAATTGGCAGAATTTTTATTCTTAGTAGAATGTAACAGTATAACTTATGACTGATAATTTTATTTTCCAAAAGTAGCACTTTAGGAGAACTTTACAGTTTACAAAGCATTTCATAAATACTATATTAATTAGCCTCAATGGTCACATGATATAGGAGTAGCTGTATTTTGTAACTAGCAAAAGAAAGCATGAATTCACCAGAACTAACTTTCCTACTGTAACAGATTTAACACAGGACAAGATTGGAACCAGAATTAATCGCCTGTGAGCCCTATCCCAGGACTCTTTCCACCTCAAAACTATGTATCTGATGGATTTATTTTTTCCAATAATATTTACACAATTAAGTCTAGAGAAGGGAGTATCTACCACATATCAAATTTCATAAAATCCTTGCCTTTTGATATACAAAAGACAAACTAACTGAACAATGATCTTTCCAAAACTATTTTTATTTATTCCTAGTGGAAGGGGCTCAGAAGGGGAGACTCATTCAGAAAGTTGTTGCAAATGATACAAACAAAAGCCAGGGACTTTCTTTCCAGGAAAGAACAATTCTTTCATTTTATCTCCACTAAATTGCAGATTTCATAATGTAAGCTCACATGTATACATGACTACAAACACAGTTTGTACTTTCCAAATATTTTTCTATCTTGTGAGGCAAAATTTAGTTTCTGTAATATATCTCCTTGATACACACATATTTTGATTCTTGGATATTGAATGAACAACCATGGTGCTTTACAGTTTTGAATATTCTCACAAAACTCACTAAATCATTATACACAGACTGCCTTTGATCTTAGCAAATATCCTACAAGTGTCATCATCATCATCATCATCAATGTTGTCATCACAGTTTCACAGTCAGAGGCTTGGAGCAAGCACATAACTCACCCAAAGTCACTCTGGCACAAGTAGTACATCCAGGACAAGAATCTCTCTCCTCCTACGAATACCCATCTACAAGCTTTGGGGAGGGCATATGTTTCTTATTCTCTTAGGTACATGAATAGAGGAAGACTTTCTGGGATATGCAGTAGCTTTACATTCAGTATTTTGTAGAATTTCCAGACTTTTCTCCACAATAAATATACCATCTTCTATTCATAACCACAGTCCTGTAAGTATTCTCATTCTAAATGCTCAACAGTACCACTTATGTCTTCCTGATTTCAGCTGTCCTGGTGGATGTAAAGCTGTGATCTCCTTGTTGATTTACATTGCCCAATGACTTATGATAAACACATTTTCATGTACGTACTGGCTACTTGTACATCTTCTCTTAGAAATGTCTATTCAGATCCTTTGCTCCCTTTTTTTTACTGCTGTGAAATACACATAACAAATTTTCCCATCTTATTCATTCATAAGGGTGCAATTCAGTGGCATTAAGTATAGCTATCACTAGTATAAATTTCTAAAACTTTATCATGATCTAAAGCAGAAAACATTAGGTAATAGTTCCCCATATCACCCTTCTCGAGACACCTATTAATGTTTTATTTTCTATTTCTGTAAATTTTCCTACTCAGTGTAACTTATACATACAAGCAAAATCAAATGATACTTGTACTTTTGTGCATGGCTTATTTTACTTAGCAAAATGCTTTCAAGGTTTATCGGTATAATAGAACTTTATTCTTTTATATAGCTGAATGATAGTCATTGTGTATATATTTCACATTTTATTTATCTGTTCCCTGCTTGTGAACATACAAAGATTGTTTCTACCTTTTAGCTATTATCAAAAATGTTGCTATTGAAATAAGGGATCAAATATTTGAATCCTCGCTTTCAATTAGACATAGGACAGAAATTACTGGGTTGTATAACTATTCTATATTTATACTCTTGAGGAACTATCAAACTGCTTTGCATCATGAGTGTACCATTTCATACTTCCCACTGGCTATGCACAATGGTTCTAATTTCTTCATATTCTCTCCAATATATACATAATGTATATTGTATATAATCTCATATTTATATATATATAATGACCACCATAATAAATGTGAAGTGATGTTTTGCTATAGTTATTGTTCATTTTAAATTGGGCTATTTTTAAATACTGAGTTGAAAGAGTTCTTCACGTATTTTGCATAGCTCTTTGGATCAAATGTCTGTTATACATTGCTGATGCCTCACATAAGTTAGAATCTCCCATAATGGCTTCCTTCTATTTATTGGTCAAAAATAACACTTGGAAAGAGGAACATCCATGTGAGTGAAGAGTTTCTGCACTGGATTCACTGAGCAGGTGAGGCTCAGTGTACAGGAGAGTACAAGAGTAGTATTTAGGACAAATGCAGCTTCAGTTACCACCATGCCTCTTTGTGCATATTCCACCTCCATGTGTATAACTTTTCACTTTTTAAGATTTGTTAATAATTCTTTCTCAAACCCAGAAATTACTTTAAAATTCATGGCTACTTTCAATTGGTGAAATTAAAAGCAGCCATTTTGGCCTATTAATGAAGAGCAATTTTAGAAAATCACATTGTGCTGGGAAATGATATTTTGTAAAGGTAGCAAAATCTCTGAGTGCAAAATGAACAGAGACAAGGTAGGGAGAGGAACAGTTCCTGTGCGTGGCTAAATGATGCTTTTCCATTTCCTTAGCACAGAACATGTCAGGCCAGCCTAAGTGTTCCCATTCAAATTGAGCAGCAGAGGACAGCCCAGACGGAATACAAATAGATCGGGAGAAGTGGAGCAGGGTTAGCGAAGTGTGCAGTGGGCGAGATTGATGTTGATACCCTTCACTGCCAAGTGAAATGCCAATAATGCTTGTATAGCATTTTGTGAGGGCAATGGGAGTATTGATTCCTGAGCAATAATAAAGAATGAAGCCGCTCTCTCAGGTTTAAAAATATTGGCAACTGTTACAAAGAATTGACTCATAGGGGCCTGAGTGCTGGCCTATCTTAATACAAATAATTCAGGCTTCAGAAGGATTTCAAGAGCGGTCAGGCATGCTTTGCAGGCGCTGACTGCTATTAATTCCCCTGCAGCATCCATAGGCCTCCCAGTCTATCAGCAAATTGGTCTTAGTAAGGAGGAAGCTAAATGGATTCCTGAGGTCTCACTGAGAATGAGACAAGAGTAAAAATGGGAGACAGAAAGGAAAGGCAGAAACACAGAAAGTCTATAAATTTTTACAAATACACTTTTAAAGTTATAGATCCTGTTTGCATTTTTCCTACAGATGAAGTAATATATATGGCAACAACGTAAACTAAGGAACACTGTGCTTTTAAACACATTTCCACTATATGTATGATTTCTGAGAATAGTATTTTAACCTATATATTACAATAAATTTTGCACACAGAAACCAAAACAGAATGCTTGTAAGTGTATAGAACTATTATATCTAATGATATCATATTCTTGGCGGGACATTTAACACTCATAGATTTATAAGAAGCTGGAAAATTGGGCAGAGAAGGAATATAGTACCCACTACAATAGTCACCCTTTCCTAAAATAGGATAAACACAGGGAGGAATTAAAATCAATTATAAACATCAGGGTAGTTGATGTCTTAACTTTTGCAAAGAGCAAAAACTATTTGCTTTCATATGAGTTTCACTTGGTCTAAGAATTATCAACCTATTTCAAATAATGAAATATTTAAAAATATAGAACCATGGGGATGGGGATGAGGGATGTTTCTCAGTGCTAGAGCACTTGCCTAGACTGTATGAGGCCATGGGTTCAATTCTTGGCACGGAAAATAAATAAATAACTTAAATACAGAATTATATTCAGAAGAGAAATTTTTGTTTACTGTACATGTATGTAATTATGAAACATATATATGCAGACACATAGACATATGCAAATTATACAGTAACTGATAACAAAGAAAATGTGTACTGGTTTAGGTTCAACTATCACTTAAGGGGAGACATGCTTTTAAAGATTAGAAAATGTGCGAAGGCTAAAGCTCAGTGGTAGAGTGCCTGCTTAACATGTGAGAGGCCCTGGGTTTAATTCCCAGCACCAAATACATAAATAAAATAAAAATAGATACTGGCAAACTGCAATAAAATTTATTATAGATGTGCACTGGTTTTCCAACATGTTCATGCATGAGTAATTTGGGTGTTTTTTTTTTTTACTTGCTTGTTTTTGCTTTATTTTGTTTGCTACTCTACCTTTTATCACTCCTGAAGGCACTTGTGCTATTCTAACTAAAATAAGAGAGAGAATTAGAAGACACTGGGTAGAGGAAACAATGGCCTGATAAAAAAAAATCAACATTAGGGGCCAGGGATATAGCTCAGCAGCATAAGCACCTGCCTGGCAAGCGCAAGGTCCTGAGTTCGATTCCTGGTACCAAAAAAATAAAATAAAATAAAATAAAATAAAATAAAAATTAAAAAAAAACATTAATCATATCAAAGAAGCACTAGAGATCTAAGTCAGCTGGTGTAGTTATCCAGACTAGCCTAAATTGGGTTCTTTAGCAGTGCAGATTTCTCCTACGCAGTTTATAAATGCTGACCAAAATACATTTTTGTGTGTCTAATGTTGTCAAAGAAATAGTTATTGTCATATGCCCCTGGTGAGAATGGGATACCACAAGCAACACCTCAAAATATACCAAAATTTAAGCCATTCTTAATTTAACCCAGAAATTATACATAGATATGTGGATATTCACAAAAATTCACCATAAGATATTTCACAGTTGCATTGTTTATGACATTAAAATACCAAAGGAAAACAACTAAACGTCCATCATCAAACAATGAAGTGACTTTAAGTGAAATAAGCTCTTGTCAAAAATGAAGGAACTTGGTATTCATGGGACTGACACTGCAGGCTGTCCAGTGTCAGTATCTTCTGATTCTCTTCTGCCTTGGGAGGAGGGTCCTGGTTTCCTTCTCTGACCACCCTTGCCGCTCTGCACATGATGAGGAATATGTGACTGTCCAGTCTCAAGAAAGGGCTGCTTGGCAAACACCACACAGAGTCACAGCTTGGCCTTTGTCAGAGAAGAGGAAAAAGGAGCCTTTGCTGCTCAGGACTGTTTGACTTGAAATTTTCTGATTTGTAGCTGAAAGCAACCAAATAACAGATTTTTAAATAGGTTACTTTAAAAAGCAACTGTATAAAATATAGTACTCCATCTGGCTCCATTTTTGTCACTAGATATTGTATATATGTATTACAAAATTTTAATTATTTTGATGACTTATAGAAATATTATACCCGATCTCTAATTTGTGTTTCTGCTCTAAGTTACTATTATGAATGGATATTATGATTAAAGTAAGAAGAAAATCATTTTTCCTCCCATGTAATGTATTTAGATACCCATGATCCAACGATCTTTCTACCTCTGTCTTCCCTCCCTCTTCCCTAACTTCTAGTAACCACTATTCCACCCTCTACTTCTATGAAATCAACTTTTTAGCCTCCACATATGAGTGAAAATATGTGCTATTTGTCTTTCTGTACCTGGCTTGTTTTGCTTAACATAATGTCCTTGAGTTTCATTCAGGTTTCCATAAGCAATAGGATTTCAACAGCAGAGGAAAATAACTAAAGTTCACAACAATTTGTTATATATTTTATAAAGATCTAGAAGAGAGGTATTCAAAGTTCCTAACAAAAAGAAATGATAAATGCTTAAGGGGATAGAAATGCTAGTTACCTAGATTTGATCATTACACATTAAATATATTAACTGAATTATCAACTGTATCACACAATTATGTATAATTATTGTCACCTAAATTTTTAAAAATATTTACACATTACTGAGCATTTTGTATCAATAAAACTCACAGAACTTGAAAAAATAGAAAAACATTTTTAAAATCCTTACCAATGAAGTTAACATAAATAACTTGCTGGTAATATGTGTTTATCTGGTTCTATAGCAACTGAGAGCCAGGAATGCCAAGTTATAGTTTAATTATGACTATAACAGGTTACAGAATCGAAGTTTCCTTCCATATCAGCAGGTGACGTTTAGGGTTAGACCTCCCACTGAATCCGTGATCTATGCAGCAAGTACTAAATATGAAGGTACATGCTGTCTAAAATTAAAATCATTTTCTTGTTGCTATTTTGATATAGTAATGTAACTTCATTATTTTATTAATTTATTAAAAGCATTTTTGAACATCTCTTATGATCTAGGCAACATGCTAGTCAAGCAGAATGAGATGATAAAGATGAATGAAAAATGGCTCCTACCCTGCAGGAGCTCACAGTCTAAAAAGAAAAGCAGGCATTGCAAGTGTGCATCATAAGATACTGCTGAAATAGAAGTAGGCAGAAAGTAAATTATAATATAAAGAAGAAGGTGTTTAGTTTCAGTACTGGGCCAGGAAGATATACAGACATTTGATTTGGGTTTTAAGTAGTAAGTAGGACCTTCGCATAGAATGGAGGAGATAAGCCTAAGAGAGAGAAAAGACAAGAGGTTATAATCATACACGGGGTGACCTGGGGAATTCCAATGAATTAGTTTGGCTGCAGGATAAAAAATGTAATGAGCAATGAGAAGGGAAAAGTTGGATAAAGTACCTGTACTCAATCTTTAGATAATGGGGCATTGTCTAAGTTTTCTAAATCAAACTGGTCACATGACCAAATCTCTGTGTTAATTAATATTGCATAATACTCTTGGGGAAATGTAATTTCAGAGAAACTACTTTAGAGGATAATACAATAGTCCAGGAAGGCAGTAATGAGGATGCAATATACAGCAGCGCTAATGGGATTACATATTAGTGGAGAAGAAAGGAGCTATTTAGAGGTAGAATTGGGAATATATTGTGGTGGTTTTGAGGTAGGAGAACAAAAAGTAAGAACTGATTTCAAGTAGCTAATTCTAGAAATAGATGGTATCTTAAGTGGTATAGAAAATATAGGAAGAAGAATTGATGGGGATATGGGTAACATAGTAATCTTGATCTCAGAAGAATGACTTTGAAGTACCTAAGGGAGAGATGGGCAAAGATGGTTAAGAAGAGTTTACCAATATCTTGACTGTTTTTGTTTCTCTCTAATTTTAATTTTTAAAAGTTATATCTTAAAATTATATCCAATCTTTATCATTAAGGGAAGAGTTGTAAATTTTCTTTGGTCACTGACAGAAAGGAGTAGCAAAGAAGCTTGTGTTGTATTTTAGGAATGAAATAAGAAAAAATATCTTCAAGGATTAATCATAACCCAGAGCCTAATGCCAGTTTGCACAGTGAATTGGAACTCACATTACTCCTTTACTCCATAAGGTATGAGCTGTAACACTAAGACCACACTTTATCAAGAACCTTTGCAATACCTGCAGTCTCAACTAAAGCAAGAGCTGGTGCAAGATGGTGGAGTACTCCCTGACAGCTATCACAGCCTTTCTGCCACCGGGACTTGAGATAGCTGACAAATGGCTACTCTCTGAAAAGAAGGAGAACTCCAGGAATCAAGAAAGAAGTGACAGGAAAGCTAAAACTCATGGGAAACAGGCAACAAAGAGAAAAGAGCAGAGTAGTCCACACTGCCAACCCTGGCTCCAGGTTGGGTACGGAGCCAACTTCACGAGCACAGTGTAAGCTTGGAGGGGGCTGCAGCCTCAGTGGTAAACAATGGATAAGCAGGGCCGGACCAGGATAAAGCCATAGTTATTGAAAGCTACTGTAGGGATTTACTTTGAAAGCATGGCAGACTAGCTCCAGAGAAGAAAGCCACTGCAACCCTTGCCATATCTAGGAGTGGGAAAACCAGGACCCAGTTTGAGGGAGGGCTTACTGTTTAGGAAGAACTCCTTCAGGGACAGGAAGTCACAGAACAACTGCACATCTTAAAGGAGGAGAGGTTATTTTGGCTCACTGTTTTAGAAGTTTCCATTCTTAAATACTTGGCAGCATGGTGGATGTACCAGGACAGAGGAAAGCTGCTCACCTCATGGCAACTAGGAAGCAGAGAAAAAAGGGAATAGCCAGGGAGGAAATATATCCTTCCCTCATGGCCCCTATGACCTGCCTTTTCCAACCAGGGCCTACTTTCCAACACCAGACAGCTGTGGGGCTTCTATAATGCATTCACCATTCCACAAGGCCCTCCTTCAAGCACGTGAGGCTTTGGGGGAACATCTAGATATAAACTGTAACACTCCCTGGAAGGCCTACACAGTGTGGAGCTCAGGCTGTAGAAGACACAGTGGTCAACAGCACTGTCCTCTGTGGGAAGGAGCCAGGCTTATCACTGTGGTTTTCTGAGGGGGTTGGATTGGAAAACAGTAAGATGGAGACCAATGGATTCCTGGGCTCCTCTCAGTTCTGTGTTCAGTGGCAGTCTGTGCTGCTGCTAGAATGCTAGTCACATTCCAGGTACATGGAGAAGGGGTCCTCTGGAACAAGTGGGGACTCCTCACCAACCAGCATGCCTCAGAGCTCACTGGGGATAGCCAGGGCGTGGAGTACACAGAAGGACACAAACCAACCCCAGAAGCCTCTGGAGTGAATACAACCTTGAAACAGACAATGTGTCATTTACTCCCCCTCCCCCCATCAAAAACCGCAGCGCAGGACTTGACACACACAGTCTGTTAAGTGAGTAACAGCAACAGGCCCCGTTTGTGACTCACTCCCTCTCACCACACCCATGGGTTCCAATGCTCTTAGCCTTAGGAAGAAACTTTTTCTGTCTAAACCTCTTCACATGGAAGAACTTTCTAGACCCATTTTTCTATTTTTGTTTTTTCTTGCCTTTTTTCCTTCTTTTTTTTTCCTTGTTTGTTGTTTTTTCTATTATTTTCATCTAATTTTATTTATTTTCTACCTATTATTTGCATTTTAGTTTTTCACTATTTTCTCCACTTTCTCATCTTACCTTCTTTTGCTTTTTTCAAATCTTGTTTCTTGTCTGATTTTTCCCTTTCCTCCACCCCATTTTAAATCAATACATTTTTATTATTACTTGTAACCTTTATAAATTTTTAGCCTTTTAGTTTACTTGATAATATTATGGCTGCCGTCATTTATATTGTAATGATGGTGTAGTAGTTCTTTTCATTGACTTTTACTGTATACTAGTATCTGGTTTGTGTTCATGTTGTTATCGTTCCTTAAGATTGTTGTCTCCTCTGTGAGCAGTACCAAAGATCAAATATGCAAATGAAAACCCTTACATAAAAGTGAAAGAAACATTCACCCCAACAGATGCACAAATTTGAATATAGAAACACAAGATACACAAATTACAAAACACAAATTACAAAAAAGGGAAGGCAATATGACCCTTCTAAACGTCCATAACTCATGAGTAAATGAATGCAAAGATATCAAAAGACATGAAATGCTGGATAATGAGTTCGAATGACTGATTTTCAAAATGATCAATGACTTCAAAGGCAATACAAATAAATAGCTGAATGTGTTAAGGAACACAGTTCAAAAATGAGCAATTCAACCAAAAGGCAGAGATTCTGAATACAGATCAGACAGAAATTTCAAAAATGAAAAATATAGTAAATCAAATCAAAAATCAGTGAAAATTCTCACCAATGTACTTGATCAAGCAAAAAGAAAGAAGTTTGGGCCTTGAAGATGAGATTCATGGGTTATCACAATCAGACACTAGTAAAGAAAATAATAATTTAAAAACTATGAACAATACATGCAAGAACTCTGGGACATGGTTAAAAGACTAAATTTACAAATTTTGATGTAGAAAATGATGCTAGAGTTCAGAATAATGGCACAGAAAATCTATTCAGTGAAATAATAGAAAACTTCCCAAATGTGAGAAAATATATGGATTAAGTATTAGAGGCATTTATAGCACCAAACAAGCATGGCCACAAAAGAAACTCCCCACATCATATTGTAGCTAAAAATCTAGGAGTACAAAACAAGGGAAAATACAGAGTCACCTTGGTTCATGAACTTAAAATGTTGCACAATTCTGGAAAAAAGACTTATGCTCACGTTGATGTGGGAAATTTGGCTACAGTCATGTTTGTTACGCAATGCAGAGTTCTAAAACAAAAACAAAATTTTTCCAAATACTTCTGTTCACAAACCAAATTTTTCACAAATGAAAGTGTTTATGAACTGAGGTACCACTGTATTTATAGCTGGAAGAGTGAAATGCTAAGTTACTTATAGATGTAAATCTATCAGAGTAACTGCAGACTTCTCTGCTGAAACTCTAATGGCCAGAAGACCACGGAACTGCATATTTCAAGCCCTGAAATAAAATAACTTCCATTTTGAACTACTATATTCAACAAAGCTAACTTTCAAAACTGAAGGAGAAATAAAGACCTTCCACAAGATCAGCATAAACCAAACAATTAATAACAACAAAGCCAGCATTGCAGAACATACTTAATGGAATCCTATACACAAAAGAGGAAAAGTATATAAGTTTTGAGAATTAGGAAAGAATCAAACACTAGAAAAAAAATGAGAGGAATTTATATATACATATATATATATATATGTATGTATATAGACATATATATACACTATAATCCTGAATGTCTTAAGTCTCCAATCAAAAGACAGATCTTCAGATTGGAATTTTTAAAAGACCCAACTATTTGCTGATTGCAAGAATCATACCTTATTATTAAAGACATAGAAACAGAGAGTGAAAGGATGGAAAACAACAGTACATGCAAATGTAATCTAAAAGCTAGCAAAACTATTTATAATAATATACAACAAAGCAAACTTCAAGACAAAATTAAGTAAGACAAAGAAAGCTACTACATTTTGGTAAAGGGAAGAACCTGCTAGGAAAATATAACAGTTGTAAATATGTGCATCAAATATTAATGTACTCAAACTCATAAAACAAACATTTTTCAATAGAAAAAGATATATATGTCCCACAACAATACAGTAATAGGATAACTTCAATACTTCACTCTCACCAATGAATAGGTAATCTAGATCCCCCAAAATAAGCATCAGAATTAAACTATTCCCCAGAGAAGTACACTCAACAGACATCTATAGAACTTCCATCCAACAACTGCAAAATATATATTTTTTCAGTGGCTCATGGAACATTCTTCAAAATATGTACTTTAGATCATAAAGTCTTGACAAATAACAAAAAGTGAAATAATTTTTTGTACTTATCATAATGAAATGATAAAAAAAAATGGCCAAGAGATACTTTGGAAATTATGCAAACATCTGAAGATTGAACAATTCACTTTTGGGGGCTGGGGATTTAGCTCAGTGACACAGTGCCTGCCTGGCAAGTGCAACATTGTGAGTTCAATTCCCAGTACTAAAAAAACAAAACAAAACAAAACAAAAAGAACAATTCACTTTCCAAAATAGAAAGCCCAGAATCAGACAGATTCATTGCTGAATTTTATCGGGTCTTTAAGGAATTAACACCAATGTTCCTCAGTCTAATCCACAAAACAGAAAGGGAAGAAAATCTTCCCAACTCATTCCACCTCCAATAAGATACTGATAACAAAACCAGAGAGGGTACAACAAAAAAGAAAACTATAGACCAATGTCATTGACAAACATAGATGTACAAAATCTTCATAAGTACTTACAAACCAAATTTAACAACACATTAAAAATATCCTACCCTATGATCAAGTTGGTTTCTGTCCAGGGATGCAAGGATGCTTCAACATACACAAACCACTAAATGTATCATACCATATCAGTAGAATCAAAGATAAAAATCACATGATTATATCAATTGAAACATGCATTTGACAAAATTCAACACCTGTTTAAAATAAAAAGCCTGAAGAAATTAGCTATTGGAGTATGATACCTCAATACAGTATAATAAAAGCTATAGACAGGACACCAACAGCCATTATCATATTGAATGGGGAAAAACCAAATGCATTTTCTTGAAAATCACGGATGAGACAAGAATGTCCTGTCAAAATTCCTATTCAATTCAGTACTTAAAAATTTAACCAGAGTTATTATGCATGAAAAAGGAAAAAAAGAAGATGAACAGCAAGGAAAAAAGTGAAATTATTCCTGCTTGCAGATGATATGAGTCTATGTTTAGAAGACCCTGAATCTTCTACCAAAAGACTCTTAGAATTGAAAAACAAATTCAGCAAACTAGAAGATATAAAATCAACATAAAAATTCAGTAGTCTTCTTTGCACTAATAATGAACTGGCTAAAGAGGAAATCAGAAACATAATTTCATTCTCAATAGTGCGAAAAAGTTAAAATACCTAGAAATCAATGTAACCAAGCAGCTGAGAAATCTCTACAATGAAAATTACAGAACACTGAAAAGGAAGTTAAAGAAGATAATAAAAGACAGAAAGACCCTATCATTTTTGCTTTTCAATGCATATTTTTACTGCATCAACATTGAAGAAAATATTATTTAAATCAAAGCTTACACAATTTAAACTAACAAGAAACTATATAGAGAGCATATGTAAACCAGAAAGCCTCAAAGTCTCTTAAATACTATACTCCTCACAAAAGCATGTTAAATTACTATAATGTTTAAAACAATAGTTTTTATGGCTTTGACATACTTATAGTTGCTAATATGTTGCTTAAACTGCAGGCAAAGATCTGGTCCACCTAAATACATACATTCCATTCTTAACACTTTCTCTAGCTTTGAATTTGTGCTTATGTATATTTAAACTGTCTAATATGAACACTTTACATAATGCCTCAGAAAGTAGCAAATAGATATATTATACATAATATATATATTAAGCTTTACAATATACAGGGAAAAGCTGGAAAATAAGTTATACATATTCTTGATAAACACATGAAAAAGTGTTTAGTGTCATTAGCTAGCAAAGAAGTACAAATAAAGACAATAAGGTACAACTCCACACCCACTAGGACATCTAAAACAAAGTATTACTGTGGATATGGAGAAACTGTAACTCTTTACATGGCTGGTAGGATTCTACAGTGGTAATCACTTTAGAAAATAGTTTGGTAATTCCTCCAAACATTAATTATAGGTACCTATGACCCAGTAATCCCACTCCTAGGTGTACACCCATGAGAAATAAAAACCTGCATTTGAACAAAAACTAGTACAAGAATATTCACAGAAGCTTATTAATGATATTTCCAAAGTAGAAACAAACAAAATGTCCATTCATTGATAGATGGATAAATAAAATGTGACATCTATAAATGAAATATTATTCAATAATAAAGTAAAATTGAATTCATAAACATGCTACAACATAGGTTAACCTTGGAAAAAAATCAAAGAAGCTAGTCATAAAGAACCATATATCATAAAATATAATGCTTTTTATATGAAGTTTCCATTATCTATAAATCCATAGACACAGAAAATAGATAGAGTAGTTGCCTATATCTGAGGAGATGGCAGTATGGCTGCTAAAAGGTAAATTCTTTTTGAGAGTGATAAAAATGTTCTAAAATGGATTGTTGTGATAGTTTTTCAACTCTACATTGAAGCTATTGAGTTATATACTTTAAAAGAATGAATTGTTTGATATATGAATTATACCTCAATAAAGTCATTTAAAAAGCTAACCTCTGGCCACACAAAAACCTTCACACATATGGTTTCAATGGCTTCATTCATAATTTCCAAGACTTGGAAGCCACTAAAATGTCCTATTAAGGTGAATGGATAAATAAACTACTCTACATCCAGATAATGGGATATTATTCAGCACTAAAAAGAAATGAGGTATGAAACAATAGAAAAGACAGCAAGAAATATTAAATGTATATTACCAGTAAGTAAAAGAAGCCAGTCTGAAAGGGCTACATATTATATGATTCCAACTGTGTGATATTCTAGAAAAGGAGGCATAATTCTAGAAATTATGGAGGCATTAAGAAAAACAGTGGCTAGAGGGCCAGGAGTGATGAATAACACAGAATATTTTGGGAGCAGTACAACTATTACATATGCCCATATAATTATAGATATATGCCATTGTATATTTGTCCAAATCCACAGACTACATACACTTAAATGTAAATGATGGACATTCAGTGATAATAATATGCCAGTGTGAGCTTACTGATTGTAACAGTCCTGCTCTTAGAAGTCCTCAATAGTAGAGACTACACATGTATGTGGGAAGTCTCCCTATCTTCTGCTTAATTTGCTGTGAACTTAAAACTGCTTTAAAAAATAAATATTGGACAATCTAACCTCTGACAAAATTCAGCTACCAAAAAGAAAAATAAGTAGTACCACAAAGGGGACAGGATAGCAGACACAAAAGAGGCAATTCAGGATTGTGGCTATTTATGTCATCTGCTTTGGGTCATTGAAATTAAATCTGCTACAAGCTAAATGTGTATCCTTTGACAGGATACTTAATCCCTCTATGCTTCAGCTTTCCTATCTGCACAAAGGAGCTTTTACTTGTACATACTTCACAGAATTGTTATATTTGAATAGTGAATGGCACATAATAAGTATTCAAATAATATTTATTATTATTAAAATCATAAATGATAGAAGCAAATATATTATTTAAGTGTTGATATAAAAACATCTAGCAAATATATATTTCACAAAAGTACCTCAAGAATTATTGAAAAGTAGCCGTACAAATTTATCAAGGAAATTAAATGGCACATAATAAAATTCTACCAGCAAAAGTAGAAGCTTTAGAAGATTTTTAATTGTTTTTGTTCACATCTCTGTTTTGTTTTTCTGCTTCAAATAGTGATCAGGCAATATCTTTGTGCATACATAATTTTTACATTCTCACTGTAGCATTGAGCTATATTCATAAACATGGAATAATCAGTCAAACTATAAAGCACACAGAATTTTGCTAAGAATGGCAAATTTATCTGCATGAGAGTTACACTTATATTGCATTCACCATATCAAGGTTCATTAATACATTTCCACACAACATCTCTTACCAAAGAGACAAAACATCTTGATTTTTTGTGACAATGAGAAATGGTCTTAGTGCAGCTTTAAATCGTTTCACTCTTATGAATATGGTTCAACACTTTTAAAGGTTTTGAAAGGCAATTGTATTTTTTAATTGAGAAATTTTTTAGTTTGGTTGTTAGTCATCTTCAATTTTTAGAAATCTTTTGCAGTTAGAAACATTAATCCACTGTCAATGATATAAGCAGGTTATCTTTTCCTTTTTCACTGTCTGCCTTCCTGTGTTTATGATGAACAGTGTTGTGTAATGGTTGCCATAGAATGGTTTCTCCTCACTTGCCTAAGTTACTGACACTTTTCCTTTACACCTTCATTTTGAGTCATAGTTAAAGAAGGTTATCACTTCATCAAAGATTATTTTAAAATCAATCCATGTTTTCTTCTACTTCTGTCACATTTCATTTTTACCTTTCAATATATATCAATTTTACCTTTCAATATATATCAATCTGGAATTTACCTAGCTTAGAGAATGGTTTTATTCTCTTCTACCTATCTTGTTATACTACAACCGCTAACTAAAAAGTCATACTTTCACTGCTTATTTAAGATATTGTTTGGGCTGTTATAAATTTCCATAAATAGAACTTTCTCTGCTTCTGACTATTATTTTCCACAGGCCTGACTGTTTCATCATGTTTCAATAGCCCACTGTTTCAATTATTAAGATCTTATATATGTGATGAGTGATAGCCCCATCCCTTTATTTTTAAAGCTTTTCTGTCTATTTTCATTTGTTCTTCCAAATAAACTTCATCATGGACTTATCTATCTGGTAAAAGTGCCCATTCTGAGAATAGTTCTGCAGCAATTTTCCCTGAGGGAAGGCCTCACACCTAGCCTGTACTAAGTCAAACTCCTATCTGTTGTCCCAGAAAGCTACAAATGGAACAGGAAGACACACTTTCTGTAGTCCATGGTTAGATGAAAAGGTTTAAAACATTAGAAAAGCGCAGGAATGAAACTATTTTACCAATATGGACCTTTGGGTTATATTTTTCATAACAATAAATACTTTCTAAAAATGGGAGAAGCAACATCATATCAAATGGAAAAATTGTTGCTTACAATCATCAGAATAATGGTTTGGTAGAAAATTAGAAAAACAATTACAGACTCAGTCTCTGCCCTCCAGGCACTCGCAGCAGACAGGAGGTCTGCACTCAGAAGCCCCAGTGACTTCTCTGGCTGGTGAGGGGGTGTGTAGCTCCTCCCTGCATATGCCCTGTGCCAAGTGAGAAAGTGACCCAAGAGCCGCTGGTCCCACAGTTCGAGTCCATGCTTTACTCACACCACCATGGTTCCCAGCTGAAACTCACAGAGAGAGCCAGGTATTTCCCATCTACTCCCTGAGGGTAGAGTGGGTGACCCAGAACCCCATTGCCATTACAGACTGGGTCTCTGCCCTCCCTGCACCCATAGCAGACAGGAGGTCCTCATTCAGAAGCCCCAGGGACTTCTAGCTAGAGGAGGCACATGTGGCCTCTCCCTGCATGCACCCGGCGCTGAGTGAGTAAGTGCTCCAAGAGCTGCTGGTTCAGCTGTTCGAGTCAGTGCTTTACTTG
This sequence comes from Chinchilla lanigera, assembly GCF_000276665.1. Taxonomy (NCBI): domain Eukaryota; kingdom Metazoa; phylum Chordata; class Mammalia; order Rodentia; family Chinchillidae; genus Chinchilla; species Chinchilla lanigera. The sequence goes on along the minus strand of NW_004955530.1, from coordinate 2,367,062 downwards.
CACCCGGACACCCTGGGGGTCACAGGCACAGGCAGTCTGTAATTGCTTCCTGTCCAGCCTGCATCTGATTTCTGTATGTGTCCTGAACTGACTGGAGACACAGAAACAGGTGGTTTGCAAACTGTTGATCCTACAATCTGTGTCTGGGTTTTGCCTCTACCCTGAACTGCCTGGGGACATAGGTCCACTGGATCAGGATTGTCACACCAGTGCAACCCAAGTCTGGGATGTGCATGTGCCCTAAACCGCAAGGGGACACTGGATCAGATGGTCTGCCATCAGCTGACACCAACGCCTACATCTGGGACCAGGGATAACTAGATAAAAATCAACAACTGCCAGAAAACCCAACACTAACTAGTGCTTTTCAGGGGTCACTGAGGGGTAAACCTGACCAACAGGAAAACTAGGGACACTAGTGGCCTTTGCTGTGTAGCTCCTGAAGAGGGAAACTGAGCTTTTTGCATCCAGTAGTAAACATGACAAAAGACAGGACTAAAACACAATCCTAGAACTCCACCCCACTCAGAACAAGTCCAGGAGACATCAACATAGGAGAACTTGGTAAACACATGCCTGAAATAGCTGAAATGACTGCAATGGAAGTAAAGAAACAACTCCAGAAGGCCATAGAAGAGATGAGATCAGAAATAATCTGTCATGCAAAAAATGAAATGAAAATAATAATGAAGGAACTGCTCAAAAATTCTGAAAAAGAAACATATAAGAAAATAGAAGAACAAAGGCAAAGGACAGAAGCATTACATGAAAAATACAGAAAGGACTTAGAACCTATACACCGGATTCAAAGAGACTTCCAGGAAAACAAAGCTGCCAATGAAAGCTGCCAAAACTGCTTGAATGAAGTGAAGATAGAATCTCAGACTTTGAAGACAACATGGCAGATAGCGACCTTGAAAGAAAGGATCTTCTAAAATCAAGGATCCAGGAAAAAATTCAACAGCTGAAAGATGAGGCAAAGAGGAATAATGTATGACTTATAGGAGTCAGTGAAACAGCAGGAGGCAACACAACTGACATGAAAAGATTATTTGCACAAATAATAGCAGAAAATTTCCCAAGCATGGAAACAGAACCTGATATACAAGTAAATGAGGCATACAGAACTCCAAATGACCAAAGCTAAAATAAAACGACAACCAGACATATAATAGTCAAGTTCCCAGATCTGCAGCAAAAAAGCAGAACATTACAAGCTGCTAGAGAAAAGAAACAAATTACCTATAAAGGAAAGCCCATCAAAATCACGACAGACATCTCAGCACAAACCATCCAATCGAGAAGAGCTTAGAGCGAAATATTGCAGGTCCTAAGACAGAACAGCTTCCAACCAACACTGATGTACCCTGACAAACTACCCCTCAAATTCAGCGGAAAAATAAAATACTTTCACAACAAAGAACAATTGAAGAACTTCATGAGTGCCAAGCCAGCATTACAAAGAATACTAAAAGATATTCTAGACAGAGAAAAATCTGACCACAATTTCAGGAACAACAGTAGAAATGAAACGTCAAGAAGAGCAAACAAGTAAACAGGTAGAAAAAGTAGGACACCAATGCAAGTAAATAACATGACAATGATAAATCAATACATATTGGTTACAACTATAAATGTACATAGCCTCAATTCTCCAGTTGAAAGAAACAGACTGGCAGAGTGGATTAAAAAACAAAATCCAGTGATATGCTGTATACAGGAAGCACATTTCACTCGAAAGGAAATCCATAGACTAAAAGTCAAAAGATGGAAAACAATCCTTCATGCAAAAGGAACCCAAAAAAAAGCAGGTGTAGCTATTCTGTTTGCAGAGAGTGTAAACTTCAAACTGGCAACAATCGAAAGAGATAAAGAAGGTCACTACATACTAGTCAGGGGAAAACTGCAAGAAGATGAGATAACAATCATAAACATCTATGCACCAAATATGGGCGCTCCAAATTATATAAGACAAATCTTAACAGGCATGAAAACCCATATAATTAATACCACTATTGTAACAGGGGACCTTAACACCACATTGACACAAAGA
>NW_004955530.1:2307369-2362807 GCF_000276665.1 Chinchilla lanigera | reverse complement strand
CCTGAGGATCAATGGAACAGACTGGAAGAAACAGCCACAACCAAAAACATACTCAGTTCCCTAATCTTTGATAAAGGGGCCAAACAAACTCACTGGAAGAACGATAGTCTCTTCAATGAGTGGTGCTGGAGAAATTGGCTTAATAACTGCCAAAGACTAAAAATAGACCCAAGTCTATCACCATGCTCCAAACTCAAGTCAAAGTGGTTCAAAGATCTCAATATTAAAGCAGAAACACTAAATCTATTGGAAGAGAAAGTAGGTAAACCCTTGAAGACATAGGGGTAGGAAGAGTGTTCATGAACAAAAACCAAACTGCACGTGAAACACTTGAAAGAATCAACAACTGGGATCTTATCCTCCTGAAAGGTTTCTGCACATCTAAAGAAATCACCAGCAGAGTGAAAAGAAAACCCACAAACTTGGAAAAAATTTTAGCTGACTGTCCCTCAGACAAAGGGCTTCTATCTCGAACATATAAAGAATTAAAAATTATCAGCCCCCCCCCCAAATTTAAAGACCCAGTCCAAAAATGGGCAACTGAGATGAATACACACTTCTGAGATAATGAAATACAAGTGGCAAATAAATACATGAGAAAATGTTCAGTATCATTAGTCATTTGAGAAATGCAAATTAAAACAACTTTGAGATTCCACCTTACCCCAGTAAGAATGGGTAGCCTTAAGAAATCAAGTACTATCAAATGCTGGCAAGGCTTTGGAGAAATAGGAACCCTTCTCCACTGCTGGTGGGAATGCAGACTGGTGAAAACACTGTGGAAATCAGTTTGGAGAGTCCTCAGAAAACTAGGTCTAGAGTTCTCATTTAACCCAGCTATTCCCCTTCTGGGTATTTTCCCAGAAGATCTAAAAACATCATATCACAGCAATAGATGTGCACCTATGTTCATAGCAGCACAATTTGTAATTTGCTCAATTGTGAAAGCAACCCATATGTCCATCCACCGAGGATTGTATAAGAAAATTGAGGTACTTTTATAGAATGGAATATTACTCAGCTATAAAGAAAGATAAACTCGAGGACTTTATAGGTAAATGGTCACAACTAGAGACCATACTCATAAATGAAATAAATCAGACCTGCATTTGCAAGTACTGCATTGTGTCACTAGTGTAAAACCTGAAAGAGTTACTTTAGACTCGGAGGTGTTATAGACATTGTGAAATGATAGGAAAACACTCAAGGGCAAAGGGCAACTGGGATGTGGGAAAAGAAAAGGGAAAGAATAAGAAGGGAAACAATGAGAAATTTTGTGTGTATGTATATACAAGATAGTTAACATAGTTTTTCGACTGTCTTCTATTTCTTTGCTCAAAGAAACTATCAATGAGTCCTTCATTGATCAATATTGCATGTCTATGTCTGTTTTCATGAGAAACCACTTTGAAGATATCAATATGTAATACAACAAGCATTGTTAATTTCCTACCACCTTCTTTGTAACTCTGTATTGTCTGTACTGTTCTTTTGCTATTTTGTAAAAAGTTGTCTATCTATTGATGTTTTACTCCTTTTATTTTTAAAATAAAAAAAAAGAAAATGAGAAAAACCAGTTGAACATTTGCTATCAAATATAGGCCCAAAAAGGGCATAAAGTGCTGCCTTACAAGTCTTTAAAATGGAGTGCTCACATGGAGAATACCAGTGAGGGCTCCTACTCAGCAGATCCTCCCACTTTTGTCTGGAATCTGAGGAAAAGTTGGTAGAAGAAGATACTGTTTAACTATTAAATTTTTCAGGTACTCCCTCAACTTTTTTTTCCTACCTGATGCAATATTTCTGCAAGAGGGCTACAAATCTAGGTGACAGAAGAAGAGATGATCCCTAAACAAGAAATTATACCTGTAAATATTTTTGGTGGAATTCCTGAGGATTTGATGGGATGGATTATACCTTTATCCATAGACCAAGTCAATGATTGCAGCTCTATTTCTTTGTGGCCAAAATAGTTACCAGTTGTGTGCATCTTGCCCCAGCTGCAATGAAGTAGACTGAACGCAAAGCAGTTTGGCCTTCTGTTGGTAATTCGCCACCATGGAAGGGGAATGGGACATCCTTCCAAAGATGCTATACTTTGGGTTAAAATTCATGACAAATTCAGAGAAAGAAATAGTAACTGAAGGGAAGGCATGAAAGAAGGCACAGAAGGGTCTGGGGATTTAGCTCAGTGGCAAAGTGCCTTCCTGGCAAGTGAAAGGTCGTGAGTTCGATTCCTGGTACCAGAAGAAAAACAAAAATAAAAAAAAGAAAGAAGGCACAGAAAGAAGAGTGCTCCACAAATGTTCCAGGCAGTTCCCAGTCAAGGTGACATAATCTTAACTCTCACAGCACTGTAGATAACTTACAATAGTATAGTTCATCCTTGATGCCCGATTTCCTCTGAAATTCTCCTGGTGCTCTTTTCGCTTTGTTTCTGTTCTGTGTCATTTTATTATGGTAAACCATAACTACTTGTATTATGATTCCTGAATATTAGGAGGCCTCCCAGAAAATAACCACATCTGACAGTGGTCCTGGAAACCCCTGAAGCAAATACTTCCTAGAATCCTTTTGCTTGACAGAGTCACTCATTTAAAGTTTTATACTTGAATAAATAAATGGCATACCCCCTGTGCCCACTCATGTTCTCCAGCACTAGAGTATACTGTGAGTGACATTCTTTCAGTAAGAAGGCATTCTATCTTAGTCACTGGAACAAATTGTCATGGTCTAGTTAACTTTATGTATAAGCAGAAGAGAACAAAATATTTGTGTTTTCTTCTTCAAAATATATCAAAGGAAATTTGAAATTCTTAAAACAAGCTAAAAAGCAAAAAGAAAATCATTTCTAACAATAATGTTGTGAGGACCAGTAAAAAGTTCTCTAAAAAGCAAATAGCAAATAAATGTTATAAAAAGACCCAAGGAACCCTCTGGCCCTAAACTAAAATAAAAATAACACATACAACTTGAAACAAAAACAATAAAAAAGTCTAACAAGGAAAGAAAATATCAACTACAATATGAATTTCTAAAAAAAATCAATAGGTTGGATGTTTGAAAGAATAAAGTAATATATAAATGTAAGGACATAATAAAAACTCCATCAGCTCTGAGGATAACTCAGACACTGAATGCCACTTACCTATATGGACATATTTCCTACACTTTGAATGGCTATCACTGGGATTAGGTTGTCTTATCCAGCTTTGGGGGGAATTTGGTTCAGTAGTCATTACCATGCTTAAAATACTGTAATATTTTCATTGTCTGACTTACTTAGGCACCTATATCCTAGCTACAAGGAGTATTTCAGTAAAATTACTTCATTCTCAAGTTACTATTAGATAAAGAGGGTATTATCAATTCTCACCTAGATGCACTCTTAGACACACCCCAAATCATGTTTGACCAAAGATGTAGGTACTTTACGGCCTCATCAAGTGAACCATCACCATGAGGAATAGATATGGAAACTCTGTCATGTGATATATGGCCTCAAACCCTGAGAAGGACTACAGAAGAACATAATAACTTGTTCTCTTAATAACTTGGGAAAAGCAGTAGCCCATAGTAAGCAAAGCAGAAATGTCAAGTCATCATGATAGCAGATGATAAAAGAAGAGTGCTTGAATAGAAATATTACTAAGTCCAGAAAACCCACCTAATTACCATTTTTCAAGGCCAGATCTAAATAACGTTCTACTTGCCAAAGCAGTGAGGATGCACAGATCAGAAGGGCAACAGCATTAATGGAAAGCTCAACAGTAGCTCTGATTTGTAGGCCAACCTGATGGTGGGAGATGCTGTATAAAATTTGGCCCTATCATAGCAGAAAGGAATTACAAGATTACCAAAATTGTAGGCCTCATATAGCAGCATTGAATTGTCAGAAACAACATGGCACAATTATAGTGATGAATAGCAAGTTTGCATGCCAGCAAGTGGAGTTATTCTGGAGGCAGCTATAGATTATGTAACCAAACAGGGCTCCCTAAGAGCAAAATCAATGAACGCCGAACAAAAGTGTGATTGTATACAGTGAAATGAATCTAGAATGGATGTTAAGGAAGCTGGCTGAGCACATGAAGTGACGTGCATCCAACACTGCCTGTCATGATCAAGGTTCTATCAGACTCAACAGAACACAGGTCAGATGAGCCTAACAGCAATGCACTGTGAGATTAAATTAGGATTTCCAGATTTGGGCATGAATAGGGATAAATCGAAAAAGTAAGCAGCACAACCAGATGGTTAGTTTCCTGTCATCTATCACTGTCAAGCTGGCACCTGTTGTCCTGGCACTTCCTTATAATCAGCTAAAGAAGGAGTATAAAGTCCACGCTGGCACATGTTTTTTTGGGTCAATGTGTGGGTACAAGCTGAAAATGGAAAACATTACACTGTAACTCCCTTCAAAGATGTTGCTGAAAGTTAACTGGGTGAGAGTAATCTTTCTAATCAGCTTAGATTTGGGCAGTGCAATCAATCAATGAATTTGTGGAGAAAGAAGAGTTGCTTGAAGATATGTATACAGTGGTGAATGTCTTGGCTAGTTGATCAGGAGCCTGGAAAGAGAAAGAGCTAAAGATTCAGGTAAGGAGGTCTGAGAAGATGCTTGTGCATAGACATCAGTAAAGGGATGAAATGCAAAAAGTTTTGTATCACAAATTAGCATGTAAATTTCCTCCAGAGAGCATCTACTATAGACATGGTGTTAAATAACTAATTAGATGGAAAATAGGGTTACTGGACATCACCAACGTTTGCTATTTTCCATCCTAGAGCTGTCAGTTTTAAAAAGGTTGATCTAAGTCCTGCCATTGAACCCAGGCTGGCCAACTTAGTTACTTAGTGAGACCCTGTCTCAAAATAAAAAGTTAGAAAAGGGCTGGGGATGTAGCCCACTGTGAAGGCCCTGATTGTGGTTGTTGGTAGCATGGAGGGAGGTAGGGACACAAAAATCAAGAAGTGAGCCCTTTGGTAGCATACTAAATTCATATAAAACCTTTAGCCCCAGGATATGCCACGACTCATATTTGGCTAGATCTAACATAAACTTGGCATGAGTTTTCTTTACCCCATATAGACCCTCAGAATGGACTTGCAGAATGGTTGACCCAACAGCACTGGACACTGAACAATATTACATGGAGTCAGTGGAGCCGTTTTGTAGAAAAGCAGTGTGATAGTGGACACTAGATCTAAGGTTTCATTAAATTCATAGCATTTGTCTCTACCCAGAAATGTCTGCACATCACAACCTGTTAAAGGCACAGCTGAAATGCCAGTTAGAGACAAAACCCTGGAAGGCTGTACTCCATTCTCCAAGATGCGGTAGATGCGAAGTCAGCACTGGCAGGACTGGCATTCTAACTAGAGAAGTCGGTGTGGAGGAGGATTCTTTGCATCATCCCTGGTTCTAACCACATGAGGCCAATAACAATGCCCTCCCAGCCTTGTCCCTTAAGAAGACGGAATCTCCCATTGATAACTACTGTTCTTAATAAATAATTGTAACATAATGTTAATAGTAAAATCCTATTACTTCCAGTGACTTACCAAGAGAATATGCGCATCCTGTGTATTTAAAGTTTTGGCAGCCAGAAGAGGGCACATCCACCAGCAGACCCTGTAAGAATCTCATTAGATTTCATACCATTATTGTCATCTAATCTCTTCAAGTTCCTTGACAGAGAAGAAAAAAGACAAATGAAGAACGCCATCATTCTGATGGGCAGTTGGTGCCGATGACCAGAAAAGCTGCTCCTTCTGGTGCACAGTAGGGAAAAGGAGGATTGTGTTTGGAGACAAGTATGCTGCGTGGTAATCCATTCCCCAGTTTTAATGATTAAGTTCTGCAGCAGCAGCCTGAGAAAGAGGTTCTGACCAAGGACTCGGAGCTGTGAGGAAAGACAGCACAAGTAGCCTCACCAGTTAAGTGTCCAAGACCACAAAAGCCCCAATGGTTATAGAAACAGGAGATGCTAAAGATCAGGAAAATGGGAGGGACTGCAGTTTATTACATTTACTGCCCTCCTTTTGCTTTAAGAAAAGAGGTGCACCTGAATCCATCAAAAGCTTCCATGAAAATATTTAGCAAAAAGTAAGGTCCCTTCAGTGCAAGGTGTGAATCGCAGTGGGCATTATGGAGTGTTGTCTGTCCCTCCCCGCTTTGGGATTCAAGCACGCCTTTCCTCAGCTGCCCAAAGCAGGGGACAGCTGCCCGCTGAGTCTCTTTTCTCTTCAGGATGACCTGAAGCTGATGATCCCCCAGGGTCCAGTGCCTGACAGATGAAGTGTGCCCAGCAAGTCTAAACTGGATAGAGTCATGCAGTTAATAGTGGTAGTTAATAATAAACTCCAAAGTAGAGACTTAATCTAGTCACTGTCCTTCAGTGCTGCCTCTTTGTCATTGCTCAGCATTGCCCTTAGCATCCTTGAATGTCTAACTTAAAAATACCTATTCTTCATTCCAGTCTGTGGAACTGTGGATAGACAGTGTTCCCAAGACTCATATGCTTCATCTGTAACCTCCAGTGTGACGATATTTGGAGATGGGACTTTTAAAAGATAATTAAATTTAAATAAAGGTGAGGATGTCATGATGGAATTAGTATCCCTGTACAAAGAGAGAAAAATTCCAGGGTAACTTCCTTTCTGCCATGTGAGGACACAGCAAAAAGCAGCCACCCCACAGTCGAGGAAGAGGGCCCCCACCAGAACCCAACCATGCTGGTAACTTGATCTTGAACTTCTCACCTCCAGGACTGTCAGAAAATAATTGTCTGTGGTGGGCAAGCCTCCTCATTTACAATATTTTGCTATGGTTACCTAAACTGACAAATGCACTTACCAAGAACAGTAATTTGAAAGGTTTGAAAGAATTCATTTCCTAAAAACACCAGGCCCATGGTATTTGGGAAGAATGTTTCATAATTCTATCAAATTTTCCTCATGGTTACTGACCTATTTGCTTCCCTTTTTATACCTTGTAATTTCTAATTAAAAAAAAAAAAAACCTTCCATTGCAGTATCCCAAACAAATTTTAATAGTTAAATATTAAAACGTTTTTACTGCATTTGTAGTTATTTTTCTGTTTTTCTCCTAGTTTATTACTTTATGATTCTGTGGTTTTCTTTACGGAGCTGGTTCATAGCCTCTCTCCTTTATTGGGTATTTTTCCCTATAGAATCTTTTCATTATAAATGTTACTATTTAGATTTTATTTTTTAAAAATTATTTTTGCTTGGTCTTATTTCTTTCCTCTGCATTCCTTTAGCTTAATTTGTTAAGTTAGCTTAATTATCTCACTTTCTAATTTCTTATGTTAAATATAATACAGTTATTTTGCCATTATTTTTGTTCGCTCAGATACTAAAAATTTTGTACATCTTTTTAATTAAAGAAAGCTTGCTTTACCAATTTGCCATAGGTCTTGACTATTATTTTCTTATGATTATTTTCATATTATTTTGTAATTGCCTTTTAATTAGAGGAGATTTCATAAATTATGAAATTTTTAGGATTTTTTTGTTTAGTTTATATTTTTTCTATGTATGTTGTTATATACTTAAGGATATGGAATAATAATATTTTCTCATGGTTACTGACCTATTTGCTTCCCTTTTTATACCTTGTAATTTTTAATTTAAAAAAAAACTTCCATTGCAGGATCCCAAATGAATTTTAAGTTAAATTTTAAAACATTGTTCCTGCATGTTGTTATATAATTAAAGATATGGAATGATAATATTTTTAATTCGATTTTTTTCATTAAACATTTGGTTAACTAAAAACAACTCTGTCTCATTAGTCAGTTTTGCAACAACACTTTGGCTTACTCTGGCATTTTATGTTTACTTCCTATTCCTTATATATTATTTTATCTCTGATATGTATTGTTTTTTATTACAGTACTAAGAATTGAACCCAGATCCTAACACATACTAAGCAAGTACTTTACCATGAAGCTACACTTCAGTCCTTTTTACTTTTTATTTTGAAACAAGGTCTCACAACATTGCTGGGCTTGAACTTGCATGCTCTTTCTTATGTTGTCTAAGTAACACGGCTTATACAGATGCATCGCTCTACCTGTCTTGATTTTTGACATATATTTTCTTTTGTCATATTCTCTCCAAGCAAAATTTAGGAAAGATATGGCCTATTATCTTCACATCTCCATTTCTTTTTTTACTATGTCTTTCAAAGTGAATAGGATTTGACTTAGTCTTTTAAGGACAAGAAAATTATCATAATAAGACTTCAGTGTAATTCCATTATAACTATATCAGTATTATACTTTATATGATATAGATTCTTTTCAACATTTTTAATATTAAGTTTTTCTGCACAACAATAATCCCAAATCTAAGTCTCAGCTTGATGTATAAATAGGTCCAATAATCACCACCAGTTTTGTTTATTAAATTCACATGTGTTCCTTGTTTTGATCATTCTCTTCATTTTCTCAATTTTGTCAACAAGGAATAGTTTCAAAGGCATTTGAGTGCTTTAGCTCTTAATTTTTTTTCATTGTGAAAGTCTCTTTATGATCTCCATAGATAAGAGACCTCTTACCTGGATATTGTGTTCTTCAGTCCCGCCTCTCCCATCCCAAATCTCTAGATCTTACTTCTTCCTGTCCCGGCTCTGAAGGGTGCTGAACCAAGGTTAGTCTGCTCTTACTCTCAAACTTTTTATCACATGCCTGGGTGACTATAGGGTTATTTCTTTGTCCTTGAATTTTATAAGCTTTGCAGTTGTCATGTAGATCCTTCTTGATTTGTTTTTCTTTTAAAATATATTGTGACCCTAGCTAAATACTCAAGTTCTTTTCAAGCTGAAAGATTGTGGCTTTACAATACTGTTATGCTGGTTCCTGCTTTTTTTATTCCTGCTACAAGTCTAGTACTGGCATTAACTGTACATTCTGAAGACACATCTGGCCCAATGGGTGTGAAATAATTTTGAAGATATATTCTTTGTTGTTGTTGTTGTTGTTGTTGTTGTTTTTGTTTTTCTTCTGGTACCAGGAATCAAACTCACGACCTTGTGCTTTCCAGGTAGGCACTGTGCCGCTGAGCTAAATCCCCAGCCCCCTCAAGATATATTAAGTGAAAAAGTGCAAAAGATTATATATAGTGTGCTATCTTTTATATAGAAGTCATACATATATTTGCTTATTTTTGCAAATAGAAACACAGCAAATCTGCACAAGAAATGAATAAAATTATTTATCTAAGAGAAAATGATAGACTAAGAGAGGAAGTGTATACTTTTAACATGTAGAATTATTTTCATGTTCCAAATAAACCAAAACTACTAAAACAACAAAATGGTACACACACATTTTGATAGCTCTGTCCACTAAAAGGGCCCAGTATATATAAGCAAATCCAGGGCCCAAAACTTGTGTTCTAAATATGACTCCCCAGTAAAAAGAAGGTGTCAAATGTGAATGGCACATACAAAATTTGAATCATTCAGTGGTAGTCCTTCTGTTGCCAGTCATGACCCTTGGAGACCAAGCTCTCAACTCTCTCAACCTATTTTTCTGACCTTATAAAAGGTGAACTGCAGGGGCTGGGGATTTAGCTCAGCGGCACAGTGCCTGCCTGGCAAGCGCGAGGTCGTGAGTTTGATTCCCGGTACCAGAAACAAACAAACAAACAAAAAAAGAGGAACTGCCATGAAGGGTTACTTTCATCATCCTCCCTCCCTACCATAGCATTCACAGGGCTACATGTCCAAGGAGGCAATTCTGTATCCTGAGTGATTCCCCCCTTTTTTTCCCCTGCCAATTTGTATTATTTTGTTTTTGTTTTGTTTTGTTTTGCTTTGCTTTGTTTTTTTTATTCAGGATTGTGGCCCCTAAATTGGCATATGAGACAAGCTCTTGATAAGAGATGAGAAAAGCATGAGAAACCTCAAGTTACCTCAGATAGAGGCAACGCTGAAGTAGTAAGCTGGCCTCTACACTGATTTGCTTGGTAACAATTTGACATTTCTGAGTTGGTTAGTTGCCAGTGCATGAAGGAATGTGCTCTTAGAAAGGACTCTAATACAGTCCTCTAAAAACACTTTTGAATACATCGCCAGCAATCATAATTGGCAAAACTATGGAAATAGGTTCCAGTTTCCAGTGTTAGTGGCAAGTATGGGTTTCTGTGTTTCTCCACGTCTTCACTGAAAGTTCAGCAGAAAGTTAAAGAGGCTCTGTCAGGGACTCTTAGCCAAATGCAATATTAACTTAGAAGTTGCTTTAATCCATTTTAAAGAAGCCATTAATCTTCATTTATTACATCTTCGTTGTACCCTCTGCACACTCTTAAATCTTTAAGGTGTTTAGTTTGGTGCGCCAGCTTTCCTGGCTTTACTAACATTCCCTGTACATGACCTAAGGCCCTCTCAGCATTTGGATAGATCTTTTTTTTCTCTGTGAGGAAAATGCAAAGCACAGAAGTATGTTGTCTTACTCTGCCAACATGATTTGTTCAGCCATTTGGCCTCACAATATCCTGAGGAAAGTCTTCTCACCTCAGGGTGAACAACAATGATTTCTGGCCCTTTCTTCACTCTGCGCTCTTTTTTCTAGGTCTTGAGTCTACTTGAGTTGAATTACTCTCAAGGCAACAGGAGAAACATGCTGAAAGGCAGCTGCTGTCACTCTCTCGATCCTCTAATCTCATAATTTCCTCATGGCCTTGTGCACACCGGGGGTCACTGCACAGCCTTCTACAACTGCACGTGTTATTTTTGCAACTCTTCCCTAAAGCCCTTAAAACCAAAGTTGGGTTTTTTCCTAGCTTCCTGCTGCTAAAACTAAACAAAGGGAAGAGAGAACATCACTTATAAAAGCCTTTTTAGAGAGTGGCAGGATGGGAAAGAGTGTCTACAAGACATTTATCTCCAGAGAAAACAACTGTTCCAAGCACATGGCTTGGCCTCCAACATGGAACGGCTTATAAGTAAACATGGTTTAACTGTAACCTTTAACTCCAGCTCCACCCAACTTCCATTTCACATCCTCTGTGGGGAGCAGTGATTCCTGCTGTCTGGCCGGGTAGGAAGGGAGGGCTGAGCTTGTGACCATTTGCATCAGTGGATAAGGAGAACACAAGGAGGAACATAGGTAGCAGAGGGGAAAGAGAACCTAAAACTTCCCTCAACACTGGTACCCTTCAGCCACACCTCAGACCCATTGCTTCTTCTGCCTCACTTCCCATAGTCCTTTCCTTCACCCTCCACATACACTCAAGATGTTCTGAGTGTTGATTTTGTAGTTCTTATATTATGGTTTCTTTATTCAGACTCAGTGTTAGTCAGTCTTCTGTTGCTGGGACAAAATAACTAAGAAAAAGAACTTAGAGGGGAAAGACTCATTCTGGCTCCCTCAGTTGTTCCAGTCAATGGACAGCTGGTTCCATTACTTTTAGGTCCGTAGCAAAGCAAAGACATCATGGAAGAAGGACATGGCTGAGGAAGGCTACCCACCTCCTGGTAGCCAAGAAGCAGAAAGAGGACAGAAGAACCAGAGAGGAAGGGGTTGGAGACAAGACACAGTCCCCAAGGTCATGTCCTCCAACAAGGGAGACATGATGCTCCCTCAACCAGGTCTTTCTCCTAAATTTCCAGTGCCTCCCTGCGATTTCATCAAACTATGAATCTGTCAGTGGACTAACCCACTAATGCAGTGAGAGCCCTTATGATACAGTCATCTTTAGAAGCCCCACCTCTGGGCCATGTTCCGCTGGGGACCAAACCCTCAATGCTAGAGCCTTTGGGGAACAGTCCAGGTCCAGATCACAGCACTTTGTACCACAGTATAAAATTACATTGCTCTACATGCCCAGGACCTGTCTTTTCCATTTAGTCAAAATGGCAATAGTGACTTTCACGATATCACACCTCACTCCCAGGGCTGAGAAAATCTTACAGTCATCACAGACCTCTCTTATAATAGATTTTTTTTAAAACTTTGGATGCATTCTCTGGTCCCCATAGGTAATACTCCAAAGTAATACACTCAAATATTGTCATAAATTTCAAGGTGTCTCTGGTGTTCAGTGAGTTTTGCTTTGTAACCCCAGACCCATCCTCATGCAGTCAGTGTCACTCACAGGGCCCCGTCCTCACTGGGTTTCTGTGGGATGCCCAAGTGCTCTGTTTTTCTTCCCCAGTCCCATTGTGCAGTGACCTTTCCACACCTCCCACCAGGACAGTAGAAAAGCTGGCAGGTTATTTCTCAAAATGCAAAGCTCCTCTGTAAATATCCAAAACTATTAAAGGTAAGATAATGGCATAGATCCATTTTATTTTTTAAAATATCACTCCATATCCTAAGAAGGGAAAGAAGAAACAAATGTATACATTGTCACAAACACAGAAATTAAACCTACCATCTTCAAAAAACTAAAAATATATTAGTGCAGACATAGTTTTTGAACTCAACGTAAAAAAATTAATCCAGAAAAAATTCTCCAGCTCAAAAGCAGAGTGCACTGCAGTAAATCTGGGTACTGGATAAAATATTGCCAGCCCTGGACTGTCCGCTCCTCAACCAACTCCCACCCACCTGCAAAACTGCTTCCTGCTTCAATTGCTGAAGCACTCTGAGCCAGGACAAGTCTGCTGCCTCCTACTGTCCCACCAGGCGCTGTCACAGGGCTCTGTCCTCTGTGTTTTCATGGCTACTGGGGGTTGCACAGATCACTCTGCCATTTCTATATGTACTCCCTCACCTAAATAATAAAGTTTTAAACAGCATGTAGTAGATGTTTAATATTTATCTCATGGATTAGTTGATGCAATTCTGTCAAAATGATGTATTTCTGCCAAAACAGGCTTTTAGCTATCTCTTAATACCTTCAGAGGAAAATGTTACCATCCATTCACACTGGCCTTTTTTGGAAAATTGCCACAAACAGACAGAGCAAGTTTGAGTGTTACAGTGTATTCCTACTTCCAAACTTCTCCCTCCTACCTTTAACAGGCTACCTTGCTGAGCAGAACATTCTGCAGCAGAGTTCAGGGATAAGGAACGCACGCAGCATGGAGCTCCCACTGGGTTTCTCCCTCCCTGAGCCCTGTTGAATTCTCTTCATGAGCAGGAGACTGCAAGCCCAAGTCATGAAGCACAGCTGTGGGAGAAATCTGGAGGTGGAACCCTTGTCAGTCACCAACAATGAGGCTTGCTCAGCTGATAATAGAACCGCTGCTGCTGCCTAACAGCGATTACTGTGAGCATTTAGGAAATTCAGCACAGTGACCTTTCCTTCTGAGAGCCAAGACTCCAAGTGTCTGACAGCTTTGCTGATGGATTTTTTATTCTTTCTTTCCACACCTGGGATTCAAGAGGCATTAGAGCACTTTAAGTCAAAAGGAGCTATCCTCATCTCCATGGCGCTTTTCATATTATGCACTACCACTTAGCGATTAATTAGATTATGACTGATTATTATTTACTTTTCCTGTCACTTCAGTCTACAAATAGATGCTTACACCATCCTTCAACGGAGTGTTTCTGTTTGTTAATGTGCTGCTCTTCACTTTGGGTGAATGTTACATTTCCATGAAACATGGTGAATAAGATATGACACCAGCACAAGTAGCAGTGAAAAGTAAGAAAAGCAAAATAACTAAAGGATTGGTTTTTGCTACCTGCAAAGATAACCCCAAGATGGGAGCTAAACTTTGTCATTTTTATTGAAATATTACTTCTATCCTATAAATTTCACCAATTTAAAACAGATTCCAGTGAGTTCTGACAAATGTGTACCAGCATCACAAGCATAATATATTATTCTTTATCAGTCTACCCACATCTTTTTGTAATAAATTGCATCCCTTCACACAATGGCCCCAGCAACCACTGGCCTGATTGCTATCACTGTAGTCTTCCCCTCTCCAGAAGTTCCTGTAGATAGGATCGTGCATCATGTACTCTTTTTGGAAGGCCTCTCTTACTTGGCAAAATGCACGTGAGCTTCCTTCGTGCTTTTACATATTGGCTAACTCCTTTTTATTAATGAAGGGAGTCTATTGTACAGTTTACCACCATTTGTTTACCTGTGCCTGCTGATGGAAATCCACTTTGGTCCCAGTGTGAATTATTAAAAATAAAACTCTATGAACATTTTTGAGCTAGTTTTTGGGGGCTCATATGTTTTTATTTCTCTTGGGTAAAAATCTAGAAGTAACATTTCTGGGTGTATGTTTAACTTTATAAGAAGCTATGAACTGTTTCACAAAGTAGCTGCATGATTTTTAATTCCAACAGGAATACATGCTATTGTTTCATCTCCCTACCAACACTTGGCATAGCCAGTCTTCTAGATGGTAGACATTCTACGAGGTATGCAGAGGTATCTCATTGGTTTTAGTGAGTATTTTTCTTACTGACTAATGATGCCGAACATACTTGTACAAACATACAGGGCATTTACAAAATATCTGTCCAAATATTTGGCCCATGTCTTTTATGATTTCTCATTATATAGTTGTAGGAGTTCTTTATAAGTTTAGTAACTAAGTCTTTTATTAGGTATGTGCTGCAAATACTTTTCTCAGTATTATAACATTTAGTTTATATAAGAGTCTTTTGAAGAGCAAGATTATCATCTTGTTGAAGCTTAAGTTACCCATTTGTATTTCACAGTTTATAATTTTTGTGTTCAACTTAGGAAATCTTTGCCTAATTCAGGACCTTAAATGCTTTTTCCTGTTTTTCTAGAAGTTTGTGCTCTCAGGTGTTTCATTTAGGCTTTTGATCAATTTTTGAGTTAATGTCTACATTCAAAATTATATAGTGTATACCCCAGAGAAGTTGCAATTCAGAGTTTGAGGCCTCAGTTGTTCGCAGATTTTTCCTTACAACCTAACTAATAATTGTTTGGGGAACCCTGCAATTTTGCAGAAACAGAAATATCCTCTGAAATTGTTTTTTGCTGTTGTTTTTGGTTGTTGTTGTTGCTGGCGGGAGATTTGCAGGTAGCCAATCTGGGAGCATTATTCCATCCTCCTTACTGCTGATTGGCTGCTGCCTGTAACCCATCTCTGGCAGGTGCACCAGTATTTGGCATCATAACAGGTTGCTGCTAGTCGTGTAGCCATCTCCAGTGTTCTTGGTTTTTTGTTCTTAAAGTCGTAAAATCCCTAACATGCCATACCTGGAATTTGCGGTGTTTTACAATTCATGGGTGCTCTAAGAAAGTAATCCCTGTGAATTTGGGGGTCCACTGTATAGCTGTTCCTTGACTCTCAGTGAGATTACATACCAATAAACCCCTGGTAAATTGAAAATATCACAAATGAACAGGCAAGTGATACACCTGACCCACTGAGGCTCATAGCCTAGCAACACTGCACACTGCAATGTCAGCTGTTCCCACTCTATGCCACGTCATAAGAGACTCCTCTACTACACAGAGTTAGCCAGAGAAAGATTAAATTCAAAGTGCAGTTTCTGTTAAATGTGTAGCATTTTCCCACAAAGACAAATCATGTAACTCAAACTTTCAAAAGTCTGGGAGCCTCCAAGGGTTAAGCGCAATCCATATTCCCTATTCTTTTTTTTTTTTTTAATTTGAATGTCCAATTATTTGAGCATTATTTGTTAAAAAGAGTATTCTTTCTCCCAGTAAACTGCTTTTGCACTTTTGAAAAATTTCCTGCTTCTGGAAATATAGGTCTGTCTCTGCACTTTCTGTTCTCATCCATTGATCTGTAGGCCTGTGCGTTAGGAAAACAGCATTCAAGACCTTAGAGTAAGCCTTCAAAACAAGTAGAGCAAGTCTTCCATTTTTGTTTTTCTTTTTTCAGAATTATTTTGGCACTGCTAATACTCTTCTATATATAAATTTTAGAATTTGCATGCTGTCAATTTCTAGCAAAATTGTCTGCTTAAATTTTGACTGGAATTACACTTGGCTAATAGATCAATTTTGAGAGAATTTACCTCTAACTAATGAGACTTCTGATTAACAAAGGTGGAATATTTTTACATTATTAAAATCTTCCCTTTAAAGTTTTGAAGATTTCACGTGACAGTTCTTGTATACATTTTGCAAATTTTATTCCTAAGAAATGAATCTTTTTAATTTTAAATAACATAGTTTTTAATTTTAAATAACATAGTTTTACTACTCCAATTTGTAATCTTTTGATCAATTGATTTTTATATTGACCTTACATTTTGTGACATTACTAAACTCATTACTTGATTTAGTTAGTGCTTTTTGCTTTGGTTTTTTATTAGAATCTTTAAGGTATTCTGCATAGATTGTGTTTTTAAAATGAGATATACTTTTTTTCTTGTCAATTTGTATTCTTTTCGTATTCTTGTATTATTGCACTGTAAAGGACGTCTGGTACAGAAGAGAATAGAAGTGAAAATGTACATCCCCAAGTAGCTCCCAGTTTAAGAGAAAGAATTCAGTCTTTCCCCCTTTAAGTATTGTTGGAAATTAATTTTACAATCTCTGATTATAAAGCTCTTTTTCTGTTCCTAATTGGATGAATTCTAATGATATATTGGTGCTGAGTATTGATAGATGCTTTCTTACTCATATATACAAATTTTCATTTTTAGTTAGTTAAAAAGATGAATTACAGTAATTGCTTCTTTTTAATGATAAAACAACTTTGTAATCCTAACCTATGCCACACTTGGAATTTTTGGATTTCAATTGCCAATATTTTGTTAAATATTTTTAGACCTATATTCATGAGTAGTATTTTTCTGATGTTTTTATTTCTCATCTCTTATCTGGTTTTGATAGGAGGGTATTCATAGCTTCACAAATCAGTTTGGAGTTTCCTATTTTATTGTCTGAAGGAGCTTTTTTTGGAACTGGCATTATTTCATTTATAAGTTGTTGATAGAATTCATGGCATGAAAGTCATCTTGGTGAAGTATTGTCTTGCCAAAAGGTGTTCAACTATAGATTTAAATTTTTAAATGGAGACAGAACTGCTTACTTCTTCAGTGAACTTAGGCAATTTGTGTTTTTAAAGGAGTTTGTTGATATTATTAAAGTTGTCATATTTACTGATAGATGTTCAGAATATTGTCTTACTATCATTTCCCATGTCTATGATGACCCCTTTCTCTCATTCACAGCACTGGTAAATTCTTTTTTCCCGATCAATGGAATTAGGGGTAAATTACTATTGTTTTGAAGAAATTAACTCTTAATTTTATTAATTACCCTTAACATTTTTGCATTTTTTTCCTTCAATAAGTACAGTTCTTATTGTAGTTTCTTTTGCTGATTGCTTTGGGTTTGGTTTCCTCTTCATTTTTGTTTTCTTTAGGTTTATATCTAAAATAATTTGAGAACTTTTTATTTAAATAATGAATTAACTATAAATTTTCTTCTCAGCACTGCTTTTGTGACATCCCAAAAATTTTAACATTTTTGTTTTTATTTTTAACAATTTCAAATATTTTTTAATTTCTCTGACAAATCATCTTTGATTGTTTCATTTGAAGTGAGTCAATTTCCAAGTATTTAGAATTTTCCAGGTATTTATAATGTATTTGTAATATGTTTTTATTTTACTTCTGTAAAACTTAAACATCTTTCTTTATTGAGACTTGTTTAATAGCTTAAATATTTTACATGTTTATAAACGTTCCCCTTGAAAAGATTTATGCTATTGCCTTTGAGCACCATTATTAAATGCCAAATTAGAAGTGAATAGTTTGTGCAGTTCAACTTTTCTACATCTTTATAGATTTTTTTTGTACTTGTTAATCCAATTGCTAACAAAGAAATATTGAAACCTTCAAAAATAATTGTGTATATTTCCCATTTTTCTTTTCATTCCTATCAGATCTTTTTCCATGTGTTTTGAAATTGTTACTGGGTACAATATATGATGTCTCTCTTCATCTATAATGATACTCTTTTCTCTAAAATATGATATAGCTATAACTAGATTAACTAGATATAACTAGATTAACTTTCATTTGATTAGTGTTTATATAGTACACTACACTATACACTATATAAACACTATATACTATATACTATATAAGTAAGCTAATGTAAACACTATATAGTGCTTATATAGTTTACATAGTATGTCTTTATATTGAAAATGAGGCATCTTTTAGACAATATATATAAGAATCCTCCATTTAAATGGCAATCTTTGCCTTTCACTTGATATATCTCGACCATTTAAATGCAATATGAATATTAACATGACTGAGTTTTAACCTACCATTTTGCTGTTATTTTTTTCATTATCCCATTAGTTTTGTTCCTCTCCACCCCATCTTTTTTCTACTTTCCTTGAAATCTTCTATATAGATTTCACTTTTTTATTTCATCTCATTTTCTTTTTAGTTATACTTTATATTTTGGTGTTTTGTAAATTATTCTCTAGAATTTATAAATTATCTATCATCAACTAAACCACATAATGTTATGATCATATAGTGATGTTACCTTACTTTTTTCCTTTGTGGTATGGACATAGATTTTATCTTTACATATGTGAAAGCCCCCACATATTATTGTGTCTGTTTTAAACACTTTACACTTTAAATTAAAGTAAATGATATTTATATTTGCCCTGATCTCTACCATTTTAAGAGTCCCTCATTCTTTTATGTGGCTTCAAATTTCTATAAGGTATTGTATCAGTCAGGGTTCACTAGAGGAACAGATATAATACAAGATAAACAAATGTACAAGGAATTACAAGTTTGGCTTACAATGGTCAGCTACAGAGTTGGATGAGGAAGTGTGCAGAGGGTTTCTGCATGCTGGAGAACCCAGCCTCGGGCCTGGAGCTCGCTGCGTGTCCGTGCAAGTCCGTATCAAAAGGCTGATGAGTCTGCGACAGAATGCTGAAGAAATCTACGATGAAGGCCGTAGAGCTAACACCAGAAGGATGATGAGTCTGCGACAGAATGCCAACAGTCTGCACCAGGAGCCGGGAGACACCAAGCTGAAGGCGAAAACCGGAGCTACTCTGAAGAACCCCCAGCCAGTCCTGCCTCAATTCCTTTTATTATGCAGTCTACCTGCTCTGGGGAGGTGGGGGTGGTCCTCCACACCCACACCCTCTGCATGCCTGCCCCTTGCACAGGCTCAGGATGAATACAAATTAAGCACCCTGGACCCCTTCTGAGTTGCATAGTTAACCTTCTAAACTTCTCAAATTAACACAATAAACAACATCCCAGAAGGGTAAGGGTGTGTCCTTTTCACCCCAAGAGGCAGAACTGCTGAGTCACTTAGCCAAACCTCTAGATTCCCCAAGTTGGCACAATGTATCAACCATAACAGGTATAATTTTCCTTCTGACTTAAAAAATCTTCAGTATTTTTTTTCTGTATCTTTCTGCTATGATGGATCCTCTCAACTATGATGAGTCTGGAAAAGCACGTATTTCATTTTTAAAAACTATATTCCCTGGGTATAGAATTCTAGTTGTACATTTTTTTTCCTTTCAGTGCTGCTCCATTGTCTTTTGGCTTTCATAGTTACTCATAGCAAGTCTTTTGCCATTGCTGTCAAAAATTAGCATCTATGTATAAAATTCTTTTGCTTTAGCTATTTTTAAAAATTTTCTCCATATCATTGGTTTACTGAAATATGAGTACACTTGATGTTCATTTAGCAAGACTGTTGGATCCGTGAGTATATACTTTTGAACAAATTTGGTGAAAATGTAGACTATTATTTTTTTCAAATATTTATTCTGTTCACTATCCTTTCTCTTTTCTTACTAGTAATCAAAATAAACACATTTTAGGATCATTTGTATTGTCTCATATCTTATTAATACTCTCAATTTTTTCTTTTACAATCTTTTCATTCTCAGTTTTATCTATGATGTTTTTTGTATTGTGTTGAAGTTTACACCCTTTTTATGTACTATGTAATCTGTTAATCCCACTCAGCATAGATTTTTGTTGTTTAAGATTTTATATTTTTATCTCCTAAAAGATTTGATTGGATCACTTATATATCTTCCATCTTACTCTTCATCACTATAAGTTTTTCATATGTGATTCAAATTTGGATTATAGGGGCTGGGGATTTAGCTCAGTGGCACAGGGCCTGCCTGGCAAGCACGAGGTCATGAGTTCAATTCCCGGTACTGGAAAAAAAAACAAACAAACAAAAAATAAATTTGGATTGTATGTATAATAGATTTTTTTAAAGTTTTTATTTCCTTATTTTATCATTTGTGTCCATATACATAACATTTTCTTGCTTCTTTGAGTGGTTGGAATATTTATATTGAATGGTATGCATTGTGAGTTTTATGTTGATTGGCACTGCATATTGTTACATTCATTTAAATATATTGACCTTTGTTCTAGAATTCAGTTGAGTTATTTAAAATGAATTTAATTATTTTTAGGCTTGCTTTTAAGCTTTAATGTGAATACATAGAAGCTTTAAATTCAGGCTAATTTAATCCCATTATTGAGGAAATGCTTTTCAAAGAACTCTACTGATAAACTCTGTAATATAAATCTTTACTATTCTTAAAACAAACTCAATTCCTATTCTGACCCCCATGTCATCTATAGCCTTATTCTACCAAATTCTTTCTAGTTTTCCTTTTCTCTAGTTTAATAACTTCCTGTGGCCTAAACGTAACCGAAGTCTCAGGGAAACCTAGAGCACACCTCCAGGATTCCATCATATACATGTCTTCTGGCCCTCAAATTCTATCCAAATTGTCCTCTGAAAACTCCTGATGTTAACTCTTTCATTCAGCAAAGCTGCTGGATTCTGTTGGGATTTCCAAGGCTATGATCTGAAATCTTTCTTCAGCCAGTAATGTTTGACAATCCTAGCCCTACCTCATCTGTTTTACTACTGTGCAATATCACTGACCTATGTTGCTTTTTTTCCAGAATTTGTCTATTTTCTACTTGTTTGATTTGGAATAGTGAAAGCAGTCTCTGTGTCTCTTTCATGGCAGAAGCAAAAGTCTCAGTGTCTGTTTTTAATTTAGAAAGTATTTTAACAGCAACTGCTGACCATAGCTAATCAGAAAACTATACATCTGCGGCCAGGTATATTCAGTAGAAGC
Source organism: Chinchilla lanigera (assembly GCF_000276665.1). Taxonomy (NCBI): domain Eukaryota; kingdom Metazoa; phylum Chordata; class Mammalia; order Rodentia; family Chinchillidae; genus Chinchilla; species Chinchilla lanigera. The sequence continues at coordinate 2,341,731 of NW_004955530.1, read as the reverse complement.
AAATGACTTAATAACTAGCTCCGAAGATTGTGTGTATAATTTGAGGCAAACATAAGATTGACAAATCTCAGGTCAAAGTGGGCTAAAGGACGCTGAAAGAAGGAGGGATCATATTTCCTTTTAAGGCTCTTTTCTTCCTTTTGCTAAAATTACGATGCCAAATTAAATTAGAGTTGTACAATTTAGTCAAAAAGAAACATGTTATCTAGCCAAGGGTCTAATCTAATTTTATTTATTAATTCCTTTAAAAAAAAATAAAATATTGCCTCTGTGAAAAATGGTGTGGTAACTAGTGGGAGAACACAGAGAATAAATTAAACATCATCTCACCCATAAGCAACTTAAGGTATAATGTCACTCTAATATAAAGCAGAAAAAAGTAAGTCCTAGACAGAAATAGATGGAAACTGCTATGAGCATGTGCAGAAAAAAATGATTACTCTGACTTAGAGGGATAATGACTAACATTTATTGCATGTTTTCTGTGATTATGTACTTAAAGTTACTCATATAATCTCACACTTAATTCCCAAGTATGCTCTGTGCTGTAAATGTTATTAATCTCTTCATTTTACTAACAAAGACACTCAAACCAGACAGGGTAACTGTCCCAAAGTCACAGACTCAATAAATGGTAACTTTAGAATTTGAACTCAGAAAACCTTTTTCCAGAGATGGAAAAGAGACTCTTTCAAGCTTAGGGAACAGCATAAGAAAAGTAGAATAGTTATTAAATATGCAGAATTGCATGACTATTGTTCAAGAAGCAGGAATATTGTGAATATAACACTGGAAAGATATATGTCATAGTGACCTTCAAATACCACACAAAAGGGAATTAATCTTCTTGTAATTATGCATTTACCTAAGTATCCAGTTATTGTTAAACTAATTACTTTTTAAAATTCAAAAATATATAATCACAGCCTGATCTCAAAAACATAAAGGTAACATATTGTGTGGAAAATGTATTATTTTTGCTCACTCAGTATGTTCCAGAGTGGAAAACTAAACATCCAGAACTTCTGTAAGTGTACAGAAAAGGATACAGGGCTAACAGAACTGTTTTTACCCACTCAAGGAAGATAATGGCTACAAACCAGAGAATTAGAAACACAGGAAATTCTTACTTAGTGGGTTCAAAAACAATGATTTATTACAATGCTAATTGGATAGCTTTTATTTCTTTTTCTCATTTTTACCTAAAATAAGTCTATACTGTTTACTTTGTGTTTTGGAGTTTTTCCCCTTATTTTCCAGTTTAGGGAGCATGTCACCTCATGCGTGCTTACTGAACAAGAGTTTAGCTCAGTAAGGAGTGAATACAAACAATTCTGCCATTGAACTAAGGCAAGAGAATTGTAGTTCGGGGTGTTTTATTTATCCATGAAGACCACTCTAAAGAATAATGTCTAATTGCAGAATGATGAAGTTACTTAGTGTTTCTTAGTAAATAGCAAGAAAGGAAGAAAAAACATAGAAATTCTGATTCTATAGTCATATATATACAATAATCTTTCTTCACAAAATCCTCAACAAAAGATGAAACTTGAGAGATAACAAAATCTGGCCACGGCAAAGTACAATGTTTTAATTTCTCCCAATAGCCCCAGAATAAGAAGGTAGCTTACCATATAGTCAGTGGTACAGTCCAAGGCCTGAAAGCTAAGAAAAGAATCTCTGAGGTGTATCTGAACGAGCCAGAGCAATCGCCAGTCACTGGGACAGTGGGCAAGCTAAAGGATGTCCTCTTCCTAAACTATCTGAGTGAAAATGAAGGGGAGGTGAAGGTAGTAATGAGGCTCTGATTGAATTTTACTACATAAGCAAAATGTTACCTTATTTGTTCATCAATTTACTTAGAAAATATTGTTCAGTATCCATTATGGGAAAATCTTTGAAAAGATACTAGTAAAAGAAAAGAAAATGCATGTAAAAAAATTCCTTGTCAGAGAGAAAGTTACAAGCTAGTTGAGAAGTTAAAGTACACACACAAGGAACAGTCATGGCAGATGACATGTCATCTACATGACAAGAATGACAAAAAATAAACACAGAAAGTTATTCTCTTGCAGCTCTCACAATTAGGCAAGGTATAATGAAACCGGCAGCTTTATCCTTTGCTTCACATACAGATATAATTTTAAGACAGAAATTACAAGAGTGGGAAAGGGGGTCTGTACTTGAACAATGATAAAATATAAATTGTGGTCCAGAGAAAACATGGTGGTCCCTTAAGTGCAGGAAGCAGAACTGTGCTCAATTTGCTGAAGTAGCTAGAATTTGTAAGGGTGAGTGACACACCCACGGAGGCAAGTTAAGTTTATGTGTTCTTGGATACTTGGATATTTTTATATTTACAAAACTGACTCAGTGAGGCATAAAAGAGAATGTTCTCACAGGACTAAGCAAAAAGCAGAAATACTGTAATTTGCAATGTGTTGGAGAATGATGGAATTCTAACAAAGCAAGAATAGAAAAACAACAAAAAGTCCAGGAACAAAGACCATAGTCTAAATAATGGCTATTCCTGGGCTGGAGTTGTGGCTCGGTCGTAGAGTGTTTTCTTAGTGTGTTCAAGATCCTGGTTTTGACACCCAGCACACCAAAAAATAAGTGCCCAGATCCATCTTAATAAAATCTGCAAGTGAAAATCAGAAGGACCACAGAAAGCTTCTAGGTTATTAATTGTTTATAAGAAATTTATTTAAGATTCTTTGAAGGATATGGATCATGTAATTCACATTCTGTACAGATACTTCTAGAATATCCAGCAAACAATAAAAAAATTGTAAAATATGAGAAAATGTGAAATTTAATTCATAATCAAAAAATAAGCATTTATTAGAAATAGACACTGAAGTGAAGCAGAAGTTGAAATTAGCAGACAAATTTTCAAAATAATATTTATATTCAATGACATAAATAAAAAGACAAACATAATGAATGGAAAACATCAGCAGAATAGTGAATTATTAAAAACTTAAATGGTAAAAATGAAAAGAACACTTAAAACAGAAAATATTTTGATATGTTCGACATCACACAGAAAATATGTAGAAATCATTGTCAGAAAAAATGATGAATAAAAGTTATAAAATATGAAGAGAACATTAGTGACAGGAGATATCTGAGATAACCAAATACACATTCAAGTAGAACCCTAGAAGGAAAAGTATAACAATAGGGAAAATTTTTTTAAGAAAATCATTTAAAATTTTCAGCATATTATGAAGAATCAACTTGGGGGAAAAAACTCCAATTTGGTTAAATAAAAGAAGACCACACCTAGTATATGATGTTAGAGGACTGCAAGATTATCTCCTGGTTCAGTTATTTTCTCAAAAGACGTGGACTTACCAAAGCTGTTGTCTTGATGTGCTCAGTACCAAGGAAGGACACACATTAAAGCCAGCAAAGGGGAAAGATGTGCAGGCAAAATCTAGAGAAACTAAGCACAAGCATCTGGATGCCCTCTCCTACCATGGCCCAAGACCTTAGGCAGACAGAGCACTCAAATCAGACCCATTTCAGTGACTCAGAGCTCATGACACAATTCCATCCCCTACAGAACAGGCAGTGAGAATTTCAGAGGTTTTGTTATACTTTTCCAACAGAATTGGCCCTTGCTCATATACAATATATTATTATGAACAAGTTCTACTACAATTGGCCATGGATCAGTAATTTCTGTCTTCCGCATCAGTTGGAACCAAAGCAGTTTTCTCTGTCTTAAAGCAAAGGCTTGCAGTGAGATTGTGTTTCATAGCATGCTGTAGTGTAGCAAGGTCACCTATCCTCTGTTTGATAATCAGAATATCTGTTCCTGCATCTATTAACTATGTTATAGACTGTGCATTAATTTTTGGAGTGGAGTATCAACATAAATTACACGTGCCCCCAAGGAACTCTTCTAAATTTGCAGTTCCATAAGCTGTCCATGGTGCTCCCTTTAGCTTGAGGAGTTTTGGTGGAGGGTCATTGACATGTGATACTTAGCCTCCACATCTAGTAGAATAGTAAGGAGGCTCTATTGGTCAGGACCCAGGCCTTTCTGAATGTGGAATCCTAGCTAACGTTATCCCCCACTATTGGTTAACTACCTACCCATAAAACCTCATCCTTTCCCCAGGCTGACATGCATCTGCCTTTCTCCTATGAAAAAATTTCCTGTAACCTGTTTCTTTGGATTTAAAAATCCCTTTATTCTAAAAAAAGTGCTCATTATTATAAGAGATTTCAGCCTGTTTCATACTGCCTAGAGTGTCATCTGTATCCTTAAAATCCACCTCTGTCTTGTGGGCCAATGTTTAATCCACTTTCATGAAATGGCTTGACTGAAACTAAGATCTATATTGTATGCCCTCAGCTGTTTGATTCTTCATGTTGTGGTAAACTGAGTGGCAGTCACAGTTAGCTATAGTTTAGTCTGAGCATGTACACCATAGCACCTTTGTCTCGATGTAGGGTTCTTCCTCAGGGATATGAGGACCCAAAATGTAGAGCCTGCTATTTTGTTCTCATAATGAATATATCATCTTATTTTATTCTATTTGGTAATTTTCCATGCACGAAAAGAACAGTGACATAAAACTGTACACAGCACATTAATAATCCAGCTACTATATTTTACCCACTATAATCATGGATCCCTCTAAGCATTTGATCACCAAGTTATATAGTTACATAGTAGTCAGTATGCCGACTACAAGTTTATAGCATGTGGTTTGATGATCCTTGAAATTTTTCCTTAAATAATATCCTTTGTAATTGGAAAAATCAGAATTAAAAGATACTGTGAAATTACTATAATTCCACTTAGTCATCAATAATTACTCAGTTTTACCATCATAAGATCAAAAGATCAAAGTATATATACATATGGAAATGTGACTGTGAGTCCCATTGATATATACAATTAATATGTGTTGATAGGTATAATGAAAATAGGATTAAAAAGTCTCCCTAAGCAATACTATTCAAGATTGCAGGCTTTCCCTTGCACCTTGTCAAATTCACAAAGCTGGGGTGGTCTTGGCAACTATACAAGCATTTTGCGTGTCTGGTGTAATAGTGCTAAGGGATGTTCTCTTGCCCTGAGCCTCTCTAGAGGTACCAGTGTAATATTGGATTTCCTTCAGACATAATCCATTTATTCAGTCCTCTGCCATCCGCTACTACTTCTCTTTCCCTCAACTTGTTATTGATTTAACCCAAACGTTTCTACAATTGGATGAGACATGAGGTTTAGCCACTGTTGTGGTTCAAATTGCTGGCAGCAATACAATAGGTCCTTTGACCTGCAAAGAATAGATTTCAAAACCCCCAGAAAGTGGCTGTAACTGTGGATATATTGAACCCTAAATACACTCTTTTTTTTCTATACATTCTTATTTATGATAAAAGTTAAATTACAAAAGGGACACAGTAACAGATTAACAATAATAAAATAGAACTAGGATAACGACATGCTGTAGTTACAGTTATGTGAATGTTCTCTCTTGTCTCTCTTTTCCCTCCTTCCACCCCTTTCATAATACTCGGCTCTCACATATTTACACTGCCTGTTGTAATGAAGCGAGATGAAACAGTGCCCACATGATGAGGTGAGCTGTGGCTCAGTGCTTTCTTCAGCAACACTTTGCCATCAATCAAAACACATGTTCTACTCGTGTCTTCCTCCCACAAGTGTAATGCCTTTTCCAAGGTAACTAAGTCTTTATTGTACACTGTGATCATAGCTCTTGCAGTGTGAGATGCAATAGCAAAACTACCATGAGTTTCTTATTACTTCTTCACAATTTCATAGGTAGGAGATTCATTTTGCTGTAGAAATTAACACCCTCAGCACACAACAATTTTTTCCTTTTGGTTTTTCTCTGGTACCAGGAACCAAACTCACGACCTTGTGCTTGCCAGTTGCTTTCTTATTAAGTCAAAAGCTTTCTCATTTTCACTTGAAGCAGGTTATGGTATTTCTTTGGCATATTTCAATTACTGGCATCACTGCTATTGTATGTTAAGACTATAAGTAAAATAAAAGTTACTTTAGCACAAGCACTATAAAATCAATACTGCAACAGTCAATCTCATAACTAAGATAGCTTAGAAGTAATTAATGGGAGGGTAATGTATGCAATATGGATACACTGAACTAAAGGATGATTCATATCCCCAATGAAACATAGACAGGTGGTTTGAGAGTTCAGAAATTTTCCATTTAATGTCCTTCAACATGTTGACCATGGTTAACTGAAACTACAGAAGGTTAAACCATGGATAAGGGGGCACTGCTATACCATTGTAGCAAATGTCTCCCCTGTGAATTTAGAAAAGAGTTACATAGGAAGAGAACTGATGGACAATCTTGACTACTGTAGCATACAACTAAATTCACTGTCAACCCCAATTTTGCCAGATAGGATGAAAGCACATCAGGCCCTTAGGAATTCTGGCAAAAGTACTTAAAAATGTAGTTATAGTTTTGTTCTTAGAGATTATCCCTGCTTCTGAAATTCACAATTACAGTCCTAGTCCTGAAAATACTATACAAGATAGGGGAAAAAAAGGAAAGTTGATAGGATTTGAGGCAGGATCATGTAGTCACACCAGCTTCCTCCCTGATTCACTATTACTCACATTTTCCACCAAAGTGAAGCAATCTACCTAATGTGGACCCTTCCTTGACCACCTTAATGTGGAGTGAGAGCTCATGCTTAAATTTTGTAAGCCAAAATTTCATGTTTTTATCTCCTCTAATTCTAGATGGAAAGGTTTTAATTGTCTTTTTCAAGTTCTATATGTTACTACTCTGAAGATGACACCCAATATGTTATATCCATCTGATGTGATAACTCTTTTTTCATACATGTACACCACAGCCTAGATATTTGTTGCTTGATCTGAAGAAATACACCTTGGTAGTCTGAAAGAACTCTTCCAGTTCTCTTACATTTATTGAGTATTTGAATCATTCTACCATACAGTCAAGAGTAAGTGCCCATTCCTGTCAGAGCACACCAATAACCTCCTGGGTACACCAGGAGTGGTTGACTATAGTCTACTTTCCTGCTGTGTTCAGTGACTCCTCCACCAAAATATCTGCCCCATATGCATCTATAGTCTCTCTCTCTTTTCTTGGTAAGTAGGACAGTTCACGTTGGCTGGAATTGTACTTTGGGCAATAAAGGAATAGGTCAATGATGTACCCATCTCTGCGCTTTTATAGCTTGCCCACGTCCACTCATTTCATGGATCCAGGTAGCTACCTCAGGCTAGTGCACTAGAAAGTGTACTTTTGGGTACTAATCACTGCCTAATCTCATCCTAGAAGGCAGTTTTGATGGGTACTAATGTATTCTACTTTAACTCATGTCTCCTATTCCCATAGTGGTTTCCATAAGGTGGTATACCATATTGCAACTCTTCAGTTATGCAGATTTCTACTGCCAATCTGCCTGGCCACTGGCCAATACCCATAAGTCATCAGACACCCAGATATACAGGCCCTTATTGTTATTCAATTATTTCATCACTGAAATTGAAATAGCAAGCACTGTAATCCACTGATCTGATTTGTTCTTATCTCTATTATTCAAATTTTTTCTGTCATTCATGGTGTTGTCCTTCAAAATAGAATATTGGTCATATACCTTTGACCTGCTATCTGTAAATAAAGGAGCTGTCTTGTTGATCTATCCAGATACATTCATAAAATGCTATCCACATGGCAATAGGTTGTAGCAGCTCCTCGGATGTTTTGAAGTTGATCAAAAATGGAAAAAAATTACTTGTTCAAGAATAAGAATAAGCTGAATAACTATTTGCATTCTTCCAGTGACATGTTCTAATAACAACAATTTCCATTTTATTATGGGACTTCCATGGATGTTGACTTCCTTATTATATTGTCTCTCTGGCATTAGCCAGACATTATGAGTGTTTTAAATTCCAAGATGATCTTATGTCATTCAGTAATTGAGGAAGTTTCAGTCAATGCTCATAATTACTTCTCAAATGTCACACATCGTACAATGTTTGCACATTTTCTGGTCCAAACATCCAGTCGTCTTTGCTGAGATATACTCATGGACTTTTGTACATGGGAGTTGCAAATACTTCAAAATCACATGTGAATAGGGGCTGAAAGGATCCACAGGCACTGATTAAGCCACTGTGCTTTAGGTAACTCAGACACACCCTGATGTGATTCATTTTTCACAGGAGCTAATAGTATTCCCCGAGGTGAAATACGCACCCTTCAAAAATCCAAACAACTCACCAAGTGCTATGTGTTCTGTTTATTTCTGGGAATAAGAATCACAGCAGTTTAATTTAGTTGCTTATAGTAAGTCACAGGTGGCTCTTGCCAAGTTTATGCCCAAGAATTTCTCCTTTAGATTGCCACTTGAATTTTTTCTAGATGTATGAACCAGACTCTGTTGGTCAGCAGTACATCTAAGTGTGTCACAACTTGTTTTTCTGTATATGATACCATCATGATTTTGACAATATTATATATTTATTATCATGTTTAGAAAATATCAAATTCAAACCCCTTATAACAAAATTATGAAAATGAATTGATGAATTCAAATATTCCTATGGAAATATAGTAAGTGTAAATTGAGATCCTTTCTAGGTACAGACAAACCTCAAATGGCTCTTCCGCAAAGTCAGTATTGAGAATAAAATTATAAGATCAATCACTAAATATTTACCTTCATGATCATGTGTATTTTGGCACTGTTTAAATTCTATCAGAGGCTGTGAATGTTTTTGGTAGTGATACTTTATTTAGCCTCCTTAATCTATCATTAGTTTTCAGAAAAAGTCTACTCTTTCATGGACCACACAGGACTGTTTAACAGAGAAATTGTTTGTACCGACATTCCAACTTCTAACACGTGGTTAATTGAATTGTTAATCTTTTTGTCCACGAAGTATCTAATTCTGTTTAATATTAACAGTCTGTGTGATCCAGCCAATTTATAAGTTCTTATTTGGTCTGCCCAATTAATACTACTGAAGAATGAACTTGTAAGTCTTCTATTTGACAGTACCAAGTAGGAAAAATATTCCAGAGTCAGGCATAATATTTATCCAAACAACACCATGAGGTAAAGGAAATGCAAGCACTTTACATAAAGTATGTTGAAATATTATAATTTTCATCCAACTTCTTTGCCTTAATCCCATTGCCTATTGTGTCTTCGTATTCTCCCAATCTAATTGGTAAAATCCTTAAAACCTCACTAAAATTCTAGTATTTGTAATATATTCACACCAAAGAACCCCACAAAGAGTTATTTTCTACCTCTGAGCAATCCACCTACACATGTGCATATGATTTAAGGCCCCCAGCGAGGGATAAAGAAGCCAAAACATGGTGGCCTCAATGTCAGTCTTCATCCTGATTAAATTGCTGGATCATTGCTGTTGTAGTAAGGGTTTTCAAGGGAACAGATTTAATATAGGACACATAATTTATAGGATCATTTTATAATAGTCATCCAAAAAGTTGAATGCAAAAGAGTGCAGGAACTCTGTCCACACACTAGAGACCCAAAGAATCCAGCTGAGGGCCTGGAGCCCATGACAATGTCCTGCATGAATCTAACTGAAGACCTAACCCATGGCAATGTCCTCCCTGAGTCCAGCTGGAGGCCTAGAGCCCATGACAGTGTTTCATTCAAGTCTGTATCAAGGATCTGCACTGGAAAGGCCCAAAGGTCAAGGGTGGAAGCTAGAGAGTCTATGCCAGTGGAATGATCTGTGCCAGCAGTCTGTGGACTCTGAACTGGAGTGAGGAAGCAACACTCAAGGTAAAGGTCAGAGCTCCACTGGAAGAGAACTGCAGCCATCCTCAACCACAGCAAGGACCCAAGTTCAATGATGAGAATAGCTGAGTTCATATCAGGAAAAGCAGCATGAGAAGCCCTCCAAGAGAATAGACAGCACACCATCTTCCCCTCCAGTTCTCTTTTTATGCTGTTGGCAACAATCTTCAGGTGGACCTTCCACACCCAGCACCACACTGACTCAGTTCAGCTGGGTGTTACAATTTGACAATTAATCCACAATTGCCTCTGGTAATTCAAGGCCAAATTTCTCATTGCTGTTTTTCATTCCTGCTTTTTAAAGTTTTCCAATTAGGATTAAACAGAATAGATTTGTTTAGGTTCTATCAGTTGTAAGGATGAACCAAAAGCTCCATCAGTCACCGAGTTTCCAACAGTGCTACATTAAGATCTTGGTGTTGCCCCATCAATATCCTCTTTATTCACTGATTCCATTCATTAATATTCTATGCACTGGTAAGCATTTTAAGATTCACACCTTATTGGAATGAAGCTAATATCCTTTGCTATTCTTTATTCTTTTATGACTCTAACTTTCTTAGCATATATAAGATTCATCATGGGGCTGGGGATTTAGCTCAGTGGCAAAAGCGCCTGCCTGGCAAGTGCAAGGTCGTGAGTTCGGTTCCTGGTACCGGAGAAAAACAAAAACAAAAACAAAAAAAAAAACAAAGATTCATCAAGTGAAGCTGTGACGACAAATCTGATATGACTTAATGGATTATCAATTGATTTTACAGCAGTGGGGTTACATGGGCTACCCATACAGAAGGGAGCCATTATGTGGGGAGTGAGTGAAGCTGGAGATCAATCACATGTGTGGAGCTAAAGTAAGGCCAGCCCCAAGAACACAAAGTGCCGAAAGCAAGCCACATGAACAAGCTGTTTCAGCTCCAAGAACTCAAGGCACCTGAGGCCAGCCAGGCAAACACGTTGTTAGACAAAGGGGTTTCAGCTGACATCAACCTCCCAAGGGTATCAATAAATGCACTGCAGTCTTTGGGCAGTTCATTCTCTCTCACCAGGAGAGGAGGCTTCACTTGACCTCAGCTTTCTGAATTCTGACTCTTGCTTCCATTTCTTCATCCTCTACCATTCTCCTCTAGAGAAATTGAAAAGCTGTGCCAGACACAGCTACCTTACCTGAGTAAAGTGAATATATTTAAGTACTCGGAACTTGAGAGAGAGCACATTCAGTGCACGAATATTTCAATCTCTGTAAAACCAACCCACCATGACCTGCACACACAAGCTGTCATCCCCTTCAGTGTGTGAGTTCCACTTGGCATTTAAATGAAAGATTTTCCCTTTCTCAGAGTAAACAAACTTTATAGTGCTTTTTATTCTGTGTACCAAATTCAACTTCAACATAGTGAGACCCTCTGTCCCAACATGAATCTTTAATTTTATCCTCGCCATTTAAAAAAAAGAAAATATTATATATTTACATTGAGTCTCATAGTTTTGTGTTTCCTTAAGTACCTAGTCAACCAATTCCTTAGTAGTTGGCTCTATCAATCCTAAACCCCATGGTAACTCTTACTTCCTGTACTTGACTACAGCACAAGACGTTGACTCAATAACCATGTAAACAGCAAAGGGTCCCCATCTCCTATACTGTGATCCTTCCTTTTTCCTAACAATGCTTTCTCCATGCTTCCATGAGTCAGAAATCCTAGCAAATCCTATATCGGACACGACCTGTGCTCCAAGTCCTGAAGCCCACCCTCAGGCTCAACGATTCACTGGATTCACAGGACTTGGGAAAGCTGCCACACACACAATTACAGCTCATTACAGTGAACACGTACAGATCCAAATCAGGAAAGGGAAAATGCACAGGGGTAAAGCCCAGGAGAAAGAAAGCATATCTTCCAGCTGTTGTCTTCCAGTAGAATCTCTGGATGCATGAATTCTCCAGAAATAATGTCTAACAATATATGAAAACTGTTGGCAACTAAGGAAATTCCCCCAAGTCTTGCTGTCCAGGGTTTTTATTGGAAGTCATGTAGGTACCCAGTACCTGCATAACAGACTTTAGCTACTAAGACTCCAGCCCCCACAGTAAAAACATTCACCGTAAATTACACTGTTATTGTAAATTATCAGGTCAAACTTGGACTACATGTCATAGAATCTGAAGCATAGAAAAACACTTTTATTAGGCAGAAAATTCCAATGGCTCAGATCTCATCTTCTGAAACTATGCTAGGACCCATCCAAAAGATAGGGATGGGCAAAGTTTAAGCAGTCCATACCTGATGATTTAACCCTTTTCTACATACTGTACATCTTTATCGAATTGCTAAACAGCAAGAGTACACAGGAAAACCCTGAAAGCGGCCACACTGTACATTGGCGACAATACAAGTTAGGCAAGTTTTCTCATCAGACACTATGGAGATCAGAGCTCAGTGGAATTTTTTTAAAGTGCTGAATGATAATTTTAAAAACTGTCAACAAATACCACTATATCCTGCAAAATACTCTTTCAAAAATGATGGCAAATGAAAACATTTTTAGCCAAGTGACACCTGATAAAATTTGCCTCAGTTTCATAGGAAGCGTTCAAACAAGGAACAGATGCCAAATGGGAACTTGAAGATACAGAAAGGAAAGAAAGGAATGGTAAATGGAAAATGTAAAAGCTGTGGTGTTTCAAGTAAAAAAAAAGATGAAGCCTTGTGACAGTCATTCACTCTTAGCCAGTCAGCAGAGATCACTAACAGCAGCACTATTCTTCCCAACAGATATTTGGAAGGAACTAACAGCATTTCCAAATATCTAATATAGAATAAATTGAAATGTCAGAAATCATTACTAACCAGGATGAGCAAATTTAAAGGAAAACTTTCAAGATTGGATTGAGCTGTAACCTGTGGATAAAATTTCAGACAAAATAACAGCCTAACACTTGGGCATTGAAAACAGAGTGTATCAGTTCGCACTAGCTGACTATACAGCAAAAACTGCACCCAAAATCACTGTACTAACACTGTAACCAACACTGCAACTAAAAATTCTTCATAAAGGCAATACAACATCTTCAATGGCAAAACATGTTCAAGTACAATAGGCTGTTCAAGACCCAGTCATCTGAATGACATCTCACTATACTAATGAGGAGTCATATCTTCTCATTAAATGCACATTCTAAAGTCTAAGTCTTTAAAATGTTAACAGAACTATTCACTTTTTTGGAGAGAAAAAGTTTTATTCTACATAAATGTTTAATTTAGTTGATGGTAAAGTAAATGCAATAAAATATAAAGAGGAAAAGATACCTTAGTAACTAATACTTATTGGATAAAACAGTAGGTTAAGAAATGAGTAAAGAAGAGGTCAGGAAATAACTATAAAAGGTACATATTTAAGAACTCAGAAAACAAAAGTATGAGACTGTTTACTGAGGGAGAATAATACTTCAAACTTAGAGAAAATGGCGAGCTGTAAGAAAGAGTAAAACATGTGGCTTAATATATTTGTTCCAAGAAATGAAGACCAAGTGTGATGCATTTTAGAAAATAAGTCATTTACGTATGCCAAAGTGTGGCATTTAAATGTATAAGCCTCAGCTACTTAGGAGAATGTGCTCATGTGTATTCTACCACAGCAGAAAGTCCTGTGCTACTTTAATTATGCATATACTTCGTGCACACATCGAGGAGCTCACATACCACACAAATACACCACAGACACGTTGGCTGTCCAGCCATAATGAGAAAATTCATTCTCAAGTTGAAAATAGCAATTACTTCCTGGGTTGTGGAAAAAACTTTTTTTTAGAAAACATATCTTTGCATCTTATATTCCAGAGAATATGGCAACTGTTGGAATTAAAGGGGGAAGCATATGAATTTTTTAAAGGAATTGATAATGTTTAACAGTTAAAAAAATCCAGTGACCATTCTCAGTTCATAAGTCAAAGGAAAACTCTAAGAGGCATTTCCAACCATTAGAGAAATATTAATAATTAATAGCATATAAATCTGTTGACAGATCTTTTGCCACACAACATATGAGGGTAAACACAGCAGTTTGTTATTGAAAGATTACCAACTGCTTACAACTAGGCTGTCAAGAATAATCACAACAAGAATTCCTTAATCATCTCCTAGAAAGGACTCAGCTCCCTGGGAACATAACCATTACATAAACAGCTTGTTTGCCTGAAAATACCAGTTTCACACAAACTTTTACTGAATGACTGTTGCTTTCTAGTTTCAAAGCTGGCTATGTTGGTTAGAGTCAGAGATTTTCTTATTTCAAGTGCTAAATGCCCTATTTCTTCTTGGCAGATTTTTTCATCTTTAGAAACATAAATAAAAATAAATGCACTACCAACAAAAATATTAACAATTAAAAGAAGAAAACATAGCCAGACTAAAGCCCAAGTTATCAGTGATGCCATTAAAGGCATTATCACACAACTGTCAATAAAGGTTGGCAATGATTTTAATCCAAAGTATTCATCCTACGCCTGTTAAGGTACCTACCAACCCAAGAGCTGGGATGGCCATGATGGCCTGAGACAGATGTGACTGTGGAGCACCAGTTCCATCCTAGCCAAGCAGCAATCCTTACAGATGGCCAGACAGGGTGCACAATTAACCAGCCCAGTGGCCAGGACACTAGAAAAGCTGTGCAGCCTTACCTATAATAAGATATATCCAATAGAAGGTCACTTTTGACACGTTAAATTACAAAAAATTTATCTAAAGAGACACATAAATTTTTACAACAACACAGAGAAATAAGTTTTCTCATATATAACTTAATAAAAAAGACAATTTATGTACCTAAAAGTAAAGTCATTTGTTAGTAGATACAAAAAGGTTTGTAAACACTTTATTCTTTGATCCAATAACTCACTTCTACAAATTTAAACTACGGGATTAACTTGAGATGTACCAAAAGTTTAAACTCAAGATAAAATTGCATATAGAATAGAATACAGATAGCAACTATATAATGGGAACCATAGAAAAAGTCACATGCATCAAAATCTTTCAGTAGTGCATAGGTAAAAATTTGAATACAGATTATTTTATGACCCTAGTAAATTTCTGAGAGTTTGATGTGATTTGATTTACTATTTCTTTTAATGAGATTTATAAATAGATGAAATATTAATTGCTGCTTGTTCCTGGAAACACTTTTGAGGTGTAGACCACCAGAATTTGTTTATCTTGATCCTTATTTATATGGAATGGTGGCATTGTTTGAAAGAAAGATGGACATAAATAAGATGAAAATATATCATTACTAATTCTTTTATATGTGGTTATTTGACAAAAATATTGATCAATTTCTTATATTATTACACAATGATGCCACAAGGGAACAAATCTGTTATGGCTTTTCGGGAGGAGGCTGCTTGGGAGCAAACCAGGGACCCGTGCATGCTAAGCAGGTATGCAGTGCTGAACCCAACCCCAACCCCTGCTGACTGAGTTTCTTTAAAATGTGTGTTGAAGCCAGGACACTCAGTCCCTCAGAGTATGGCAGCCCTTGGATCTGGGCCTCTAAAAATGCATCAAGTGAGGCTCAGAGGCTAATCCAACCTGACTGGAGACTTGATATAAGAGCATAAGATGCAGAGCAACACCAGGGCTGAAGGCACAGAGGAAAGAGAACAGGAAGAAGGTGGCCATGTGCAAGCCAAATACAGAGGCCTCCTCTGAGTAAATCAGCCCTGACAGTTAGATCTTAAACTTCCACCCCCTGAAAGTGTGAGAATATAGATTTCTATTGCTTACACTGTGCCGTCTGTGACACCTTGTTACATCAGCCCTAGCAAACCAGTGAAAGCATGAAGCAAACTTTTCCACAGCCTGGGGGAGCTTGAATCATTGAAAATCTGGAAGTACCACTTTTCAGCTGTAGAATCTTCAGGGGAGGATCACTTCTTAAAACCTCAAATACATGGCAGATCAGTTCTTTGAACACTATATTATTACACGGGGCAATACTGCAGCACTGACAAGTTGCTATGAAACTTCTAAACACTGTGGGGGTCTGCACTTAGCTTGTCACAGGTATTTAACCAGTAGGAGATGGACCTCCTGGCCCGTGGGCCACTTGGAGGAAAACTGTCTCCATTAGTCCATTTTGTGTCTCTGTGACACAGTACCTGAGACTAGGTGATTTATAAAGAATGGAGATTTATTTTTCATAGTTGTGGAAGGTGGAAGTTGGGAAGTTCAAGATTGAGAAGCCCATGGCTGACCAGTGCCTTCTTCTTGTTGCGTGACCCCACAGTGAATGGCAGAAGAGCAAAAGAGCATGTGCATGTGTGGCATGTGGGGGCAAAGTGAGAGAGAAAGAGGGGTCGAGCACATCTTTTCATCAGAAACCCACTCCTCCTATAATGAAGCCCCCCAATAACAGCACCAGTCTATATCTGAGGGCACGTTAATCTACATGTAATCCAAAAGCCCCACCTCTGAGCACATGAAAACTCTGGAGGACATCTTAGATCTACACCACAATAGTTCCTAAAGGTCCCGGATCTCAATATTATTATATTGGAGATTCAGTTCTAACACAGGAGCTTTGGAGGGTAGATTCAGACTGCCGCCTGCTTTAAAGTTCATTTTGTAAAATTTTCAATTTATAAAAATTTTCTTCAGCAAGAAAACTGAAATCCTGAGTTCAACAACTTCATGGATATCACAAAGCTTGTTACATTTCCTCACAGCAATCATGTTTTCATTCAGTCTTAAATAAGTCACCAAATCTTCAATCCATTTCCTTTCTAGTTATGCTAATATCAGCCTGATTTTTCTCAATTTGTCCTCCTAGAAATATACGTCCACGCCTTTCATCACTAAATTGTTAGGAAAACTGAGTCATTTAATTATCTAGTTTCAGAAATTCTACCGCTTGTCTCAATAAATTTCCTCTGCCACCTGTGAGAGACTCTTGCCTTCTGTACAGACATCTTGTTTTCATGTACTTGAAAAGCATCTTATTATCAATCCTCTTGTGCAATCTTCCCTTCATTTTCCACCTTTGATTTTCCCAAGCTTTTGTACACTCTGTAAATGTATTCTGTAATCTTTCCCAGCCTCTTCTGTCCCGAATGTTTTATATCTTGCATGTGCCTCTTGCTCACCCTTGATTACTCTCAGCTCTGCTCCTTCATTTACATGGTCTCTGTAAAGCCTGTATTGTGTTTATCATTCCCTGGTTTGCATAGCCTCTGGGCATATATTAATTTTTTGTTCAAATGCTTTCCATTTCCCTCTGCATCCTTCACTTCCATCAACATGTCTTATTTGTTCTGTATTCTCCAAAAGACAGATTTTGCAGGCAGTACCTTCTTAAATATTATCACTTAAAAATTTTTTAAAACAATATATCTTAATGAACATCTATTTGCAACTCCTAAATTATCTCCATTTCTTGATTGGAAGTAATAATGGTACTATCATCCTTTTCCCAGTAGCTCTGCAGCTTACCAATTGTATGACAGTGCACTAATAATTTAAATCTATAGGTCTCTTTCCTTATCTTTAATATAAACCAATTGAGCTAAATTCTTTACAAGTCTCACCTGCACTAACACTCTCAATTCTAAGTATTTATGGTGTCATTCCTCTGTCTATAAAAGAGAACATTTAATCAGTCATGGATTTGGAACACTGCATTGCTCCTCCTGCTCTCCAATCCTTCCCCTCCTTCACGGTGGATATCAGACCTCATATTTCCATTCAGTAGTCCCTAATTATTCCAGCCCACACAGACCACCCAGGTTTTAATTCCTCGTTGAGTTAAGTCTTGCACTGAATAGTTGGCCCATAAGCAGTATTACAGTGTGGATCTTGAATGTCCCAGGGGCCATGTATGGAATGCATGGTCCCCAGCCATGGCACTGTTGACTATTGGAGGTGAAGGAACCCTTAGCAGGTGGGCCTGGTGAGGGACGTTAGGTCACGGCAGATGCTCTTGAAGGTGCTGTTGCAGCCCATGCCCCTGTCTGTCTCCCTCTTCCCTCCTGGACACTAAGAAGTGAGTAGCTCACTGTACCAGGCGCACCTATCATAATGTGTTACCTCTTCACAGGCCCAAACTTATATGGGCCAACCGATCATGGCTTGAAACCCCTGAAACCATTAACCAAAGTAAACCTTTCCTCTTTTAATTTGATTATCTCAGGTATTTTGTAGCAGTATTTAGAAATTGAGAAACTCAAATAGCAATAGAAGGATATGCCTAAATTCATTGCCCCCTCAATATATACACTCTTCAAAGAGAGCGAATGTAAAGTTTTTATATATAATATATATATGTACTAGACCATATGAAAAAAGAACTACATTTTTAAATAACTTCATGTTTCAACCTAACGTATAAAGTTTAACTAAAATTCTAAAGAGCCCTCACAATTTGACATTATGCTACTTGTATTCACATGCAGTAGTTCATTTAATAAAAGCAGTCTACTGAGCTTAATTGTTGCCTCCATTTTATAAACAAGGCAACTGAGGTTATAATGATTTAAAGAATTTACCAAGATCATATAGTTTATGATATATAGAACTAGGATTGGAAATCAGGTCTTCTCTTATTCCAGAATACTTATTCTTTCTTAAATTTTCTAGAATATAGCAAAGCACAAGTAAATACTGACTTTTAATTTAGATCAGCAAGTCATAATTATGACAACCTTTGAAAACTACATTATTCTATAATATAGTATATATTTAAAATTAGGTTGTAGGTCTGTATGCACTAACATGGAAGTATAACAAAAATAAGTTTGTTTAGTGAAGAAAGTTGTTGAAGAAGAAAATTATAAAATTATTCCAGTTAGAGTTTTGTAAAAATCTATAAACATGCCTTAGTGGTGATATAAAAACACATATATGTAACTATATATTTGTACAAAGAATAGTATTTGAAGCATATATTAAAAATACAGGAAACAATATTTATTCTAAAAACAAAGTGAGAACAGGAAGTTAGAGTTCTAATTTTTTTATTCTTTTACAGTTTTCACCAATCCTGATTTTTTGCCTAGCTGAAAGAAAGCAAGCGGGTGAGGGGAGAGAGAGAGGTTCTCTCAATCTTTTTGTTTTCTTTTTTGGTGCTGGCCGTCAGAGGCATTCTACCACTGACTTGTATCTCTTTCCTTTTCTTATCATTTACTTAAGGACAGGGTCTCTCAAAATTCCCAGGTGGGATTTGAATTTGCAATCTTTCTGCTCAGCCTTCCAAAGTGTAGGCATGTGCCACCATGCCTGGTTTAATTCATCTAACTGCTAAACTCTCTTTCTTATTGAGAATATCTCTGTAGGGTTCATCTAAGCTCCTTGTATTATAAAATTTTAGATTCTAACACTGAATGCAACACTTTTTATGTGTTTTATTTTCTATTCTTGCTGTGGTCATTGTAGCTTTTCATGGAACAAACAGGGGTAACCTTGCAATGTTGTTCTTGACTCACAAAAGTCTGATGCAAAGACCCTGCCCCGCCCTCACTTGACAGCAAGATTATCTTTATAAGTCATTAGTGTTAATCAACTCTAAGATTTAAAAGGACAACTCCTCATAAGTATATTTTTGGTCTTTTATAACAAGTCTTTTCATCTTCAATTTTTATGATACTTCCACATGTGGTACAAGCTATTTTGTAGTCTTAAAAGGAGACCAGTAGGTTGCTCTACAAAAGATAAGTAAGATCAATAATGTTTCCCCTCAGAATTGTACCCTGTGCTGTCTAAAACTGTTCAGGCTAAGATCATATTAAATGCAATGTTACTAACTAAGGATGAATGGCTGTTGGTAAGATGCTTCCTATAGAACAAAAATGACTTAAGAGACCTGTGAATGTTTACACATTTATGGAAATTAGTGTATTCAGATAAATATTCTCAAAAGACTCTGTGGGGTGACCAAAGAGTTGATTAGGTTGCATTCCCTAGGGACAAGTGAAAGGTTTGAAGGCTTATTACTAGGATGAAGAAGAAAAACCCAACAGAGAAATGAAGGAAGCCACTTAAGAAAGAAAGTGGTTTCAGGTAGACTTTAGCCATGCTGGTCCATCATGTTCCTATCTTAGGTTTGGAGACAAAAGTGTGTGTCCTTTATCAGGCCTCTAAGAGGAGAGGTGAATACCAGGAATACAGGCAAGTTCCCGGAGAAGGGAGAGGCGCACACCTTTTAGTAAGGGCCTTTAAAGCAGGCAGGATGTGTGTGTGACTAAAAAAGTGATTGTGGACCAGCTATTCAGAAAGGCTACTTAGCTGGAGAACAGGGAATTGGGCCTTAAAGAAGGTGGAGGAGGCAGGGACTGGATTTGATCTTGCTCTTCTCATTAGCAAGTCACTGCTGGGTGAGGCAAACAGGTTTAGAAGAGAAAACAAAATTTGCAAAAAGGTTGGAGAGCACTACAAAAAGATCATTGCCAATTTTTAATTAACTTTAAAATGTAAACATGGAGCTTCACTCTGTCACTGACTGATTGTTTTTCTATTAGAAATGAAAACCCCAAAGCACTGAAGAATAAAGATTTAGAGATCCTCCATCATGTGTTTTGCAAGCACTGCCTTGTGTGCTTAGGATTAACAAGCACACTTAGACACTCCATGCACCTTGTCCACAGACACCCCCGTCCCTGGCTAGGAAGACAGCAGGCAAGGAATTCAGGGTCACCCCTCCTGCAGATGCGAGGCAAATCCTCCTTGATCATGTGACATCATAAAGTACCACCTGGAAAGAACAACTGTGCCGCCAAAACCTTCCAAAAAATATCTTTTCCAGACGTATACTCACTCCTTTCAGACTCTGCACTTTCAAAGTGATGTCAACTTCTAACAGCTTCTTGACACTAATTACTGTGCCATCCCAGAAGTTTAGTTCTCTGAAAGGCAGCCTGAAGCTGTCAGGGAGGGTCACATATTTTAATAGCCACTTACTCTGACATCAAGATGCTTGCTTTCAGCCCCTTGTTCCTTTTCAAACATTAGGAGGCAAGTGACCCACCATACAGTCTGCAAATCTTGATTAATTCCTTCCACTTAGCATGTCCTACTTTCTGCCAAGGTATGTGGTCTGCAGATTGACAGTCTCATTAAGAGCTTATTCAAGTGCTTGATTATACAGCCCAGGCGTTTCTTGAGCCTTCAGAACCTGAGGAATAGCACTGCCCTCCCCCTGCCCTCTTCAGCCCAGTAACCTGTCTAAAACCCAGAAGCAAAGAAGCAAAGTGCCTTCAGATCGAAGGATGTCAGTATTTAGCCTCTGTACATAAGTTCTACAGGCAACAATTTCTCTACAACTGTCCTTATTCTTAAGATTCTTCTTCATGGCACCAGATATCTGCCCAGCACTGTTTGTCTGACATCACTCCTGAGGACTGACATAGAAGAGAATTCCAACCATAGGTGAACAGAGGGACTTCACTCAAAAATCTTATCTGGAACCAGTTTCCAAGGATGTGCCTATTAGTCAACATCAAAGATCAAAGCTGTAGGATAAAAGTAACTTGGCTGGTTTCTGAATAGGCTTCTCCACCCTTTCGTATGCTTCATTAATTTAATATTTTGGTCACTGGTCTCATCAGCCTGAGGGAAGTGTCCCAGTAGAAATAAAAAATACTCCATATGTACACTAAACCTGTTGCTTATTTACAAGCAGGGGAGTGCCTCTTTCTTCCCAAGACATAAGAAGTGGTGTGTGTCACACAGTATCAAATACAAATAAACAAGTGGGAGAGGGAAAAGACCTCAGCATTTTGAGTGAAGTGATTTTACCTCCTGTCTTATTGTGACCCACATACTGGGGCTGAAAAGCCCTGAGCACCCTCTGACACTGGCATTTTGACATTGGGATGTCCTTTATGATTCTGCTCAAAACCACCCATTTCTAGAAACTGTCTCCTGCATGCAATAATCAGTGATGTTAGCTGGGGCATCTGGAAGTGAGGGCTGCACTTTGGAACTTTGGCCACTGGTCTCAGTTGATTGGAACTTGGACAGGCAGGCCAACTGGATTCTCTTGCCTAGAAATTTGGAATTAAAACTCAGAAAACAGTTCATTGTTGGCAGTCAATACCACATTGTGAGAACAGAACTGTGGAGTAGCCAAATTCTGGTTTATAAATAAAAGAGCAGTTTTGAAAAGGTAAGGGATAGAGAGACAGAGCGCAAGTTAGTACTGGACCATTTTGAGGTCCAGTCCCTTCCTGAAGACCTAGGACTCTGTGAGGCACCCTCTACCTTTGTCTAAATCCCATTTGGTTTAAGCTCCTGGCAGATGGGCCATCTGTTCCCCAAGCCAGTTTCTTGGGCACACAGTCACTCTCCATTGCCAGCCGCCTAACGTGCTTAGTTGTGGCTGTGCAGCTGGGTCCTGTCCAGTTGGAGATGAGAGGAAGTGATTCTCAGCATTCAGCCTCGGCACTAAATTCCAAGCCCATGGCTCCTCTGTGTCCCTCTTTCCTCATGTGCCAGTAAGGTGTCCACTAATAATAACAAGAGGCTCATTAGCCTGGGTTTCTCAAAGAGAGCTTGGCCAATGTCCCGCCCTCAAAAACAGGCTTCCCAATCTCAAGAAATAAATTTCTCCACAGTAAGATTTCTCAGAGGCTCTAGGCTTTGCAGGACATGGCATCGAGCTCTATCTGAAAGACAAGGCAATTTCAGTGGGACTTTTCTCTTGAAATTTGCCATCAAAGCGTCTTAACACATCGCACCTCCTGCAAGCATCTCTTCCCATTCCGTGCCTGCCTGTTGAAAATGCTGAAGATCTCGGATCAGACACCTGGGGTGCCCAGGCTCTGGAGCCGGCAGCAGAGGACAGAGGTAAAGGCCTCCATCTCCAGGATGTCGAACAGGGCCACCTCAGGTGATATCACACCCAAACGCACTGCCTTTGTTTTGACAGATATTCTTTAAATGCTTTATCGGGTCTGAGGATAAACCAGCCTCCCTCTCAGTCTCCATGTGGCTGTGCAAGCTAAAAGCACAAGCCTTTCATGTAGAAACTCTGTGCTTCTACTGCAGTCAATCCTGAAATGTGTTTCCATTCCAAATGACTCAGGAAGACCCACACTGGCCCAGTAACATCCCATTCAGTTACTGGAGTTCTAGTGAGGGAGGGGCTGACCAAAGAAAATGGTTTTCTCAAACAGCCATAGATTGGCTCTGTCTTTGAGAACTGTGGAAAACACCAGGAGTGCAAAGGATAGCTCTGTACATGCAGTACACAAATTCCTGTTTTCCTCCTTTAAGCAGTAACCCTGCATAAAAGCAAATGTAATGAAGACATAAGGGCTATTAACAGAAAGGAACTAGGAGGCAGATCTTCTTGACATTATTTTACAAGTCTAATTGGGCTGTCTGCTCAATAAAATGTCTCTTTAAAAGATTTTAATGCAGTGGAGCTCATTACAAGCCCAAGTACTTGCTTTAAATGGCATGTAGTTTTTGTAACATTTACACTAATGATTTCATTGTCCATAATGTGCAGAAGATTAAAAGTGTGAAAGCCTGAATTCTGGGGAAACAACAAAAACATCTGGCCTTGAGGTTATTTTGTCAGTCTCCCAAATGTGAAGAGAGATTAGGACCTGTGTTTGGGATCTGCTTTTTCAGCAGCTGTACCCAGGTCCTGGGAGAGTCTGAGTGTAGGGAGTCAGCCACCACACCTCTCCTCAGGCTGCTCTGATCGTCCCACACTAGCCAAAGCACAAACTTGTTCTTGTCATGTAAAATTTCCAAGCAAGCTGATAAACTAAACACATGAAAGGTCACAGTGTTAGACAGAATGTGGCTTTGCAGTCTCAGAAAGAGTCCCCCTTTCAGGAAATGCATCTCAGAAAGGTGGTTCACAGGAGGGGATCAAAGGAGATGGGAGAAATCCTCTGTGGGACCAACTCAAGCTCTCCAGCATCTTACCTTAAGACCACCCCCTAAAAGACTCAAATAGCCTCAAATATTTACAAGATGACCATGAAATAAGACTGTAGTTCCTGTTTATAAATTCAAAGAGGACACTGGAAGTGGATGGGGAGGTCAACTGGCCGATAAGTGACAGAGAGAGAAACCTCTGATTTCAAGAATAAGACTTGTTCTTCTGCTTCACATACTCTTTCTAATGTGGAAACCTGTTTATCTAACATGATTTCAACAGGATTATTAAATTAAGACTAAAACTATGTTATTACCTTTTATTGTCACCTTAGAAACAAGGAGAAAATATGTGAGTGGATTCTAAGATTTATAATGCAATGAACAATTGAATATGGCCCATCCCAAGATACTGTGACAGTTAGCTATTGTGTCAACTTGAGCAAAAAACTCCCAACTGATTCACTTAGCACAGTTCTGGGTGTGGCTGATGGAGTCACTGAAGAGGAAAGTCCTAGCCTGGGTATGACTGGCACCAAATAATAGGCTTGTAGCCTGTAGGAATAAAAAGGGAAGAAGGGAGGCTTCTTCCATTTCTTCCAAAGAGCTCATCTTTGCCATTGCATTGGGTGTCCGTCTCCTGGCTTCCAGCTCAGACCTTGCAGCTTTCCACTGCAGACCCTTCAGCTTCTAGGTATGGCCTCACAGGGGACTCTACAGTGAGCTCTAGGACTTTGACTTTTGAGTAGACTGTTTTACACTCCCGCCCACAGATTGCCCTTGCACACTTCCATACCTGACTCTGCAGGTGCCCATTGTAAGCCTGCTTGAAAGTCCTTATATATTTAAATATACATCTTCTTTTCAATCTGTTTCTCTAGTAAGCACCGATTGATAACAGACACTGATCAAGAAGATGACTGCCAATGATGAATGAAGCATCACTGTCCAGCAAAGTCCTAATTCCAATTTATTAACTTCTTGTGATAAATTCATAAAATGTACACTTAGTAAACTTATTGCAAACCAGTGTGGATGACTAATAAATTAGATGGCCAAACCAGTTCAGCCCTGACATTCCATTTCTTGCCTGTTTCACTGCTCTTACCAGAGGAAGCAGTCTAGGGCTCCCTGCATGCGCATTGTCACCACTGCTGCGTGGAGTGAGGAGAAGCAATACAGGTGAGTTGTGTCAAAAACTCCCACTCGGAGCTTCTAATCGGGGCAAAAACCACAGCTGATGTGCTGAGTGCCCACATCTCCATGTAACATAGACCCCACACCTGCAAGGACAGTGTGAGTTGACTGACAAGGCCTGAGCAAGTGAGATGCACCACATGGTGCAGGGCAAGGATAGCGGGAAACTGTTAGGGAAGGGCGACAACAGGCCACGTGCTCCCAGGCCAAGGGAGATGGGAAGGCCTTAGTCTCCAAACACTCATAGTTCCTAGGCTCATCTCATCAGCCTCAGCTGTGACCCCCATGCTTGGATCCAGCAGAAGCTCTCTCTCTCTCCTTTCTGGTTCTAAGTCTTCCTTTTACCTAAACTGGCTGGGTAGGGGGTTCTTTTCCTTGTAAGCAAGCAACCAAAGTACTACTAATTTCATAAATATTTTAAAGTCCTGCTCCCCTTGTTGGAAGAAGCAAGATATAAGAGCCAAATAGATTACAGTTCTCAGAACATCACCCCAGATCCAGAATGTGCACCCTACCTCCTAACTGCTCCTTAGAGGAGCCGGTCTCTACCCAGTCTGGGTGAGATGGCCTTGTCACTGATATAGCGTCTCTTCATGTGACTTTTTCAAGCTAAGTACCATGGGAAGATGCTACAGGGACTGAGAGGCAGGAAGACACTGAGTTTTCTGTAGGTTACATAACTGTCTTGTGCATTTAAACACAGCTAGTTCTGTCCAAGGCTTTCATTTTTAATGAGACTGTAGGAAAAACAAAGCATAACTCTCACCTCTGGTTACAAAGAATTGTTGGTATCACCAGAGGTAACCATGGAATCCTGAATGACTGGGTTGCCTGGGTTAAATGTGAAACTCAAAATATCAGAAAAATCAGGTGATTAAAGAGCTACAAGGTGTGTGAAGTCAACTTTTCTTTTTCAGGGGATAAAGCTGGAACTACTAGAAAAAAGCTTATTTTATATCCAAATAATAGAAATACTTTGAAATGAACAGAACACCCTATAAACAAAATAGTGTCCATGTGAATTGTTCCCCTATTGGAAATAATTACTTATCAAACAAGTAACTTCTTACCAGACAGATTAGCAAAGGGTATCTTTGCAAAGATGAGGCACTTAAATTATTTCACCCTTATAGTTTAAAAAACCTTAAGCTATATTAGAATCCTTCCTACTAATTCTTCTTACTTTTGACCAACATTCATTAAGCACTACTAAGCAATACTTCATTTAACCATCCTGACAATCTTACATCATAGAGACTGTTACTCTCATTTTATAGGCAAGGAACATAAGGCTTTCATGTTAGATAACTTGTTCAGCCATCCAACTAACAAGTAGTATCCAAACCTTAACCCTAATTCTTATGCATTACCAATTCAGACCCCTCGTCACCTCACTATGTAGTGTCCTGACACACATCAACAGCACTATGCCTTATTGGAATGTCAGACTCTCAGACCCTATCCCAGAACTACTGAATGAGAATGCCTATTTCAATAAGACTCCAGGTGAGTTAAGCAGGGTTCGCCATTGAAATAGAACCAATTGGAGAGAGTAGATAGATGGATGGAGCAGGATGGGGATGGATTTATTGTGGGAGTAAGTTCACATGGTTATGGAGGCCAAGAGGTCTCACCATATGTCACTCATAATTTGGAGAAGCAAGACAGCCAGCGATGAAACTCAGTCAAAGTCTGAATCCTGGTGTAACTTGAGATTCATCCATGTTCAATAATTCACTCATTTTTACCACTGAGTAGTAGCCCAGTCATTGTTCAGCTGTACCACAATTTGTTTGTTTCTAATTTGTTGATGGTACTCGGGTTTTTGTCAGTTTGAATCTGCATACATACAACGGATATGAATATTTATGTATAAGTCTTTGCAAGGATACTGATTTACTTTTCCTGGGAAAGCACCTAGGAATAAAATAGCTTAAACATATGGAAAGTATATATTTAACTTTATAGCACACTGCCAGTTTTCCAAGGTGTCTGTAGGATTTTGCATTCCCACCAGTGATGTACAAAATTTCCAGTTCCTACATATCCTTTTCAACACTTGGTATCGTCCAGACATTCAAATATGTACAGAGTGGTCTCTTGTGGTTAAGTAACTTGGAAGCAGTTTGACCCTTTTGGGTCTTGCTTTCAAATTTTTCAGTGTGGGACAAGAGTAGTGATTGAGCTAATAATTCCCAGTTGCTGAAATAGGATCCTTCTAAGCACACTAGTATCTAAATCCTCGTGTCACAGGAGTTCTATAATTTAATCTGGAATGTCTCCCCAAAGACCCAGCTGGTGAAGGCTTGGTTTCCAGCCTATCACAATATTGGCAGATGGTGGAATCTTTAGGCAGTGGGACCTAGTGAAAGGAAGGTGTGTCATTGCAGTGTGATATTGGGATCACAGTTTCTTCCTGTTCTTCTCTCTTTACTTCCCAGAAGCCATAAGGTCCTCTTCGTCCATGCATTTACATCACAATATACTGTACTGCCACAGGTCAAAGGGAGCAGGACCAAGTGGCCATGAACTGAAACCTCTGAAACTGTAAGCCAAAATAAACTTTTCTTCCTTAAAACATAATTTGTCTCAGGTACTTGTAATGGTAATAGAAAGCTAAGTAACACAATGAGGTTTTCCAGCATCACTGGTTGAAACAGGCAGTATTGCCTATCTCTGGAACCTGGGCACTCGTCCATCAAACCCTCTCAGGTGATTCTTTCCCAAGCCTGTAACACCCTCATGGGCTTGTGATTATCACGAGTCACCCAGACCCTGGAAGGACTGGAGAAACCTGTGCAGAACTCCTGTCTTCACTCTCTGGGCAACTGTCTTCTCCAGCATTCTGTCCTATAATCCTTAGCATGATCTTTCCAGACTCTCATGTCCATCTCCTCTTTTAAACCATCCCTGGACCGACTCCAGTCCCCTTCCCTGTATCACAGCATAGACACTTTCAAGGAAACAAGCTGGACAGTCTAGGAGTTACCTTCTGTGCTTCTCATCTTTCAGGGACCTCTTTCTGAATGAGGTTTTATATCTTGAAAACCGTGATTATGTGTGTGTGTTTCCCTTTTTAAAATTGGTTTAAGCACAAGAATATAATGGATACCTGTTATTTCATGTTTACAAGAAGTAGAGATTTTCAATGGTCTTTTGCCAATCTTTAACAGTTTAAGTCAAGGACTGTAGTGGATTGATAACTGGTGGTCAACTTATAACCCCCAGCTGAACTGAGTAAGTGTGGTGCTGGGTGTGGGAGGCCCACCTGAGGACTGTTGCCAGCAGCATAAGAGGCACACCTGGAGAAGAAGAAGCAGGCTGTTGGGAGCTGAGAGAGGCTGTTGGGAGCTGAGAGAGAGTGTGGGGAGCTGGCTTTCCTGGTGAACTTGGCTGTTTTCATCCTCCAAGGAGCTCGGGGCCTCGCTGGCACTGAAAACGGCTTTGGTTCACTTTGGGGGAGCTCTGGTCCTCACTTTGAGCATAGCTGCCTGGTTCCAGAGGGGAAGATGGTGCACTGCCAGCCTCCTGGGAAAGCTTGCTGCATTGGCTTCCCTCATGGGAACTCAGCCATCCTGATCATCAGAGGAGCTCGGGACCTCACTGTTGTTGAGGATGGCTGTGGTACCTTTTGGGGGAGCTCTGGTTCTTCTGAGCATCACTTCCTGGCTCCAGTGCAGATCCCTCAGCCTGCTAGCACAGATCCTTCTTCCTGCTGGTACAGACTTTGTAGATTCCACCACTGACCTTTGGGCCTTCCCAGGAGATCCGTGAAACAGGTCTGCATGAGATGTTGTCATGGGCTCTGGGGCTTCAGTTGGATTCGTGGGAGGCATTGTTATGAGCTCTGGGTATTCAGCTCAACTCATGTAGGACATTATTGTGGGATCCAGGCCCTCAGCTAGATCCCTTGGTCTTAGTGTGTGGACAGATTTCCTGTACTCTTCTGTATACTGTTCTTTGGGTGACTATTATAAATAATCATATAAAGTATGTGTCCTGTATTATGTTGTTCCCCTTGCAAAATAAGCCCCAAACCAACACAAGGACATTCACACCTTACTTTGGAAGATAAGAGTAAAAGCCAATTTCTTTAGGTACTCGAGCAAAACAAAGACAGAAAATCCCATCTTAGCATGTTATTGCATGTACAATGGACAGCTCCTGTGTTTTGTTTGGCTGATTTGATAAATAATTTTGCTACAGCAAGTGATGCTAGTTCTCTGGATGATGCTCATGAGTGTGTATATCCAGTCTACTGGTGCCCATAACTTTGGAAATAATGTTCCTGATGCTCTTATAAGCATAGAAATTCTAATGGAATTGTAAACTTGAAACCCCTTCAAAAATATATACTATGCAATGTAACATTTCTTTAACTTTAGATATAATGACTGTGATAAAGGCAAATGTGAATTGGGAGACAAGCCCAGGCACACTGAAGGAAATGTGTTTGTAGCACCATTCAGGCCTGGGTTTGAATCTTGGTTTCTTTATTTTCTGGTTGTTGACTTGGGCAACTTAGCAAGTCTTCCTACTATACCAGAAATCAGGCTGCATTTGAACAGGGGAAGCAAACTCAAGATTAATAAGGAAAGTATGAAGACAGAATGAGACTCATAATTTCCTGTAATGATACAAAAGAATTAAAACATAAAAAATTGTGATGTGTTTTAGCATGCTATAGCAATCATCATTTTTACTGTACAATGCCATGTGTTCTCAACATAGAGACTAAGGCAATGCAAAATATATATAAACACAGGCATTCTAGATCTTCCAGATTAAGAAACACAGTAGCAAGTTTACATGAGAAACATCTTACTTCCCATCACAGTTTGTAGATTTAAATGTAGGGTGATCCAAGAGCAACATGAATACTTCTTTCTCGTGAATAAACAAACATATAATTATTCTATGCAACTGTCAGAGAACAGTATTTATCACTGCACTTCATGCTTGAGTGTTGGTATAATCCCTTGAGTCTTTATCTCCAGACCACTCTACTTTCTTTGCTGACTGTCTTACCTGTGGACTAGAGATAACAGTGCAGCATGGCACTGTTATGGAGATTGAACCTGGTTGTTCTTGTAAAGCACTGAGCACAGAACTCTACAGATTTAGCTATAGTCACTTTATATGTACAGAGGCATTTGCATAACAGTGCTTTAGAATTTAAGCGTTCTTTTCTTGGGATCATCATAAGTTATAGACCAATTTAAATGCTTTAAATAAAGTAAAAATCAGATTAAATGTAGTATCTGTAAAGATTATATAATAGGGTCAAAGCCTGCTCATTAGAATGGTAAGACAATCTTTGCTTGTTTCCAGTGACAATGTCTTTGAAGGTTATTATATAATGTCTGTGTCCCCAAAAAAGCCACCTGTTCTAGCCCCTGCTGGATTATTTGGAGGTGGGGCTTTAGGGAGGTAACTAGGTGGTAACTAGGTGAGGTGAAGTCATGACAGTTGGGTCTGCACTATTGGGTTAGGGTTCTTATAAGAAGAAGTCCTCACTCTGTGAAGACAAAGCAAATGAGTGGCCATCTGTAAGCTAGGAGAGATCCTTCAACCACAAGACTGATCTCAGACCTAAAGTTTCCTACACTGTGTGAAAAAATATCTGTCATTAAACCACCTGGCCCATGGTATTTTTTTATAGCGAACAGCTTATACAACGGTAATTGTAAAGATATTGCTTTAAATCCTTATTCACTTACCAAGTGAAGTTTGAAAGAATAAGAAAACTACTTAATGTTTAATTGTTCAATCAATCTTACACACCTTTATTTGTTTATCTGAGTAACCCATTTGAAGATATCAATGTGTAACACAACAGTCATTATTAGTTTCCTGTCACCTTGTCTGAAATTCTATATTGCTTGTACTGTTTCTGTGTTATTTTGTAAATGTATCTTTGTTAATAGGTTTTTGTTCTTTTACCTTTAAAATTAAAAAATTAAACAATAAAAAATACATAAATAAAATTATGAATGTAAAATTATGAATTTTTCAAGTATAAAGACATAAATCTTCAATCAGAATCTTTCTTTTTTATTTTAAAGAGAAAAAAAAACTAACAAAACAACAACAGTGAAAACAGAATCTAGGTTCCTTGAGAGTCAAGGCTATCACTTGCTGTTGTTGTCTAGTAACTTGTCACTTATCATTTCTAAGTAATGAATAAATTACTATGCGTGAAGTAACCATATACCTTCCTCTTTTCTCCATCTTAAAATATCAGATGTAAGCAGAAAAATAGAAAAACATTTATTATCTAAATAAACTCTACATTTAAAACTAGATTTGAAGTAATAAGATTACCAGCAATTTTCTCTTTAGCAGTTCTTGTAAATCAAAAAGAGCAATTTTCTCTTTAGCAGTTCAAACTAGCTCCTGTCCTTCCAGAACCACCTTGGTGAAATTGAAATGCTTTTTTCAGTGCTGGGGATCCAATCCCAGGGCCTCACACATGTTATGCAAGTTCTTTTCCCCCAACTCATCTCCAGCTGCATAATTAATCATTTTGATTCTACTTCACATGGCCATATCTTCCCACCCAGTGATGACCTATTCTCCCGAGAAGTGGTTCCTAGCTTCTCCAGCCCTAATTGGTTTCCCTGGTATCCAGACTCCTCAACACATACACATAGGCCATTTTACAGTCAAATTTCTCTACCCTGTAGTTATTTCTGATTTTTCAATTTGGCTGCTCTGGGGAAGAGAAAAGCACTGGAATAAGAGTTTGAAAGCCTGAATTTTAACTCTAGTATCATTATTTACAAGCTGTGATAACTTGTTATTTAACATTTCTATCACCCAATTTCTCCATAAGCAAAACAAGAATCATGTCTTAAAAATCTGTATCTTCTCATGGTGCCTGAAAAATGATTTGCCACTGTCTCTTGTTTTAATTAATTCATTCAATGATTGATCAAATTCTGAGAGTAAACAGTATGCAGACTTTACAAAAGCCCTTAGATATGAAGTTTATACCTCATAAAGCTTTATATGACTAGTATTTTTATTTTCATTTTATTTATTTATTTTTATTAATACATGTGTGTAATACATGTTTCCATTCTTTTAGTGGAGTTAGAATATCTACATAACACATCTTAATTCCTTCTCATTTCATTTCCTTCCCTCCCTCCCTCCCTCCTTCCATCTCCCCCTTTTCTTGATCTACTTCCCATTTGGGAAAGAGCTAGCTTCTCCCAATTCTTTATCTTTTACTTTGCTCTTTACTTATAATTTGGGTTTCTCATATAAGAGAAACTGTGTGATGCTTAAACTTGCATGTAATACAGTTTCTTACCCTGATGCCTACTGACATCAGGAGAGCAGTTCATGCTCTCACAGGGTACAGAAGAGTACACTTTAGCACTGACATGTGTATTTGAAGGGCAGGAAGCCAAGAGTGCTGAGAACCACGGTTCCTCTAGGACAGTGATGGTGAATCTTTTAGAGACTGAGTGCCCGGACTACAACTCAAAACCCACTTTTTATCATGAAGGACCAGCACTGCAATTATTCGTGAATACTAAGGTTTTAGTTTAGAAAACAACAACTCATACATTAATGTCTTTTATCTTAACAGAAAAGCAAAATAAGAGAGCTTTGAATGATACAAACAGCTTTTGCTTGAAAGATAAAAGTTTGTGTTTGGTGTGCTTTGCACAATTAATGTGATCTTTGCTGTTGTGTCCAGGTTGATAATCTGTCATACCTTGGCTGGGGCAACTTGGCTCATGAGAGGATGGACAGGGCTCTATGTGCTTACTGTAGCACACATGCCACAGGTTCTAGGACACTGTGAAGCCACAAGTAAGTGTGGGGTGGAAGGCAAAGGAAAATGCAATGCAGGATGTTAGAAGGTGGTGAGGAGCAGAGGCAACATTGCTGGTCAAAGTAATAGTGGGTTGGGTACCAGTCTGGCCTTGGTCTTCCCTAACTAGTACTGGAATTCCTCCTAATTTGTCTAACGAGTCTGTCTTAGTCTGTCGTGCACAATGTTCGCAGCTATGGGCATGCAGTTAAGCATTTCTTTCAGTTTTCTTACTTGTAAACCAAAACAGAATAAGTAAAACTGTGTTTTAGGCTCTTTCAATTATGAAATTCACATTAAAAGCTAATTCTTATTTTAAAAAATAAGAAATGCTCCCTCCTACAAAAATGCATCAAAATTCAGAATCCCACTATAGCCCAATGTTTAACAGATCTACTTCTCACCAATCTCACCTCCAAATCATTCTCAGAGGAGGACTTATATTATTTGGTTATTATTCTCTTAACAGTTTGTAAAAATTCATGTACAGTGCGTTCATAAATCAGGATCACTTGGAAGGTAATCTTACCCTGGCCAGGTTTTAATTGCTGTGCATTCAAATGGCATGCCACCCACGTACATCTCCTGGATCAGAACTTAGAATTTCAAGGAGAAAGTAGTGTCAAGGATCTAAATATTAAAATAGAGAAGACATTTGGAAATATAAGCACAATGTTCTCCTAGAGATAACAACTTTTAAAAAGTTACCTTTCTTGAGATCTTGGAAATTATCACTAAACTTTAAGTGCTTTTAGAACTCAGTGGTCAGGCTACCCACTGAGAAGACTGAGTGTTGTGGTTCCAGTGGTGGTGATAGCTCTGTCCTAGGTGGGCTTCCCAGGGTTGGCCCTCACCCCTCTCCATCCTTAGACATTCATCAGTTGCAAACACTGCACAGTGCAGTGGCCCCAGTAAGCAGATTACAGTCATGACATAGTTGTTTCTGGTACACAAAGGCAGCACAAAAATCAAACTTCAGTACTTCTTAGAAAATATACAGTTATAGCTAGATTCATGAATCTTTCTGTTTACAAACAGTTTGGTTCACAAACAGAAACATTTGGTAAAATATTGCTTCTGTTCACAAACTCTATATTGGAAGACAAGCAAGACCGCAGCCATTTCCTCTGCACGAACATGAGTGCAGCTCACCTCCTCACTTGACATGTGGTTGTGGCTTCCTTTAGTTGAGATTGCAATTGCAGACAACCTGTGTACATTTGCTGTGAAGATTTCTGTGTGCTTTCCAGCCCATACAGTACCATACCGTATTACTCAATCCAGCAGGGCTCCCAAGAAAGTGCAGAGCAAACATGGGGGTGAAAAGGAAGTGCAGAGCAGTAATGAGGGTGACAAGAACATGCAGATCAGAAGTGTTTAGAAGAAGGTTTCAAATAAAATAACCACCAACTCCAAGAAGAAAATTGTAGAGAAGCATAAGAGTGGTGGTATTCATGGGACTGATCTGGCCTCAGAGTATAAGATGGCAAAGTTGACAGTCTTGACTATTTTGAAGACTAAAGATACCATCAAAGGAGCTAATGTGGCAAAAGGAGTGACAATTTAACCAAGCAGAGGACGCAATTTCTGGAAGAGGCGGGAAAACTTGTTAGGGTGGTTG
>NW_004955530.1:2225373-2306362 GCF_000276665.1 Chinchilla lanigera | reverse complement strand
AGGTCTGGCTGTCGATGGTGCAGACACAGAGGGACTGTTGAGGACCATAAGGAGGCACTAATGATGGAAGCACTTGCTGAGTTCCTGAGTGAACAGCAGAAGGTGCTTGTTGAGGAGCATGCACTTAGGAAGAGGAAGATGGGGAGGAGGTCAGCAGTGATGTGATAGAATCCATTATGGAATAATTAAGGGCTAAAATTTCTTTAAGAATCACCACCCCAACATAACTAACAAACAGAGTTTTGAATCTGGTGAGTGATAATGTGTTCTCTCATTTCTGGAGGGCTATGCCACACAGGAAAAACAAGTGGTATTAGATAAATTTTTCATTAATATTGACCTTGCAACTAATAAACAAAGAAGAGATGAAGCCTCTGAAGGAGATCTCCCTGCTGTCCTTATGGAGAGGACTCTTTCTCCAAAACATATCTTCCTCCCTACCCATGTTCCAGTCCTCTGTGCCAGAAGTCATCTCAAGCAAGGTTAGTGTTCTCTCTCTTCATACTGAACCGGGTTGTACTTTGTTTCATATCTTTGTGGTTAAAAAAAAAATACACAGGGTTCAGATTAACTTTATTAACATTGAACCTGATAGAAAAATTTGATTTGGTTTGGGATCAGTTGACTTGCCAACCAGAATCATAGCATGAATTAAGTTGGTGAACCAAGGTACCACTGTATATGACAACTGAATAAAATTTAGTGTTGAAATGATAACCATTACCTGACAAAAGGGTTGAGTTTGACTCATATAAAGGAATTTCTAACTGAGAACTACTCAAAAGTGTCTTTAAAATTTGTTTAAGCAGAACAATTGGATCTACAGTCTACGAGATTCCCACATAAAATAAGAACGCATTTTTCAGTCTTCCAAAGCTTTGAGTTTCTTCATTTCTCTGAAGTATATCTAAAATGTCTGTTTGACTACAATTACAAGAAGTTTTTAAACACAAAATAACAGAGTGCTGAAGGAATTTTGCACAGCGTTGTCTTCAATTTAATGCCAAATATATGTACATGTGGAATATTGTACTTTAGTCCCCTGTGGGACATCTGTGATCTGAACATCCCCTAAGTCCACAGTGTGTACCATACCCTCTACAACTGACAGAAACATCCTACATTAGTCTCCTTGCTTTCTCCAAGAAAGAACAAAAAGTGTTATATGCTTCTACAAGTGCATAACAAGCCCCACTTGGGAATGTTCCAACCATCCCTATAGTCATTCTATTTGCATCCTAAAAAATTAAGTTCAGTGAATAAAATTTGTTGAGTAATAGGCAATATTCTAAGAGCTTCACATATCTTCATTTTCTCCTTCTCCTCCTCCTCCTGCTCCTCCTCCTTCTCCTCTCTCCCTCTCTCTCCCTCTCTCTCTCTCTCTCTCTCTCTCTCTCTCTCTCTCTCTCTCTCTCTCTCTCTCTCTCTCTCTCTCTCTGCCCCCCCCCATATAAACTTCAGCACGGGGCATGAGTTCTAGAATATATGAAGTGAAGGCTAAATTTTTTCCAACACTCTACTCTTATTTTATTCTTCAAGGTGCCAAATGCCTAAGGCTGTAGTCTTTTGTATCCCAAATGTCCCTCCAGAGTGTCCTTCCAGAGTTACTGAGAACTCTAGAATACAAATGTATTACTGTAAACCAGGAATCAATGACCAGCATTTTAATAAAAACAAATGTGTGTCTTTAGTCAAAAAGAGTCATTAGAATCCAAATAACTGGGGGCTGGGGATTTAGCTCAGTGGCAAAGCGCCTGCCTGGCAAGAGCAAGGTCGTGAGTTCGGTTCCCGGTACCAGAGAAAAACCAAAAAAAAAAAAGGAATCCAAATAACCTTAAGGAAGAAATAAACATTGCCAGGAAATTGAAGTGAAAAGCGATGTGGCAGAACATGGCAAGACATTCTTAGTGAACACCTCAGGGGCAAAACCCTGTTCACATCAATCAGCTCTCGGAGCCAGAGCCCTCAGAGAGTACTGACACAGAACTGTACAAGGAGCTATGAGGCTCAAGACACTGAGCTTTTCCTGGGATGATCATCATCTTTCATCTCCAGTTGATCCCCTGAGGAGAAAGGGTGGAATAAAATCTAGGAGATGGCAACCTAAGGAATTGAGATAGGGTTTCAGTACAGTGGGACTAGGGCATCTGTGTAGGTTCTGCTGAAATTAAAATGCATACCTTTTGTTCTGCCAGTGTTTCAGGAACTCTTGCATGCACCTTGTGGTGGAAGGGCTGCCACATCCCTGATCCAGCATCAGAGCAGCTAGTGTAGTGCAGAACACAGAGCAAGACTCATACTGGACCAGACTCACAGGTGGCTTTGAATCTAAGACCTCTGTTCTTACACTGTTTGAAGACTCATGAATTTAACAGTATCAGTGCCAGGAATTGAAAATGAAAGAAAAAAGGAATGGTGAAGAAGCAGCATCCAGTGATAATGTCTAGGCAGTATTCAGAGAAGAGTGTTTGATATTCTCAACAAAGGCATTAGAAAGAAAAATAAACCTTAGCTGCTATCTCACGCAACATACAAAAGTATGGAGAAACAACAGTGCTTTCAGAAGAAAACATAGAAACAAAAGTTTCTGAAAAAAAAAACTAGTAAAGGACTGAAAAAGTACAAATTATGAAATCACAAGTTACAGGCTCCAAATGATGTGTTTTCTCTCCAAGGCAATGTCCAAAAACATTAGTCCTCCCTTCTGTGACAAGCACCACACACACAACATGTAACATTAGTTCCTTATCTAGATTTCTATTGCAACTATTGTGTGAATTGAATTTAAATGATCACACAGTGCTATCACTGCACTATTTACTGCACATTTTTTTCATCGGCCCACTGAAGAGTTGTATGAGTAAATGTTCAGGAATCAGTTCTCTGGGGAAACAAGCCCTGACTGAGCTACAGTGCTACCAAGTTCTGTAGTGTAAATACACCACTGTGACCTATTTCAAACTAACAACATGAACTTACTGAATACAGAGTTGGAACGAGATGGGTACAACTGTCACATGTATGAACCAGTACGTCCTGGGTTGTTTGCCTACCCTCTGATTCTGTATGGCATTCTGGATGATAAAATTAAATTTAACATGGCAGACTAGCAAAAGTAAATAATTATTTTTGTGATTCCTACCCAATTTTTACTCACAGCCTTCAGATAAATATCCTTGCCCAGCTCAAGGATGAGTCCTGTGATGCAAGTCACTCTATAGGGTATATTCCCTCTCCATAGTGATAGGTTCAGGGAAGTGATCTGATGACAGCAATATGATGCAGCAAGACCTTTGATGCTAACACTGAGACATAATTGGGCATTTGTTCCCAAGAACTTGAGCCTGGAACAATATCAGATTTGGAGCTTCAGGGCATCTTTATCTCACCGTCACATGGAGTCTGTAAGTAATGCAAATCAAACAGAGAAAGAAAATGAATTACTATGACAGTGTTTGAACCCTGAACTTAGAAGTGTCAGTCTTAGATCTTTGGCTACATATTATATCTTCCTTTTTTTTTAAACTGATTTGTGTTGATTGTTCTCTTATAAAGAGCAAAAAATATCTCCATATTATTAAATCTAAGTATATTTGCAAGCATGTGTGGTACTTTTATAAAGTATCAATTTTGTTTTTGTTTTTGTTTCTGTTTTTTGACACAGGTCTCACTATGCAGTTCAGGCTAGCCTTGAGCTCACTTTGTAGTAAAGGCTGGCCTCAAACTCACAACTACCCTTCTGCCTTAGCCTCCTGACTCCTGGGATTACAGGTGTGCACCACCACGCCTGGCTTAAAGCATCAGTTTGGCAATGCTTGTAAAGTTAAATATACACTTTTACATGACCCTCTTGTAGTGATCAGAATAATAGCTCCTCACAGATGTCAATATTCAAATTCCCAAACCCTGTGTATATGCTACTTTATCTGGCAAAAGGGAATTTGAGAGAAAGTTGAAGTGCTAGTAATTATCTGGAGATATTGAGATAGTCCTGAATTTTTGGTTAAGCCAGTGTACTCATGAGGGTCTTTGTAAGATGAAAGAAAGTTAGAGTCAAAGTGAGGAAGAGACGTGAACACAGAAGCAGATGTGGGAATGATGAAGGGTTACTAACCAGGGAATGCAGGAAGATTGTCTGAGCTGATATAAGAAAATGGATCCTTCCCAGATTCTCCAGAAGGAAGGATTCCTGACCTCCAGAACTGTACAAAAATAAATTTGCAGTTGGAGGAGCACCAAGATAATGGAGTGTTAAGCAGCCAAGAAAGAGCCTCTCTGAGATTTTCCATCCAGATACTGGAATATAGCAATGTGAGGAGGACAAGAAAAGGGTAAGTGGGTCCCCTAGACCCTGGGAGGATCTGAAACATGAATTGAAGCCCAGAGAGGGAGTGAAGAGGTAAACTTCAACAAAAAAGAAACAGATAGCTGGTGGCGCTTTCTCCCTGAGACAGAACTTACTGCTTGAGAGGAGTGACTCAAAACCTTTGGACACTTGGCCACCAAAGGCCTCCACAAAGAGACACAGTAGTAGAGGGGAGAGGGGAGCAGCAGACATGAAAGACTACACTAGCTGACAGTGAGTGCTGAGGGCTCAGTCATCCCACAGAAGAGAGCGATTGGCCATCTGGGAGAGGGAGCAATTGAGCTCAGAGCTGCTGCTGGCTCTATCAGCTGGGCTGAGGCCTGAGAAAGGTGCACTGACAGCTGCAGGCCAAAGTAGTCTGGTCTCAGCCACAAAGTGCAGGCTTGCTAAGATTATCCACTAGCCAACCAAAAAGCTACTGCTGCCTTGCTGGGATAAACCAACACAGATCAAGAATCTGTCTCCACACATTGTCTACCAGTGACAGCAGAAATATAGCTGGAAATGAACTTCCTCTCTCTCTCTCTCCCTCTCTCTCTCTCTCTCTCTCTAATTTGCTTTTTGTTTTGGGGGGTGGTTTTGTTTTCTGTTTTTGTTTTTTTCTCCATTGTTTCATCTTGTTTTTATATGAGTGTGAATATAGTTTCTTGCTTCTTTGTGGTTGTGGTTCTATTCTATTCTTTTTTAAGTTTTTTTTTTAAAGATTAAAAAGAATAACAAAATAACAACATAGACTATTCTTCTCTTTATCTCTTCCTTCTCTCCTTCCCTCCAGTCTTCTACACCAGTTTCCCAAAATTAGCGTGATCCCCCATTGTTCTCCAACCTTACTCTTCCTCTTCTTCTATTTCTCTATTTTCTCCCTAACCCATTTTAGGTTTTTAACCCCTGAGGGCAAAATTCACATATTAAGGACTTATATACTGCATATAATTTTTCTGGTTTGTTTTAGATTTTGTTATATAACCACAAATCTAGTTCACATGGTTAAAGTTGGCAAATTAATGGTAAGCTCAGTTTCTAATTTTCTAGGCTGCATTTAATGTTACTATCATTTTGTTTTTGTTTTTGTTTTTTGTTTTTTCGTTTTTTCTCTGGTACCGGGAACCGAACTCACGACCTTGGGCATGCCAGGCAGGCGCTTTTGCCGCTGAGCTAAATCTCCAGCCCCTTTAATGTTACTATCATTTTGATGGTAACACTATAGCCAAAAGTGACACAATTGTTCTAAACAGCTATTCTTCTTGGTATTCCAAGACTGAGATTGACTAAGGATCACTGTGGCATAGTGTCAAAGAAAAAGGGGCTGAGCCAAAGAGGCATCAACTTCTCATTCCCAACAAATTGAAAATGTAGGATGTTGCAGCAGACTCAGAACCCAAAATCCAGCTACACCTGCTAGATAACTTGAAAAAGCAGTCATTTCCTAAGGGCTATAAATACTAGCAATAAGGCAACAGACCATAGGCAATCTATAAGCATTACCCCAGGAGTGAAAGAAAGATGGAAAGAAAGAAAGAAAGAAAGAAAGAAAGAAAGAAAGAAAGAAAGAAGAAAGAAAGAACACTTAAACAGATGAAACCCAAGACATCCAGTTCACCAAAGACAAACCCAGGGGACAGTGAGATAGGACAATCTGAAAGCCACCCACCTGGCCTCTCTGAAGCACTAACAACAAAGCTATTGAATGAAGCTCTGGAAAAAAGTCAAATCAGAAATAATTTCTGAGGTAACTGAAGAGATGATGTCCACAAAGAAAGCCAGGCTTAGTGACTCTAGAGTAGATACAGATAGAAAATAAATTTTGAGAAAATTGTGAAAGCCATGAATGCTCAGCATGGGAAAGAAATGGAACGCATAAGGCAGATTCAAGCAGGTATCCAGGAGAATAAAAATTCCATTGAAAGTATCCACAGCAGATTAACTAATGTGAGGACAGGATCTCAGATATAGAATACAGGCTAATGGTTAGCAATTATGAAAAGAAAGATTTCCTAAAATAGTAAGGGACCATGAGAAATCAATATAGAAGCTGCTTGATGAGGCAAAGAAGAGTAACTTAAGATTGATTGGAGTTGATGAAAAAGGAGGACATAGTACAAATTACATACAAAATTGTTCACAGACATCTTGGCAGAAAACTTCCCTGGTAAAGAAAAAAATTAACATGCATATCAGTGAGGCATATAGAACTTCAATTAGCCACAATCAAAAATAATATACAGCCACGAATATCACAGTCAAGATTCCAGAAATTCAAGAATAGAATCTCAAAAGCTGTTAGGGAAAAGAAACAAATCACCTATAAAGGAAAGACCGTCAGAATAACAGCTGATTTCTCAGCACAAACCTTCAAGTCAAGGAAAGCTTAGAGTGAAGTACTTCAGGTTCTAAAGGAATGCAACCTTCAACCCAAACTGATGTACTCTGCAATACTATCTTTCAAAACTAATAGAGAAATAAGGTACTTCCACAACAAAAGACAGCTGAGGAAATTTATGAGCACCAAACCAGCACTCCAAAACATTTTGAAGGACATTTTAGAAAGAAATAACAAGGACTCCAACTCCATGAACCCCAACAGAAGAAATCCACCAGGAAAGGCAAACAAATAAACAATGGGAAGGAACAAAAGAGGGTGAGCCAACAACAGGAAAATAACATGACAAGGATAAGTCAACACATATGAGTTATAACCATCAATGTTAAAAGTCTCAATTCAGCAATCAAAAGACAAAGATAGACATAATGATTCAAGAAGTAAGATCCAACAATATGCTGCATACAAGAAATATATTTAATTAAGAAAGAAATTCATAGACTGGAAGTCAAAGGATGGAAAACAATACTCTATGTGACAGGAGCCCAGAAAAAAGCAGGAGTAACTATTACATTTGAAGACAAAGTGAATTCAAGCCAAGACTTATTAACAGAGATTAAAAAAAAGTCACTACATCCTTATAAATGGAACAACCCAAGAGGAAGAGATAACAAGCATAAATATATATGTAACAAATACCAGTGCATCCAACTATATAAAATGAATCAGTGTGAAGATTCCTCAAAACACTAGAATTGGAGGTCTCATTTAACCCAGCTATTCCCCTTCTGAGTATTTTCCTAGAATAATTAAGAACATCATACCACAGTGATATATATGTACCCATGTTTATAGAAGCACAGTTTGTAATAGCTAGATCTTGAAAACAACCCAAATGCCTATCAACCAAGAAATGGATAAAAAGATGTGGTCTTTTTATACAATGGAGTAGTACTCAGCCATAAAGAAAGATAAACTAGAGACATTTATGGTAAATGCATACAATTAGAGACCATACTCATAAGTGAAATAAACAAGAAACACACGTGGAAACATTATATTGTCTTCTTAGTGTAAGAAACTGAGAGAAAATAAGACCCAAAATGTACAATAAGTATTGTAAAATGGAAAGAAACATCAAAAGGAAAGAGAAACGAGTGGGAGAATGGAGTAAAGAAGGAAAGGAAAAGCAAAAATGTTATATATATATATATATATATACATATATAATATTAAGACAGTTATACTACTAAGTTCTCTTAATTGAAAAGAAATATTTGTGCTAATATTATTTGGACAATTAAATGCCTATATCTTATCCTCTGAGTAATTTATAGATAACAATATATTAACCAGTTTTACTCTATTATCTTGTTTTGAAATTTTGTTTTCTTCCTTTCTAAAATAAAAAAAAATTCTATGTTGTTTTAGACAACCAAGTTTGCAGTCAACAATATGAATCTTATTTCTAGATATTTATGCAGGAAAAAAACTGACAGTCACATAATAACATACATGCAAATGTTTCTGGCAGGTTTGTCATTATTGCATGCCCTGGAAACAACCTAATTATTCCTGAACAAGTGAATGGATAAACAAAGTGAGTAGTATTCAACACAATGGGATAATTCCATTGAAAATAAAAACAAACTATGTGAAGAAGTGTGAAAATCTCAAATATATTC
The DNA here is from genome assembly GCF_000276665.1 of Chinchilla lanigera. Classification (NCBI taxonomy): domain Eukaryota; kingdom Metazoa; phylum Chordata; class Mammalia; order Rodentia; family Chinchillidae; genus Chinchilla; species Chinchilla lanigera. Next base: position 2,297,991 of record NW_004955530.1, on the reverse strand, counting down.
CCCTAAGTTGAAGACATTAGATTCAAAAATGACCCATAGGGGTATTCACATGACATTTTGGAAAAGTAGCTACAGAGACAGAGATAAGATCAGTGATTGCCCGGGTGGAGAAGAGCAGGTCTCAGGGACAGAGAGTGCTAGAGAATAGGAGAAGGGGTGCTCTAAGCCTAGTCTGTAATGGTAGTTTTACAATCTGTGTATTTGTCAGAACACAAAGTTGTACATCAAAAAAGTGAATCTGTTCATATGTAAGTTAAAAAATAAGTTGGTAAATAAAATCTAGTATCAAGTTTAAAATGCTGATGTGAAAACATCTCTCTGTAGAGCTGCTTTTCCTACGCTCAGTCAATGCTTTTAATCCAACCACTTTTTTTCTTTCAACCATCATTTCTCAAATAACTAATCAATAGTGTGAAAAATGTGCTAAACTGAGAATCTGTCAGGTCAAAAGACACGTCTCAGAGGGATACTGCATCTCTAGAAGCTCAGCCAACAACAGCTCACCATCCTTTAAAAGCACAATGCTTAACCAAACTTTGACCTTAAGTTGTTGCCTGGGTTTTCATCCCTATTATTCCCTTATTAATTTTTTAAAAGCAAGCATTCCCACAGTTACATTGGGCTTGAAGTCCCAAAAATAACATTTTTGTTGCTTTTAACATCTCACAACTTTGACCACATGTGCATCACTGGAGAAAAACACTGACTCTGTCTTTTAAAACAGAAATAAAAAGAAAATAAAAGCAATCTGATAAAAATGAACAGAGCAAAGAGGAAAGGTGAGGGTCTGTCACATTTCTAGGAAAATAGATGGATGTAGGGAGGGGAGGGTAACAGGGGAGGGCAGACATCCTTCTCCATGACCCAACTTCATTCTGTAAGAGGGCTAGCCTCCTATCCTTCTCAGCACAGGGTTACAACTGGACAGGGACAGAGAAAGAAAAGAAAAACTATTTTTCTAGCATCTCAGAATTGGAGCTCAGCATTTCCATAACACTTTGGTGGGAATAAAAGGAGACACACCAGGTCAGATGTTTTTTCATGAGTTTCCAGTTTCTATCTCCTGGAAAGATTTCCATACTACTTGTAACAAACCCCAAGAAATAAGGGCACTGTCAATCTTTGTTACAATATCACTTAAGAAAGAATCCATAGTCCATCAGCTCCATGAAAATAACAAGGTATGGTAAGAACAATCTAAATTGGAGCCATCAGAAAGTAATTAATTTCACTAATTATTGGCTCAAAAATCCCAAACAGGGTTCCTTGCTCCAAAGGATGATTTTTAAATCTCCAAATAGAAGTCTCTGCTTACTATTTCTATGAACAAGATGCTACTTCTTCTGCCTTCCAACCCTATAAAACTGTCTTTTCTTTGAGACAAAGACAAGAACCCTGCAAAATTATGTGCATGCATTTCCTCCACTGATTCCTTTGTTAATTAATACCTACCAGAAGTACCAACACCTACAGCTTTATAAACAATACACACTCATTTTTCATGGTGACCTGAAAAACTGTAGGTCAGACAACTACAATTTCTAAACTAATTCTTTTCTTAAGCAATTAGTTCAAAATATGTTTTGTGATAGACCATAGGAAGAAAGAAACCTAAAGAAATACAAAAACTGTAATTAATTTTATTTTTTTAAGTAGAAATACATTTGAAAAATTTTGAAAACAAAATTTCAAGGAGGAAAGCCATTCCCCCTACTTACAGAGGGGCCTGTGAGTTAGACTCATAGAGGATAAATTTCCAGAGGAAAAGGCACATAATTTTTAATATTTTACATGCATAGGACTTTGCAGAAGAGTAAAACTCAATGTTACTAGACTAGAGATGTATTCACTATTTTAACAAAAGGAAGTTTTTTTTTGTTTGACAAAAAATAAATTGTCCAAAAGGGATTAAGGGTGTGTGAGAATAATCAATGGACTATAAGTGTCCTTCAGATAAGACTTTTTGTGTAAACCCATCTCACTCCTGACTCTTCATCTCTGGTGGTAAGCACTCCTGTCTTCTTTTTGGCCTAGAGAAAGGCTGAACACCTTCATAAAAGGGAATTTATTCCCTGGTTTTAGAGAGAGAAGGGGAGGGCATAGAGCTCTTCCTACATCTACAGTGCTGCCTCAGTTTACAAACGCTTCTGTCTGCAAACAATTTGGTTCTCAAACAGAAGCATTTGGCAAAATTGTGTTTTTGTTTGTGAACTCTGAATCGGGTCATGAACACGACCGTGGCCATCTTTCCCGCACGTATACTAACATTGCCATCTTTTCCAGAATCGTGGAATGAGGCACCACTGTGCTGACTTTCAATTGCCTTTGGCTCAGCATAATCTTATGCCTGGTATATTTTAGGGTTGCATAGCCTAATTCACCTCAAATATATTTCCAAAATATACTGCACCCATGGAAAACATGATCTAAATATTTTCCAAGCACAGGTGTATTTCTGAGAACACTGATTAATATGTTGTGCAATTACATCGATTAACTCTGCTTGCTTTTTTATCTTCATAGAGCTCATGCTATAAAGCAGAGAATCTACAGGATTCCTAACCTTATGGTGTGCCTGACATTCTGGAACTGCATGCAGTTGTTTGTCCTGTACCACCCTCTGAGGGGGTCTTGATCTGAAAATGAAGGCAATGTTCTTTCCTCCCAGCACACTCACTAGAAGTGCATAGATAATGCTTATGTCATGAAAAAATCAAGACTAGAAAATATGATATATTGGTTAAGTCTTGGTCACATGACCTACTGCTGGGCCTAGTACAAGTTTTTAATAAGCTATCAGTAAGAACAAAAAATTTTCTTCTAAAATTGTTTAGAGCTATTTATACCAAATAGCTCTAGATTTGCTTCTCAGAAGACTTTGCTATCTTTTTTTAGTGGGTTTTCTGTTGCTTCCTTATCTGCCATTTTTGTGTTGCTCTGCAGATGTTGTGAGAGATAGGAGAATATTCGTCTCCAGTCTCTGCTGGAGTGGAGTGCACACAGGTAATGGAGGGTGTACTTACGTGTGCTCACCATGGCCTCGTGGTAGAGAAAGAACTTCCCCAATTCCTACTTTTCAGCGTGACTCTATGTTTTTTCTTTGGCCCGTAACATGTTAGCAGATGTTTTGCAAGCAAAGATTTGAAATGTGCTCCTGCAACCTGGTTTGCTCTATCAGAAGAAAACAACAAGGCAAAAAAAAGGCAAGGAGCAAGTTTAAAGCTGGCCAAGGTGAGCTGAACCTCAGCTAACACTCAGGTGCGTGGTGAAAAATAAGTGCTTATTTTAAGAAGCTGTTGTATTTGGGGTAGATATGCGACTTTATTGTGCTAATAGCTAACAAATACAGTGCCATCACATCTTTAGGCTCTGTCTCACTGGATGATAAAAAACTCCCCTTTAACAATATATTCTCATTACTATCAACATGGCAGCATCTACTAAGTTCCCCGTACTATACTTATCCCTGTGTCACTTTCCTTTTTTTTTTTTTGGCTATTTTAATTGCCAGGATGTTTGAAAATGAATATAAACATGTTAAATTCTATGAAGAATAAATGTAAATAGGCCAGAGACAGAGCCTAGAACACATGCCTGGTAGGCATAATGTGAGCCAAATACCAAACTTTAAACTTTTTATTAGTCAGTTTAAGAGTAAAAGAACATAGTTGAATTAAATCTAATAATGTATTTTAAACCACTATAAATGGTATTTCAACATAAAATCAATAAAGTTTTCAATGAGATATTTTGTACTCATTTTTCTAAAATCAGTCTTTAGAAGATGAGCTTCGTCTCACTTTGGACTAATCAGAATCTTACTGGAGAGTTTTCATAAACAGTAAAATACGCTCTTGGGCAGAGCTTTGCTGACAACTACTAAATTTACTTAAATCATTAAATTTTTTGCTTGTTTGTTTGTTTTTGTTTCTTAGTTTCTGTCTGAATGATTGGCTGATCTCCCTATGAATAGTGTGGCTTGCATGGGGCAGCATTTTATATTCTAATTTCAAATTGAATTTATTTGCTATTTGATCCAAATTTTAATTCTAATTAATTTCTTGGTTTTTCCAGAAAACAATTACCATATTATTAGCTTCTATATGAATTTTTTTAAATGTCACCTGAAATGAAATAAACTATAAATAGCAAATGCTTCCTATGCTCTGCTAGTGCTAGTCTTTCAACCTAAAATATTTTCTTACCTTCTCCACCTACCAGAATACGCTATGTTCTCCTATCCTAAATGCCAATCCATCACTAGAGGCAGTGCTGTTGCTGTTATTCTATTTGGGAAGCTTCTTCTTCTCCCATCAGCTTCTCCAGACATTTTCTTTTCTGTGACGTTATGGCCTCCAGAAACTAATAAACTCGTCTGAGAAGTAACTTTGATCCCTTTTGTATTCATAGAGCCTGAAGTGTCCAAGCAAGCCCTGGGTTCTTCAAGCAAAGGGAGATGACATGTTCCGACTGTCCATGGCACAAGTATGCTCCTGTAGGAACACCTGCGCTTCTTTCTTCCTGGCATGCAGCCATGAGAAAACCAATCAGAGTCAGGCTCAGAAAGTTACTCAGTACAAGTTATTTTTCATGTTCTATATCAGTTTAATTTCAGTAGCTTCAAAAATCTCATTTAGTTCAGATTATTTTTAATATTTTGGCTTAAAGATTAATATTATATTTTATCCCTCCTTTTCTTCTTCATATTGCTTTTGCTAACAAACTTACACTGGTTAAAACTCTAATTAGTGAGTAAAAGTATGTGTAAATTCTATCCAAGATGACTAAGCCCAGACTACCTGCAAAATAAAATTCCTTTTGTTAATAAATTTAAAGTAATCTCAATAATGATTCTTCAATTGAAACTGAGAGCACCATTAGAATTATAACGATTTAATATTTTTCCACACAAAGGAGAAAATTAATTTTTGATAATGATACACCCTTCCTCCAGATTTAGTGTAGATCATGAATAATTCTAACAATCAGGCTCTCTGTAGAGCATAAATTTTAAAAGAGAAAATATCTGTATGTGATAGGTTATGGGATGAATGTACAGTATGAGTCATTCCAAATATTCATGAAATAAAAATCATTTGATGGTCCAGAGATACAGCTCAGCAGCACAGCACCTGCTTGGCAAGTGCAAGTTCATGAGTTCATTTCCTGGAATCAAAAAATAAATAAATAAATAAATATCATTTCAGCTGGCCAAAAAGAGCAAAAATAAAAACATTAGGATGGGTGTACCAGAAATCACCAAGCAGGTATATAAAACATCAGAGAGTGAATAAGAATGTAAATGAGAAGGCCAAAATTTTTAAGCCTTTTATTTTGTCTAATTTGAATAGTTTTACTGAAATGAGTTTTCTCCATTTCTTGCGGGATGGTTCTCACATCTTATTTAGAGTTACAGTACCAGGAAAGGAGAAATTTAATAAAGAAGAAATTGAGTGATATGAAAGACTTTCAAATATTTTGCTTATTTTTAAGTCTTTTGTGCATTTATTAATACATGGCTTCATTAATTCGAATCTCTCTCCCCTCCAAATAATAAATAGACACAGAGTGAAACACCATTATATGCAAGGCAGTACAGTACACTGGTTTTGTAAAGATGAAAAATTTTCAGGTATGCTTTTAAATTTAAGTCATACATTACTGCAGTAAGGAAAATAAAAATAACAAGTATAAATAAAGAATTTAATAAAGGTTTTCTAAAAGGTTAGCTACAGAGATTTGATTCCATGTGAACATGGCCTGGAATCACACTGCATCCTACCAAGAGAAGAAGGTGAGTGAAAAGCCAGCCCCGCCCTTACAGCCATGAAAGAGGAGCCTTCAGGGGACGCTGCCCCATCACTGGTGCACTTAGAGGATCACGACACACTGAGGCAGAAACCGCCTCAGGAACCAATGCCAGCGCAGGAAAGTGACGAACTGCTGGAGGCCGACTACTGTGGGTAAGTCTAAGTATAAAAATCCAGATGGGAAAAGGGAGGATATTACATATGCCTGTAATCCTAGCATTCTGAGAGGCTGAGGCAGGAGGATCATGGGTTCAGGCCCAGCCTGGGCAACTTAGCAACTTAGCATGACCCTGTCTCAAAATACAAAAATAAAAAGGGCTGAGAATGTCATTCCCTGTGAAGACCTAGGTCCAACCGCTAGAATAAAACAAAACAAAGAACTCCAGAGAACCCAGGACAGAGCATCTCAAAGCTTTTGAGCATCATTCCTAGAGCTCAGTCAGCATCTCATAGTAAAGAAGAGAGAACTGTGCTCCTCTTACGGGGAGAGAAAAGCAAACATTTTGAAATATATCAGAGCACTCTGCTCTCAGCAAGGTCTATATTCAGGAAAAAACAAGTTAATCAGAGCCTAACTCACAGGCTAAGTAATCTGGAGAAAAGGGAATATTCAACTATTGCAGATGGAGTCATCCTATCCTATTCTACCTAAGGGTAGAAGAAGCTGAGGAACACTTGTGAAGTACCTAGTTCGGGTACACAGGCTCATTACAATACCCAAGTCTAGCAGGGCGCTTCATCTCCTCAACACTGCGCCACATTACCAAAGGCCTATCTGCAACAGTCCTTTTATCTAATACACTGTATCTGGCCATAGAGACAAGATTACAAATCATGTCAGAAAATAAGAAACGCAGTTTGCAAAACAACTTACCAAAATTTGTAGGAAGCAAGAAAAGCAATACTCACAGATAAATGGATAACATTGAATGCCTACATTTAAGTAAAATCTCAAATCAATAATCTCACTTTCCAAATAGGCAACTAGTGCAAGAAGAGAAAATTCAAACCAAAGTTAGCAGATGAAAAGATATAACATCAAGTGCCACATAAGGATGTCGTGGTCAAAGCTAGGCCACATAAGATTATATCACTTAGTAACTGGGTAGTGATTGTCATGTTATATCACAACACATTACTCATGCATTTGTGGGAATGCTGGTGCAGATAAAACAACTGCACTGCCACACTTGTAAAAATATATCACATATAATTATGGACAATACATAACTAAAATTATTATAATAGTTGGCTGTTACTAGTTTATGAATTGACTACACTGTATGTTACCATTAGTTTAGAGTGTATTCCTTCTACTTATTAAAGAATATTTACTGTCAAAGAGTACGCTGTGTTACACTAGCAGCAACCTCATACATCTTGTGTTTACCACATTTCTTGATTACATTGAGGCCACATCAAGATGTAGACCTACATCACCTACACTTGTGTAAGTGTGTGCTGTCATGTTCACAGTGATGAAACCGCCTAAAGGGGCATTTCTTTAAACATAGCCCCCTCTTTAACAAACAGATGGCTGTGATAACAAAAACACCAATGAGCCTGACAAGCCTCTAGCCAGACTAAGCAAAGAAAGAGGACACAAATTGCTAACATCACAAAGGAAAGAGGGAATCAATGCTTTGTCTAAAGACATTACAAAGGCAATGAAGGAATATTAGGAACAATTTTTTAACACAAATTTTATTAACCAAATGAAACTGTCCAATTTCTTGAAAAGAATGAGCAAGTTTTACACAGGAATAAATAAATAAATAATCTTAATAGGTCTATATCTATTTGACAAATGAAATAATAATTATTAAACTTTCAATACAGCCCCAAAATTGTTGTACAGATTCAATGCAATCCCAATTAAAATATCATTAGTATACCTCACAGATCTACAGAAAACATTCTTAAAATTCATCTGCACCCAGAAGAGACCCAGAATAACAAAAGCAATCCTGGGCAACAAAGGCAAGTCAAATGTAAAATTAACAAGAATTTATAGTTATATTTAATTGCTGAAGAGTTGTGCGAAAGTTTCTGATTAGATCAGCACACATTTTTCTTTTTTAAGAAAGCATTCTTATTTTTACTAGCAAGGGCATTAAATAAATATCAAGCAAATACAAGCAGTGGGCCAGATCCACCCCATTGTCTGATTTTGTATATTAGATTAGGACACAGAAATATCCACTCTTTGACATATTATTCACAGCTACTTTTGCCTTAAAGAGCAGAGGTGAATAATTGTAACAGGGGTTTGCTGGCTTGCAAGACAAATGCGTCCACTGGCCAGCTCCTTATGGAGAAGTTTGCATCCCTTGTTCTACAGAAATGCCACTGTGCTACTTCTAATCGTTCCACAGGTACCAACCTAGAACCCAGAAACAATTGACTCTGCCTAGAGCAAATCAAAGTTAAAAAAGATTTCCAAACTGAAAATGGATGTCCAAGCATGTGCCCAAAGAGGAAGACAAGGATACTGAAGCAAACCACCACAAACCTGGAGCTCATCAAAGCAAGACAGGGACGGAGCCTGTTCGCACCACCCAAAGAACCAGACAGCCAATCCACTGAATGCTCGATCAACTTTCACTGTTTATTGTTTAAATTTAGGGAGAGGAAAAGAAATATCAAACTTTAACAAAAAAGAAAACACATTTCTTCTGCAGAGTAGATTTGAAGCCAATAGAAAAGCTTGGGATTTCATACTCTTTCTAGCAATGTTCCAAGAGCAGAAAAGTCTATGTCAAAGCATTTGCCAGGGCTAAAATCTAAAACCCTGAGACAAATTGAAACCCTAGCCTGAGATGTACCTGGCACATCATCTAGGTAGCGGCCTGCTGCTCACAACTGGATTTCTTTCCCTTAATCCAGTAGAGCATACCAACTATATTCCACCCCACCCCACTGTTCCGTCACTCAAACGGTTTGCTAGACACCGGACTCTGCATCTTCCAGCCACACTCTGCCAGTACCATGTCCCTTACAATAGCTCTTTTTTTTTTCTCTTTCTTCTGTAAAATTTATCAGAGGCCTCCTACTACTTTTGTATTGAAGTCTGGTGTCTTTAGTCTGACAGGAAATCGTCTCCGTGAGGCAGCCCCACACAAATGACCCAATTTGTCAATTCTGCACACCATCAGCAGGAGTCAAAATGAAGTCTGAGTGCTTCCCCAGCCACTCAAGCACTTTCTGATCCTCTTCACTGTCTCATGATTTGCTTTCCCTGCCCTGCCCCACCCACAGCCACCTGATGCCTACTCACATTGCAGCACTCAGTTTAAATCCCGTCTTCTCCTCAAAGCCATCCCTACCCCTCTGGTGGGAGTGGCGTGTCCATGTTCAGAACTGCACCTGAAGGCAGAGTCCCTCTCCCACAGCTACTGCAAATTTAACCTGTGGCATGCTTAGCCCCTGCCCTGTTTCCCTTCAGCCACGGTTAGCAAAATGGAAATGAAGTCTCTGAATCTTTTCTTTTTCTCAAGACTTTCACACAAAAATTCTTCCAATCTTCCTCATATTAGCACCCAATACATACTCAATAAGTGAATGAAAACAAAAGATTAAAATTTTTGTAAACAAAAACTGGTGGAGAAAGGAACTGAGAGGACAAGGGGCTGACTTCAGGTCGGAAGTTCATTTTAACTTATCGCTTTGCCACTTTCTCTTGTTCTCGTTACAGGGAAACTTGGAGAGCAGCAGTGAAAGAGATAGGACTTTGGATTCCAATCAGTAACCTAGAAGGCATTCACAAAAACTAATCCAATTTTCTGCCGGTGCTGAGAATTTATTTTTGTATGTTATATTTTGTCTTGGTTTGAGAATTATACAAAGAAATGTGACGGGTGAAGATTATAGAGAAGAAGATGAAGATTGGGCCTATGGGCTTCTGAGTGAGAGGCAATAACTTAAGGATTGACCCAGGAAGGGGCCGGGATGTGGCTTAGGAGTAGCATACGTGCTTAGCATGCAAGACCCTGGGTGCAAGCCCCAGCACCACACACATGTGCACACACAGTAATGATAAATGTGGAGAGAAATCCACTGAAATGTGACGCTTGAAAATGAAGTCAGGGGCTGGGGATTTTGCTCAGTGGCACAGTGCCTGCCTGGCAAGTTCAAGGTCATGAGTTCGGTTCCTGGTACCGGAAAAAAGCAAAAAAAAAAAAAAGAAAATGAAGTCAAATAGGCCAAGCTAAGCACAGTGAGACAGCTCCCTTCCCTCTCAAAAACAAAATTGTAAAGCCCTGGATTGAGGACCTGAAGGCAAGTACAACTTCCCTCTCAATAGAGAATACGGTTCAAGTCCCCCAGTGGATGCCTGGAACTGCACACAGCACCAAACATGACGTGATGTATACACTGTTTTCTCTATGATAAAGTTCACCTTATAAATCAGGCACAGTATGAGATTGGCAGCAATAATAATAAAATGAGACAATTATAACAATATACTATAAATAATGTTATATAAATCTGCTTATATTCTCTCTCATATTTTTCAGAGCACATGACTAAAACCATGGAAGTGAAACCACAGATAAGAGAGACTCCAGAAAGAGAATGAGGAGGAGAAAGGAAAAGAGAGAGGGAAAATAAAAAGTTCTAGAGAGATTTCTTGACTTCAGTCACAGCCCAAGAAAACACCACCAAGACAAATTACCTGGGATCTGAGGATTAAAAAAAAGAAAGAATGAAAAAACCAGTAAAATTGTCATAATTGGTAAAGTGCTGTTAATTCCAACCCCAAGGAATGCTAAAATGCCACCATTTCACACTAGAGGTCACCCCCGGTAAGAAAATATAATTGTATCTCTCTTTATTGTCCCCCTGTAGCTGTTACAATATTGGAGAGCTGCTCCTTATTGTAAAGAGATTGGATTTTTATGAGACTGACATGCTAAGCAGCTCTCTAGTTGCACTAAGCAGAATTTCCCCTCTTCCTTTAGTGAGAAGCAGATATATCGACTACATCGCACAGGAGACAGTATTCATTATGTATAATCACTGGCCTATTTCAAAGGTACCAATTCTAATCACAGGTGGGTCAGTAGTGTTATTAAGAAACAATGGGCAGTATATAACATAGAGACTGATACTAGGCATGGTTTTAAAATTGGGAAAAATACTGGCTTGTGTCAATAGAAAGCAAGTACATGACATGAAATAATCACACTTAATATTTATTGAACTCATTAACTTTGGAGTTCATTGTGTTAATGGCATTTATATCTTAGAAAATTAGAATGCATTTGTGTTTCATTTTATTGCACGATTCAAGGGCATCTCCTAAAAATGATGTTTATTAAAATTCTTTATAGTGGGATGATCTTTGTTAAGTACAGAATTTTACTTCAGTTAGTTAAATATACTAAAAAGGATGTGCTCCTTCCTTCACAAGATCACACGTAAATATGACACAGATCACTTTTATTTTCTGTCCACACGGATTCTTCTTTGCTACCTGTGGTCCCAACCCCGCCGTCTTCACTACCAGCTAAGCCTCACTGTTCTCGTTGTTGTTGAGAATGATAATAATGATATCTGTTTGCCGTTCTCTACCAATATTCTAGTCTTCCTGCATTATTTATTGAAAATATCAAGGTCTGGCTTCTTTCTTTACACTTTTTTTCAGACACCATTCCTGGAGACATCAATACCCAGGTCACTTAAACTGTCCCAGAACTTAATCCCTCAGATTGCTGGCTCCTTCATTTGTGCGTGGTCTTTTCTCACATGGCACTGAGCTCACACAGCCTCGTTATTTTCCTTTAAATCAAATAAGTGCATCACCTTCAAAACTTCTACCACTAGTCTTTCCCTTGCAGTGCTTTGATTGGGTGATAGATGATAATGACAGATGGCAGGTAGGTTAGATACATACGTACCTACATATATACATACATATGTTGGCCAGTATATATTATTCCTTACATTGTACTTTGTTAGTATATCACTCTACAATTCCTTAGCCTCATATATCAAACCCACTGATACTTGGTTTTTTCTCCATCTATCATTCATGCTCTGAGAAGTTCTTGTGTTGAAGCCCATCTCCAAGTTCAGTTTAGATTCCATGGCCTACCATTCTTTGCTACTTTGCCCCATGTTCCTCTATTGTGTTCCTTTGGATAAATTCCAACCATCGTCTCTCTCCTTGAACCTCCAATGCCACTATTCCCTCAACACGTGTAAGTATACATTCTCACCAAATCTATTGCCTCATATTTGGCTAAGAAAATGGAAGCAACTAAAGAAAACCTGTCTCAACTTAGCATCGCCAAACCCAGTGTCCTCTCCAGATCTATTCTCACAGGCTCTGACTTCCTCTCTATTAAGACACAGTGTGCTTTCCTTTGTATCTCTCCACCGTGCTCAAGATTCCATAGTGTCCATTCATTTCCTGACTATCCATCCATAGTTAATTTCTCCACTAACTATATGTTCTCCATATTCTTCATCCTGTCCCGTTACTACCCACTCTCCTTGACTCACAAAGCCTCCCTTGACCCCATGCTCCTTCTCCATCTTCTGGAGTATTTCTCTGCTCCTATTCATGGCAAATTCTTGAACAGCTTATTTGTAGTCTTAGTCTTCACATGTCACACCATGATTTCCTTAGTGCATTACTTTCCTATACATGCTATTCTAATCAAATACTAGGAAACATAACCAAGTCCACCAGATTTGCAAATCTATTTTAAACTTGTATTTATTTATCTTACTCAAATTCTTAGCAAGATTAGACCCTATTGCCACATGATCTTCCTTTAAATACAACTTAATTTTTGTGACTCCTCATTTTGATCTTCTGCTTCCTTAAACCATTTCTATCTCTTTTTCTGCATATCATGCCACCTCCAGTTCAAACTTACAAAGCTTGAGTGTCCAGGAGTCCTCCAAGCTCCACTGTCCTCTATCTGCAGTATTTTCTTTGGTGAGTTTTTATATTTCCCCTGGTTTTAAACACCATCAGCGTGGAAGTCTATCTCATTTGCATCTCCATCAATGACCTCACCACTGAACTCTAAACTGTAATTAACTGCAGTTTTGCATCTAACAATTCTACTGGGACAGTCATCATCTCATTAACCCTAAAATGTTCAAACAGTCTTAATTGCCCTGGTTTTATCATCATCATGCACCACTGGACACCCTCCCCCTAAGTCCCCAACAGCCCTATGGCCTCAGAGCCAAAATTTAGACATCATTTTTTCTTCCTTTCTTTCCTTCATCCCTCTTCTTTCACATGCAATGCCTTAACAAATTATAACAGATTCATCTTTTAAACTGACTTTAAATTCCCTCCTTTTTATCTCTGCTCTTCTAGCTATTTCCAGTTGCAATTGTTATCACCAGCATGATTTTTCTGATCTCCAAGTTCGTTGTTTTGTTTTCACCAAAAAGAAAAAAAAACTGAATCTTTTTTTAAAACTTCTCATGTTACATAACACAGCCTCAATACACATACACACACACACACACACACACACACACACACACACAAATGCACTTAAAATCCATCATTCACTTCACTTTGCACTTAGAATAAAATCCAAAGCCCTTACCATAACCTAAAAGGACCAAGGTGTGCTTTTCACCCTCAGGGCTCACCACTTTCTTCTTAGTTTCTTATGCTCCAATTCCACTACCTTTCTTTTTTTTTCCCTTTTCTCTTTCTTTCCTTCTCTCTTTTTTCACTCTTATTGTTTTGGTGGTGGTGGAGATTGAACTCAAAGCATTCACACTGAACTACATCTGCAGTCCTTTTCAATTTTAAAAACTTTTGAAATGGGAGTCCTGCTAAATTGCTAAGACTCTTGATCCTCTTGCCTCAGGCTCCCACAGTGCTGGGATTACTAGTGTGTACCATGCAGGCAGCATAGCTCTCTTTTGATTCTCCAAACTCACATGAATTGAATGATTATGTTTTGTAGGGGGCGGCTGAAGCTGGAAATTGATCACATGTGTGGGGGTGAGGCAAGGCTGGTCTGATAACAAAGAGCTCTGGAGGCAAGCCACGTGAACAAGCTGCTTCAGTTCAGAGAACACCAAGCCCTGAGTCAATCCAAGCAATAAGTTGCTAGGCAAAAAGGATGTCACATTACACCAACCTGCCAAATGTATAAATAAACATACTACAGTGGTGCCCTGCTGTAGTGTCTTCACAGCTCTCTGAAACTTTCTTGTGTCATTATCACTCTCTGAAACTTTCTTGCCCATTTTTGTTGTTGTTTATTTGCTTCTGTGTGTGTTAACTCTGTTGAGGCCGAGGACCTTCTGCATCCCATTCGCCTCTGTCTCACACACCTGACCACCTAACGCACAGCAGGCACTGAAGCAGAATGTGTGGAAGGAAGCTGAACAGAATGAAAGAGGGTTTAAAGATGTCCTAATAAAGGTTATGATTCAACTACTTGCCATTTCTCTAACAACTACCTTTTCAAATTTCTCTAATAAATTTCATCTCTATAACTTTATGCAGAGCAAAGTACATAGCACAGCTTAGCTCAAAAGCACAGCTCTCGTTAAATAAAACTGATCTGACAAGATCAGACCACTGGGGTTTGGTCATTCACATTCTGGATGGCTGGAAATGATAATGTGCCAAACCTCCTTGGGTACTCAGTGAACCACAAGCCCCACCATCTCCCTGCACACTCCAGGCAATTACCCATCTGGTTTGTCTGGCTCGCCCAGTTGTGTTTGAATGAAGTTGCTCAGCTGAAAGTGAATGGTGTGTGTCCAACCTGAAAGGAAGCCTCTAGCAGTTGTATTCCAAGTCTACTATCATTTGCAGCAAGTCTCTCTAGACAGCCATCAGAATCTTTCCAAGTAGCATCGGGACATTCAGAGACCTAAGAGAAAGAGTCGAGCCCATGGCAGGAGTCAGAGGCCTTAGGCTCTAATTTCTGTCTGTGTCTAATTCAGTGTGACTTCATCAAATCCCTGTACCACTCTGGATTTCTGTTTTCCCAGCTGCAACCATGGGGTTCATGCTAGGTAGTCTTTAGGAATTTCTTCCAGCTCTAACATTCCACACTTGTAAGCCACCGAACGACAGGCATTTGCAGAGTTGCAAATTCTCCAACCCAGAAAGCCAGTCTCCAATTTATGATGAGTGGTGACATGACTGTCTTTGGGGCTTTTTATATTTGCCAAGAACTGCATAATTATGAGGTTACCCTCACCACATCCCTTTGACATACATGGATGACAAGCACCAATTACCCTTCTTCACTTGAGGAAGGAGAAAGGAAAGCACAAAATGAGTGACCTCGCCCTGTTTCCTAAAAGCAGTGGCCTGGGAGACACTAGAAATGTTGGACTCAGGACGCGGCCAGAGGACCCTGCTGGACAATACTGGTGTTTTGCTTTGCTTTGCTTTGCTTTGTGCTTTCTTTTAAAAATAGGTAAGAAGACATTTTTGATTGCATTCTCTTTTCTGAACAACTCACAGTTATCAGAGCTAATACAATGGGATCAAAGAAAGCTCTACTTATTTCAACAAACAACCTGTGGAAATTTTCTGTGGCCAGGCAGTGACGCAGATGGGGAGAGTTAGGACTTTGAAGCAGCAGACATTCATCTTTGTTTTGTGAGTAAGCATTTTGCTAGGTATAAAGAAAGCACAGAAAGGAACAGATATATAACATCAGTTTCACTCTAGCTATGCCACTTATTAGCAAGTCATATGTAAAATGTGACTGATAAAAGGTGTCCACAATAATCCTGCAAGGATGGTGTGTGATGAGAACAGGCAGTTGCTCTCCTTGTGGGTACTCAACTTACTAGTTCCCCTGCCTCTTTCTTGTCCTCCCTGCTGCAGGAAAGAAACTTAAAGTGCTCCCTCCTCGAACACTGTTCCATTTACACTGAAGCCTTCTGCCATTCACATTGCTGGATACAGAAGATCCAATGGGACTAAAGCACCTGGCTAATCTAAGGATCTCCCAAAACCTCCAGTTCCAACTTGGCTAAGAATCTGCTGTATCATAAGAAGTAAAAACTAGTAGTGTATCCCCTTTTATCAAAACAAAGTTCACCAAATTGTACCAGGGTCTATTCTGAGCATAGGTAAGAAGGACCTGTGAAAAGCTGATAAACTCCTAGACATAAAGGGTACAAACTCTGTTCTGTGATTGTTTTGTGAGCACCTTTCATATCATACCCAAATATCTCTACTCCTCCAAACACCCATGGCAACCTACTTGTCCAGCTACCTGACCATCGTTCCTCCAACAGCAGGGGCATCTGTAGAAGCCAGAGGAGAGGAATGGGGAAATGAAAAGTAGGGAAAGGGCCAGGCATGGTGGTGTACACCTGTAATCCCAGCACTTGGGAGGCGGAGGTAGGAGGATCACAGCAGGTGGGAGGCCAGCCTGGGCTATACAGTGAGTTCAAGGCCAGCCTGGATTATACCAGTCTCAAAAAAAAAAAAAAAAAAAAAAATAGAGAAAGGGAGGCAGGCCAACGAATGAAGCTTCTTATCTCAGCTTGCTTCCTTACTTCTCAGAGATCAGGGGGAGGCATTTTATAACATTAGGCTGCTCTGTACACAGTTAAAAATAAGTAATAGAAAGCATGAACAGAAGGAAAATAAATGTTCGTTAAAGGAGTCTATGTTCCTGTCATATGCACAGATCCCTGGCTCATAGCAGAGACACGCTTTCCAGTCTGCCACCATCCCCAAGGCTGAGTCGGGGATGCAGGCCACGAGCACTTTGGCATTCCATTTCCTCACCTCTGTAAATAAGGAGGGCAGGAATGGATTGTTTTCAAAGAGATCACTGGTATTGAAAGTCTACAAGTCCCAGAGCATTCTGCACATGGGCTGATGCACAGCACCCACACGTGCCTCACAGGGTCTGTTGGTCCAAGGACTCGTTAATACTTTCATGACCTCTGACATGACATGTCACAATTTTCTTTTAAAATAAGAACAAATTTTATTTCCCTAAGAGAAATAGTATCACATATAGAACCTGGATGTTCCAA
This sequence comes from Chinchilla lanigera, assembly GCF_000276665.1. Taxonomy (NCBI): domain Eukaryota; kingdom Metazoa; phylum Chordata; class Mammalia; order Rodentia; family Chinchillidae; genus Chinchilla; species Chinchilla lanigera. Next base: position 2,281,171 of record NW_004955530.1, on the reverse strand, counting down.
CAATCTGTATCATTAACAATTTTTCCAGATATTTCAGATAAGAAAGATGCAAAACTTATGTCTTGGGACTCTCTGGTGCAGAGCTACATATTCTAAACTATTGGCCAGGAAGGGAGGCACAGGCAGAGAAAAGGCACTTCTAATAATTTACTCTATTTATTTGTGATCTCAGATATAGAAGACCAGACATGTGTCTCTTTGTTAATTTTGTAATAGATATAGAAATCAATACTGAAGATGTCATTTTAAGGTGATTATTCTCAAACTAGACAGAGAACATTTTGAAAACACAGATTCATAAATCTACTAAGTCAGACACAAGAAGGACGTGTAAATGGCCCTGCCAGGATATTTCTTTCCGGAGCCCCTAAGTGGTGCTGCTGACTGCCCAGGTTTGGAAACCAGTACAAAAGCAAAGCCCCCACCACCGAGTCTGGTGCACACTGCAGGCTCTTTCCTCAGTTCCCAGCAGAAGTAATCTCCCTCTCATCGTGCACATCTGCACGGAACATCATAGAACGAAGTCTCGCTTGCTAATGGAGGGAAGGAAAGCTATTTACCTAGTTTGCAAGCCAATGGAGAGCTTAATTAACGTCAGAGCAGATATGATTTCCTCCTCTCTCTGTGCCCTAGGAACTTGAAGGAATGACGACAGGATTTTTAATTAATGTTTAAAAAGCATTCTAAGATCCATGAATGAGAGACACTGGATGGAGCTGGGCACAATATGATTTACTGTTGTTATTAAAAGTAGTTGCATTAATAGGAATAATTACTTTCTCTCAAGAGACTTTTTTTTAGAAAATCTGTGTCATCAACTGCTGGTGTGTTTTTTGTGTCAACAATTTTTGGAGAAAATAAAGGAGAAAAGAAAAACAATACAAGGGAAATAAAAGACACCTTTGTCTTACTTGATTTTTACTCACTGAAACTGGTCTTAGAAGTTCCCACATAAGAACTTAATGAAAATTTATTTTCACACATTTCCTAGGTAAATTTAAACACAATTGTGGTTACTGTGCTACCAGGAAAGATTCTTGGGGAACATAGTCATGAAAGACAGAATTCAGTTAGGAAACATGTGTTCTGAATTTAGAGCTTCCCTTTTGCTGTTACTGACTTCAATCTGCTAGTTGATAAGCCTCATATAGGTCACAGTAAGTTTCCTTCTTATTAAAACTGGGGAATACTGGAGAATGTTCCCCCTGACTCACAAATTAGTGAAGATGAATGGAGATAGTGCATGTGGAACCATGTCATAGGTCTGTGAGTTGTTATATGGATTTTATTGATAACAATCATATGACAATGGTCTCACCATTTACTCAAATTGTAAGATAGTAGAAACAAATGATAGGGTTTTGTATTTTTTTTATTTTTTACATCTCTTATGAAAAGCAGCTTTAGGAAGTAAAATCCTTGTTTGATGGAGACCAATACAAAGCAGCCCTGAGCAGGACTTAAATTAATCCACTGACTTTTCATGTCCACTTGTAAATCTGTCCAAGGCCTAGGCTTCTTGTCTGGAATTGGACAGCAGACTTCTAGTAAGTGAACCTCTGTGAGTCATTAATCCTTACTAAAACCTACAATGGCTGGAAAGCCTCAAAGGTTAAGACAAGATCAGAGCCAAGAACACCTGGATCCAATCTCAACTAGATAAAGACTATAGGCTCAGGCATCTCACTCCTGGGTGGATAAATTTAATCTTTATTAAGGATTAATTTAATACCTTACTTGGAGAAGTCCTTGAGTGATTCTACCCTTCTTGAGTACTCCCCTCCCTCTTCTGATAACCAAATAAATATGGGCCACCCAGAGAAAGCCTTGGTCTTAGCCCTGAAAGAATTTTGAATTCTATGAGAGGGTTTTGATCCTCCTGGAGCCCTGAAATCATTCCATTTGCTTCTTTTTATTTAGTCTTTGCTGTACACTTATTCAGGAGAATGCAGGCCTGATCAACCTGAAATAACTAAGGGATATTATTAACCTGATAGTTGTTCTTCCAGACTCACAGGTAGAAGCAATTGGCCCTACACACCCTTCCCACCTGGGTTCTTATTCCCTGTGCTGTACTTTCCAGTTCTTCAGCTTTCATTTGATGTTTTTCTCTGCACTACCAATTAGCATGTCCAAGCTGCTATTATCTGGCTTTGTACATATTATTTATTACCTGTTATGATAGATGATATATTAATCTTCTCATACTAACACCCTCATTTCCACAAATGCACTGACATGTACTTTTGCTGAATTAAATATTGACTACTTACATGATTATGACTACATAAATATTGTTTGACTATGTGTTGTATTGTTTGACTACATATTATATTATTTGACTACATATTCTATGACTGTGTAAATATTTTTGACAAACTAGCTAATATACTGTGATTATCTTGCCTACCTTATGCTATATCTCTTGGGCTTTTCCCAGTGTTATTTACTACATAACATTTTTAAAATTTGCTTTGATATCTATCTACTCACTGTTCTTTTCATAGATGCTCACAGAGCTACGACCCTCCTGTTAATACTACTTTATTTTCCACATTGTCAAATGCATTATATGAGAGAACACATTTGTTTTAGTTACTTTTCCTCATTGCTGGGACAAAATACCCAAAGTCCAAAATTAGGGAAGAAAAAGTTTATTTAGCTCACAGTGTGTGGAGGTTTTAGTCCATAATCAGCTGGTTCCAAGGTGGGGTGATGCGGCAGAGGGGCAAGGTAGAAGAAGACAGCAGGAGCAACAAGAACAAAAGGTAAGGGGCAAGTCTCTTATCCTTCCTTATATTGTAAGCAGGCTATCAACCCTCAGGTGGTTGTAGCACCTGCCTTGCTCTTGCACAGACTCAGGGTGTTTACAAAGTAAGGACCCTGGCCCCCTGCTGAGTCACTTAGTTAAAAGTCTAAACTTCTCACGTTGACACAATGTATCAACCATTAATTTTAATTTCTGTCTCTTTTTCTTTTGCCTTTGGTCATCTTCAGAACTTTCTTTGACCTTTCTCTTGTGTTGAATTCACTCCATCATCTAGTCCCTGGTTTCTTCTTTATTTGCTCATACTTTAGTGTAAACATCCTATACTGGCCCTGGAGAAAGGACACCTGGGAGTCTTAAGTGCTTCAGTCCTCTAGTGTCCCAAAACGTGCATGATTTACCTCAGTTAACTGATGGCATCCGGGTGAGTTCCAATTTTCATCTCTTGTAAACCCACGATTCAGTTACAGTTCTGTTTCCCTTCCACAAAACAACAATGTTCCCTGGTACATATGCTTTAAAGCAACCCTTTTGGATGTTAAAATAAGAATACCTTTAGTTATATACCATATTACCAAATGGCTCTCTAAAGCAATTTCTAACAATTTGTGCTTATGAGAAGAGTAAAGGTGTTCCCATTTAGGTTATTTTTCATTTATTATGCAGAGCACTTGAGCCCTTTTAACCTGGAGACTCTTTAGTTCAAAGATAATATCTAGTAGTATTTTCTTAAGGATTGTGTCTCTCAAGTTTTACTTTTTTCTACAATTGGTAACAGAGAAATGTGGCCCTCTAGACACAGTCTCTGATTTTCTGTCCTTTGTTCTTGTGTTCATTTTTATCATTTAACTTCATGGACCTTCTCCAATGCATCCTTTTAATCAATTTTAAAATGTATATATTTATGATTTACAACAAGATTTTGAAATATACTTGGTACAATTATTAAATCAAGCCAATAAACATACACTGCCTCACACGCCCATCATTTTTGTGGTAAGAACACTTCAAGTCTACTCTTCCAGCAATTTTCCAGGATCCACTATTAGCTATAGTCACCATGTTATAGGTCTTTTGAACTTATTCTTCCTAGCCAAGTGAAATTTTGTATCCTTTGACCAAAATATATTTGTCCAATATTTACACATATTTTGTCATGTTGAAAAATTTCACATATTTTCAATTCTTTTGCTGCAAATTTTTAAATACAAACTAGCACATTTTCTAAGATTCTGTTTTACTTCTCTGATGATTTCTTTTTCAAAATTATATGTAGCCACTTCATGCATGAAATATATTTTCTCTTATTTCTGAAAATATTATAGTTAGGGTTTTTTTTTTTTTAACTTTTTTCCTTTAGTGTGTCTATTTTTTCCAAATTCTTTCCACCCTAATTCTTTTGTTGCCTTTCTTTTGATTGGAATTACTTCTTAAATATCTAGTGATCTTTTCGTAGTCCTTCATAATTTAGACTAATGCACTCAAAAATAATATAGAAATCTTGGTATCCATAGACTAGGTTTGACAACCAGCATGTTTTAAGAGACATCTACTTAACACTTCTATTTCCCACCCCACCATGTATCAGCTACATCTTCTATTTTAATTATTGTCTCCCAGTTGAGATTCTCTCTGACTCACTTTCCCCCAGAAAATAAATAAAGCTCAGGTCTCCTTGTGTCTGCACTGGAGGAAGGCGAGTAACCTGTGGGAGAAAGGATAGTTAGATATTAGAGACTTGACTACCTCCCCAAGTGAGTGTGATATACTCCTATATTCAAACCACAATTGGAGAAATACTAAAAACAGCACAAGGATCACTTCTGGCTCAGATTTGTAGTACTATAGTACAAAACAACAACAAAATGATTGAAATACTAATTTGTACTTTATTTTTTCCAATAATTGTATACTAATGAGCTAATCTTCAAAGAAAAGTAAAGATGTTAGTAAATTATTTTAAAGTTTCTTTCAAATGCTAAAAAAATTCTTAAAACGGTTAGCTGCTTCTTTTTCTCTCAATTTAATGTGACGTGGATGACGCAAGCCAAACTGAAAACAGCGGTAATGAGCTCATCTGCTTTAGCACAAATTGAGCTCTCATAATTTCTTTACACAATGTTTTGGGTTTCTCCTGTCATCTTGAACATAAAAGACAAGCAGAAACCGAATCGTTCCTCAGATCATGCCACCCTGAATTTTGCAAAGCTGTTTTCTAATGTTATTGGCTTATAATAAAAAATTTGGTTTTGTCAGAAGTGACTCATCACTTATGTTGTTGAGGGTTTTTTCCAGTACTTGGAAATGAACCCAGGGCCTTTGTACCAAGCTATATCCCAAGGCGTTTTTAAATTTGGTTTGGTTGGTTTCATTTCGTTTCGTTTCATTTTGAGAAAGGGCCTCACTAATTCATTAAGTTCCCCAGGCAAGTCTTCATTTGGGCCCCTCCTGCCTCAGCCTCCCAAATTGCTGAGATTACAAGCATGCACCATAATACCCTGCTAATATTGCTGTAATTTATATTACAACTATAAATAGGCTTACTCCCAAATATATACCCTCTTCTCAACACTATTCTTATGCTACCAAAGTTTCTTGTCCTCCATTTTCAAACATGGAGATGGGTCACCTCACAAGGAAAACATGAAACATGACTTCATTCTGCAAATTCCACTGGACCCCAACTCTCTTTCTGATTTTTACTCACTAACAAGCGACTCTAAAAACTATTTCCTCCCACCTCTAACTCCTTGTGATGTTATTCCAGCTTCACTCCAGAAACCACAACTTTGGAGTCATAATATTCCCATCTTTTTCTCTACTTACCCAGGCTTCTTCATCACTGCTCATGCCCCACTTGCCACATTGAGCTCCTGTGTGGATGCCTTTGCCCATGCCCTGCTGAGGATGCCCATTCTTCTACTTACCTGTCCAACACAGGCCACTGCCTGCAAGTGCAAGAGAATGTCTCACACTCATATATGCCTTCCCTAAAACACCTGGAAGTTCTCCTTATTCCTTGCTTCCTCTTCCACTAGTGTGGTCCTTCTACAGATGGTCATAAATTATATCTGCATGTACTTCTTTCTCTCCCCCAGACAGACTAGGGATTTCTTGAAGGCAAAGCTTTTTTTCCTTTTTATTGTTTATTTTTTAAAACTTTATATTAAATTTACTAAAAAACAAATTAATTTAAAATGCATTTAACAGTCTAAAATTAATTCCTTGGTTCCAAAGTTATTTATTTGGTCTTCATAGAAAACATGAAAATTAAATCAGCCACTGAGCATTTTTTTTATTTTTGCAAAATATTTACTTTAAAAAATTTACCCTCCAGTTATGTGGTTCCATAGTACTTACAATTATTTAATTTTTAAAAGACAATGATTTATTTCTCTGTGCAAACTTATTAGTTATTTCTGAAGTTTGTGGGGAAAAGGTTCCTTATAAAATTTAGAAAGAAGACAAGACACTGTAGGTTACAAAATCGATATCTTAAAAATCAATACCTTTTTCTGTACACTAATAATGAACCAGCTGAGAAAGAAATCAGGAGAGCAATTCCATTCCTAATATCTTCAAAAGAATAAAATGCCTAGAAATTAACCAAACTAAGGAGGTAAAAGAGCTCTACTATGCAAATTATAGAACACAGAAAAAGGGAATCGAAGAAGACACTGGGAGATAAAAGATTTCCCATGTTCATGGATCAGCAGAATTAATATTGTTTAAGTGGCATATTACCAATTTGTGGATTCAATGCATTCCTCATCAAAATTCCAATGGCATTTTTGCACTGAGCTAGAAAAAACAATCCTAAAATTCATTTTGGAACCCTAAAAATCCACAGCAATCCTAAGCAAGAGAAAAAAAAGAATGCTAGAGGCATCAAATGATCTATATTAAATCACACTACAAAGCTATCATAAAAACAACTGAATGACACTGGCACAAAAAATAGATACATGAACCAAAGGCATAGAATAAAGGACCTAGCAACAAGCCCACACTACTACAGTCATTCATTCTTGACAAAGCAGCCAAAAATGGGAAAAGGGCATCCTCTTTAACAAATGGTACTGGGAAAACTTGATGTTCATATGTAAACGATTGAAACTAGATCCTGACCTCCTTGTGTAGAAAACAATTCAAAATGGTTTAAAGACTGAGATACCCTGCAGTATTGCAGCACAGAGAATAGTAGTGATTATCAGCGAATAGGACTATGTCAAATTAAAATGTTTCTGCACAGCCAGGGAAATAATGAAGAGACTAAAAACAGCCTATGGAATAGGAGAAAATTTCTGCTAGCTGCTCTTCTGATAAAGGATTAATATCTAGAATATCTAAAGAACCCAAAAAGCTTACTACCGAAAAATCAAATACCTCAATGGATAAACAGACAAGAGAACTGAACAGACACTTCTTAAAGAAAAAGTACAAATGGCCAATAAGTATATGAAAAATATTTACCATCTTTAGTCTTTTGGGAAATGCAAATCAAGACTACAATGAGATTTCATCTCATCCTACTCAAAATGGCTGTCATCAAGAATAAAATAACAATAAATGCTGGCAAGGTGCAGCCTTCTACATGGCTGGTGGGCATGCAAATTAGAACAGACACTATGGAAATCAGTACGAAAATTATTCAAAGAATTAAAACTACAAAGGATATATAAAGAATTAAAAAAAATCAGTCCTCCCAAATTCAAAAACCCAATCCAAAAACGGGCATCTGAGATGAATACACACGTCTCTAATGAAGAGATACTAATGGCAAATAAATACATGAAAAAATGTTCAACATCATTGGTCATTCAAGAAATGCAAATTAAAACAACACTGACTCTCACCCCAGAAAGAATGGCTATCATCAAGAAATCAACCAATAACAAATGCTGGAGAGGCTGTGGGGAGAAAGGAACCCTACTCCACAGCTGGTGGGAGTGCAGATTGGTGAAACCATTGTGGAAATCAGTTTGGAGACTCCTCACAAAACTAGGATTAGAAGACCTATTTAACCCAGTTATTCCCCTTCTGGGTATCTTCCCACAAGAATTAAAGATATCATACCACAGTGATATATGTGCACCCATGTTTATAGCAGCATAGTTTGTTATAGCTAACTCTTGGAGACAGCCCAGCTGCCCATCCACTGAAGAATGGATAAAAAAGATGTGGTATTTTTATACAATGGAGTATTACTCAGCTATTAAAAAAAAATCTCAAGGCTTTTGTAGGTAAATGGATGCAACTAGAGACCATACTCATAAGTGAAATAAATCCGACCCAGATGGGTAAACATCATATTGTCTCCTCGGTGTAGGAAGCTGAAAGACTAGGTAAAACTCAAAACGTACAATAGATGACAGGAAAGGGAAAGAAATTGCTCAAAAGAAGGAACGACTGGGATGAGGGAAAGAAGAAAAAAGAAAGAAGGAATGCAAAATGTAAATATATATATGAATAGCTGCGATAACTTTATTTCTGATGTCTGATTGTGTATTGAAATGAACAGTTCATGATTACAATTTTTTATGCTCTGATCGGCTTTGCATGCTTGTGTCTGGTGGTCTGAGCAACTGACTTGAAGGTAACAATATGCAATGGAATTACAATGGTGAACTCCTACCATCTTGTCTATAGAAACTCTGTATTATCTCTACTATTTTATTGAAGAATTATTTTCTTATTCCCTATAACTGTTTGAGCAATCTTTCATTCTTACATCTGGTAATCTCAGTGATGTAGTTGAGGATAGCGGTATATAATGTAACAACCACTGTTGATTTTTATTATTTTGTCTTGAGACTCTGTGTCACTTTGAATGTTCTTGATTTGTTTGTTTGTGATACTAGTATGCTGATACTGTTCTATTTCTTTGTTTGTTTGTTTCTCATTTATTACTCTCTTTAAAAAAAGAGTACTTTTTTCTTTGCTTATGCTAGTATAAAATGTTTCTAAATGGAAGAAATTAAGAATTATCATAATATGCAATGTTGATTAGCTTGATATGTTAATTATTATTTCACAATGTATATATGTCTCAAGTTATGACAGCGTCCACCCGAAATGTGTACGAATTTATTTGCCAAATGTACTCAACAAAAAGAAGACAAAAAACTGTGTCATACATAAAAACTGAAAATAGGAAATACATTTTCATCAAAAGATTATTCAGATAGAAAATTCACTAATATGTGAAAGTTAAGCAAAACATCCCTAAATAACAAGTTGGTCATAGGAGAAATCAGGAGGTAAATTAGAAATACTTTGAGATGAATAGAAATGAGAATATAATATGCCAAAACTGATGGAGTAGAGCTAAGGAAATGCTTGGAGGCAAACTTATAGCTATAGAAGTGTTTAATTTTTTAAAAAAGAATAACTGGAAGTAAGTCAAACATAAAATGTAAAACATTATCAGAAACAATCTGCTAGAGGATAAAACAGGTTAAATTTTTTAAGACATTGGCATAGGCAAAGACTTTATGAACAAAACCCCAATCACACAGGAAACATCATAAAGAATCAACAACTGGGATTTCATTTACTGAAAAGCTTTTTAATAGCAAAATAAACTACCAGAACAGTGAAGAGATAAGCTACAGAATGGTGGAATGGGAAAAAAATTACCAGCTATTCCTCAGACAACAAACTAATATCTAGAATATATAAAAAAGTAAAAAAAGTCAGATCATCCAAATTTAAAGACTCCAACCCAAAAATGATCAGCTAAAGTGAATAGATACTTCTTAGATGAAGAAGTACAAATGGCAAATAAATAAATGAAAAAATGTTCAACATCATTGGTCATTCGAGAAATGCAATTTAAAACAACACTGACTCCCACTCCAAAAAGAATAACTACCACCAAGAAATCAACCAATAACAAATGCTGGTGGGGATGTGGGGAAAAAGGAACCCTTCCCCATTGCTAATGGGTGTATGAATTGGTACAACCGCTATGTAACTCAGTGTGGAGACTCATCAAAAAACCTAAAACTAGAGATTCCCACTATTTCCCTTCTTGGTATCTTCCTGAAAGAGTTAAAAGCATCATACAACAGAGATTTATATACACCCATGTTTATAGCAGCACAATTTGCAATAGCAAAATCTTGGAAACAGCTCAAATGCCCATCAATGGATGAATAAAGAAAATGTGGTTTTTATATACAATGGAATACTACTGTGCCATAAAGGAGTATAAACTTTAGACATTTTTGGGTAAATAGATTCGCCTAGAGACCATAGACCTAAATGTAAGAGGTAAAACTATAAAACTTGCCGGAAAAAATTTGGCATAAATCCTTCTGATCTTGCATTTGTAAATGTTTTCTTGGAAATGACATCAAAAGGACAAACAAAAAATGGAAAGGTAGACAAATTGGACTTCAACAAAAATAATTTTTCTACATCAAAGCATGTTATTCAGAGTATGAAAACACTATATACTAGCAGGAAATCTTTATAAATTTTATGTAATAAAAGTCCCATATGTAAGATATAGAAAGCATTCTTACAAATCAACAATAAACATATAAAGAACCCAAGCAAAAGATCTGAATAGACAGTCTCCATAAACAGCCAGTAAGCACATGAAATGATTTTCAACATCATTTGTCATCATGGAATTGCAAATTAAATCACAATGAGGTACCAGTTCAACCACTAGGATTGCTACATATTAAAAAGTCAGACAAATTCTGACATGAATATAGAAACCTTACAATATTCATACATTGTTGGTAGAACTGTAAAATGTTATAATCACTTTGGAAAGCAATTTAGTACTTCTTTAAAAGGTTAAACATTGCATTACCATACAACCCAGCCATTCTATTTCTAGGTGCACACCCAAGAGAACTGAAAACATATATCCAACCAAAAACATGTACACAAATGTTTACAGCATTTTTCACAGTTATTAAAAAGTGAAAACTTTAATGCCACCAACTTATAAATAAATAAAATATATCACATCCACACAATGAAACATTACTCAGTCATACAAATGAATGAGGTATTGTATGTGCTATCAGTATTTCAATGATGAACATTAAAATGTTATAGAAAATGAAAGGAGCCCTTTACGAAAAGACACATTATATGATTCTGTTTTTATTCAATGTTTAGAATTGGCAAATCCATGAAGAAAAAAAATAGATTATCAATCGCCAGAACCCAGAGGGAGGAGGTGTGGATCATGACTGCTTGTGGGATCAGGGCTTCCTAGATGATAAAATGTTCTTCAATTAGATGATGGTGTTGTTTGTTCAGTTCTATGAACACAATGAAGACTGCTGAATTATACAATTAAAAATACTATCACATGGTGTCTTAGCTATTTTTCTCATTGCTGAGATAAAAATATCTGACACCCAAAGTTAGAGGGAGGAAAGGTTTATTTGGCTCACAGTTTGTAGAGGTTTCAGTCAGTAGTTGGCTGGCTCCAACCAGGGTGGCAGAGCAAAGGGGCATGGCAGAGGAGAAACAGTTCATGGCAGGCAGAAGGCAGCAAGTAGCAAGCAAGCAGCAAACAACAAGCAACCTAGCAGCCCTCTTTCTGTCCTTTATATCCTATCCAGCCTGCCATCCCTTAAGGTAGCATTCATACCTAGAGAGGAGGGGCCTTAATCCTGGCATCACACCATGAATCAATCCCAACATCACATCCTCGATCCCATCCTCATACACCCTAGATCCAACCACCTCTGAAAAGCCCCACTTATGACTGCATGAGGCTTTGGGAGGACAGGTAGATATAAGCCACAACACATGGCTTATCGCAACACCGTGACATTTTGTCAAACTCTATTCAGAGTTTGTGGGAAAATGGCAATATATTGTGCCAACAAAGAGACAAAACAATTAGTCTAGGGAATAAAGATAGTTTCTTCAAAATACAGATTTCTTTCATAGAAATTATCAAAATAAACTACTTTTTAACCTGAAACATTATCGATGTCAAGCAAATTTTGACTTATTAAATGATAATTTGTTTCATTTTTTACTATCCAGATGTCTTCAAAAAGAATTTCTTCAAAAGGAAATTTTCATCTTTAGCTTGTCTTTGTTGTTGATCATCTACTGTGTGTTTGTATCTATCTGTAACTGTATACTGATATAGCACACAAAAAGAGAAGCAAATTCACTTTTTTACTTGACATTTTCATCATTTTGTGGTATTTACTAAACTGACCAATTTGTTTTGCTGGTGTTTTGATATACTGATTAATTTTAAAACAAATTATTATCTTTAACATACCAGAATTTTCATTCTCTATAACAACTCTACATCCCAAGAGACAATCCTGAATACGTGTTCTACCTGTAGACAAGTTCCTATAAGAATAATAGATGCAATAATTTCATTTATAATTCCCGGAAATCCTGATTATCGTCTGAATTCCAAAAATAAATCTAACCACACAGACTCTCACTCAACATCCCTGGCACTGAGTTTGAAATCAACACTAGAAAGAAAGAAAAAAGAAACGATGAATTTTCACTACAGCAATCAATAAATATTTTGCTTTTCATTGCCTAACTGATTTTAATAAAATGACCTAAACCCCTAGATTTGACATAATCATTATGCAAAATATATAGATGAATACTGCCTTCTCTTAAAAATATAAATAAGCAAAAACATGTGAAAATAGGCAAATTTCCATTAAATAAATGAAAATTTTAAAACCTTTCCTTTCCATGTCATTTGAAGAAAGAAATTATCATTTTAAACAACAATTGTTTATTAAACAAATTTTTAAGAGCTATAAAATATTTAACTGTCATCAGCTTCAAGTTGTATGTTGTTGCCAAATTTTACATATAATTGAAATTTCAAATCTGCTAAGACCCACTGAATTGATTCTACTCTGCATTCTAATGAGTCAACTTCTTCCTGCAAATTTTTCTTTGCTTCTTCTAACATTTCTTGTGTTTCTTCCTGAGAATGGCTAATGAAACCATCACCGAAGTGATAAGGTATCATTAAGCAGTCATCATCTGTGAGCATGATGTCATCACAAGCATCTTCTAAATTCTGAAGTTCTTTCTTTTTTACTTCTATTTCTTCCTTTAGCTCTGTGATTCTATTCATATTCTGTTCGAATTTATCTTTTGTTTATCTTTAAAAGTAACAATGACATCTTCTGCAGCTGACTTCTTCACAGTGGCTGCCTTCTTAATCAGTATTCTTAAAATTAAACGTAAGTGAGAAGCAAAATGTACTCCAGAAAATAGTAAGGGGAAAGACACACATTAAGTGGTTACCATTCTGTAACATGAGCCCCGTGGAGAATCTTAGGCTTCGAGTTTCTCTTACTCTTCAGAGCAATGACATCACCCCATAGAACAGAAGGGAAATGCCACTCACAGAATTATGGTCTCTCATATCCTACACATAGCTCAGTATTACTGTGATTATTTTGTTGTAGCTACAAGTGCCAACTTGCATTTCAATCATGTTATATTCAAAGCACTAATATACACAACATGTTTTGCATTTATTATTGTTCTGTAAATATTTATCCTTTAATTCTGTGTGCCAAGTTTATTCTTGGCACTCAGCATAGAGCACTGAATCAAGAAGTAGTCTTCACCCCAAAGACCTTGGATTATAGTAATTGTAAATGGGCAATAAAAATATACCAAAATTAAAAGAATTCTGGAGAGTGGAAGTTCTTACATAAAGAACCAAAACAGGACCATTTTAAAGAATAACTGAAGAGAAATTTTTGACTGAGTTGTCAGGAAAGCTTCTGTTGAAGATGATGTTTAAGCTGAGATTTAAATGATCAGAAGAGGTAAATACAAAGAAAATACTGAAAGATTATTGCAGTATTCTTAAAAAGTAAGCTTGGCTGGTTGAAAAACAAAAAGAATCCCACTGTGGCCGAATGGTGATGTCTAACAATCAGAGGGTCTTGGATTCTGCTGAGGCAGAACAGAGGAGCTGTTTGTGTACTAATGGGAAAGACCAAGAACACAGTGAGAAGGTGACACATGGTGAACAGAAAGGGTGTCTTCACCCATCACCACGAGAATAGTTTTTTTTGCTTCAGGCTCTGATTTTGGAAGAACTTCATTGGAATACTAGTATACTAATCATTCTAAAAAAAGAGAATGATGAAGGTTTCCAGTAAGGATAGTGTCATTAGTTTTCACTCTGATGTATCCTCTCTGCCCTAAACAATCATAAAAAAACAAACAAAAACCTGGAAAAAGAGTCATCTCAAAAATCAAGATAAATATCTGATGAACACAATAGAGGAAAAATACAGCATGGCCAGTTGCATGGGAGCTAGGAACAGAGACTTTCAAGTCTGAAGAAGACTTCGACAGTGGGAAAAGTGACAGGAGCCAGGCTCGTGGCTTACAGCCAGAGGCATTTAGGGGCTATGTCCCTTTTCAGAAAAAGACTGGAAAATGTTCCCACATCTGACAAGAGCAGTGGTTCTCAATGAGGGATGTTTCCCACTCCACCCACCCAGAGGCAGTTGGCAGTGTCTGAGGACAGTTTAATTGTCAGAAGCATAAATGAGCTACTCACATCTAATGTGTAGAGAATCGAGAGCCTATAAAATATGCACCCAAAGCCACCATGACAAATAATTATCTGTCCTAGAGTGACAATAGTGCCAATATGTTGACAGCAAACTACTGAGTGCCCAGTCTCACCCATGAGAAACCTCAGTGTACGAGTTAAACTTTAAGTGCAACTTACTGGTCCTGGGATACCAGAAAACACAGGCAAAGTCTGTCGGTCAACAATCAAGCTGTCCATCAGTTCAGTGATTAGGTACAGTATATAAATTTATTACTGAGTACCAGGAGTCACAAAATAATTAAAAATAAGAAAAGAATTACTAAAACAAAACTGTAACTTCTGAAAGTATACATACATGGAAATACACAAATTATATAATGGAATAATCAACAGAACTAAAAATAAATATTGTTCATGCCAATACCTCATATGTTTCATACATATGGAAAGTTATGAGTATGCTAAGAGATAAAAGCAAAAGACAATGACTGCACAGCTCAAAAGATGCAGTGTCCTAATAGACGCATCTCCCACCTCCCAAAAGCAGCTTCACTGCACAGTTAACTGTAGGGTGAGATCCCAGGGGTGGGAAGCAACACTGGAGGGTAGCGCAAGAAGGGCTAGTCTAAGGTGTGACTGGTCATGTGCCCCGCAGGGACCCACCTGCAGCTCTGAGAACACACCTCACAATAAACGAGACTGAAAAGGAGAATATTTACCTGGGGCTCTCTCGACCCCCAGGGGTCAGCAGTGTTTTCCCAGAGTAATGGCAGAGCAGACCTACACGGATGCATAGAACATGGAACACATGAGATAAGGTTCGGTTACCCCTCCACAGCCAGATGTGTAGCACAGATGGAGCAAAAAGAGAGCCAAGAAGTGTGAGGCAGAGCACAGGCTATAGCTGGTCCTTGTACAAAAGAGATGTGGTCCAGAATAGCTGAAAATGAAACAGCTTACAAAGTTTATCAGGTACCTGCATACAGGTGAGGGGTCCAGGCAAGGCAAGGTCAGGACCAATAGCAGTAAACAGGTACAATTCACAGAGAACACCCAAAATTTACAAATATGTCTGAACCAAACAGCACACAGCCACTGTCATGAAGCAAAAGCTCCAGCAAACACAAAGAGAGAGATAAGAGCCAAACAAAAGTTTCAGAAACAACCTCTAAATCCAAGAAGAAATCAAAGTGAAACAGACAGAACAGAGGAAGTATGACTCTTTAAAACGATACTAAGGGACTCTGAAAAAACAAACACACAGAATCCTGTTCTTGAACATACATTCAGTATCATAAGGATGTCACTTCCCTCTATACTGATCTCTGTTTAAGGAAATTCCCATTTCAACTATTTTTAGTAAAACATTGTGATTCTGTTGCTCACATGAAAACATTACCACACAGAGAAATATAGGGTAAGTTCAAAAGAATAGTGAAGGGGAACTTGCCCTGCTCTGTACACAATGCTTAGAATACTACTGCTCATGAATAGACCGGATCTTGTGACAGAATTGAAAGTTCAGCTTGGGACCTAACTCTAAGCTAGTTAATATATGGTAAATGTGGTATTTCATTTCAATGGGGAAAAAGATAAATCATTCTATAAATTGACTTGAAATATTGATTTGTCTACTTGGATTCCTACTTTTATAGAAAAAATAAATTTCAGCCAGATCAAAGATTCAAAATCAATTATAGATATAAATACTACATAAAATTATGAGAGAACTTTTTTCTGCATAGTTTGGAAGGACTTTCTAGATAAGATAAAACTCAGAATCCCTAGAAGTAAAAATGGATCTCTTCACAAAATACTTTTGTCTCCTTGGCAAAAAAATACCATAAACTAAACCAAACAAAGAAATGATGAATTGAGACAATTTTGGGTGAGGGGTACTGGGGTTTGAACCTAGGGTCTTCATACTGAATTACATTCCCAGCCCCTTCTTTATTTTTTGAGACAGAACTTACTAAATCCTCCTGCCTCAGCCTTTCAGAGTGCTGGAATTACAAGTGGGGACCACACTCAGTTTGAGAGAATTATTTAATACTAATTTCATCATGGTCTAATTTCTAATTTTTTGATATACATAGAGTGCTTCCAATTTTGTAAGAAAATTATTTAAAATGATGGGAAAATATGCAAAGAATTTAAACAGACAAGGCATAAACATAGCTTTCAAACGTATGAAAAATGTCCTAACCCCACTGAAGAGGATTAGAATAGATAGGCCCTTCCAAAACATGCTTTTTGTACAGTGATTATTTGGAGCTGAAGGCAACTGAGAAAGAGCAGACATTCCATCTCAGGTGCAGGACAGCCTGCTCTCCTTTTATCTGCCCCAAACCAGGCCATGGATTGTGCATGAGCCGGGGGCTCCCATAGGAGAGAAGGGGAAGGCACACTGTCCCTGGACCAAGTGTCAACACCAGGCTGAGTCTGCACAAACAGACCTCACTGAGAGAACCCCTGGCTTCCTTTGGTTCCCCCACATATTCCTTGCTTATTGGGCCACAGTTTTTCAGCACAGGGGCCCAACTCCTCTTTCTTTGGTCCAGGCACTTCTTCACATTGTGTTGCCTTAGCTAAAATGGTATATAAGCTGTAACTCTGGATAAGCCTTTGGGGCTTCGCTTCTTTTCTATAAAGCCCTGTACACCGAAAAATGCTCAAATTAAAAATCACAACCCTTTTCTTCTGTTCATCTAGCTCTTGTCAGTTTAATGTGCAGGCCCCTGCCACTGAAGCTAAAAGAGTAGAAGCAAAACTTTTTCTCTCCAATATTACTTATAACAAGAAAAACAAAAATAAAGTACAATTTTAATAAAATAAAATTTGATGAAGTTAATACATTTAGTAAAACACAATTTTACTTATCACATTGACCAAGATAAAAAAAAAAACTGATAACACGCTGAGAGAGTGAATTAGTGGGGAGTAGGTAGGCCTATAAATCATAGGTAGTTGCAAACAACATCCATAAAAACAAGTAGATATTGCTCTCAAAATAAAAGCAAGCATCCACTTATCCACGTCACTCCTGCAAATAAACTTGCACTTATTTAAAATTAATCATTTACAAGAATATTCACTGAACTGTCATCTGCAATAAGTTTGTCAATATTATTTGTTCTAAGAAAAAAGTTCTTTAAGGATGCAAACTAAATAAATAAATAAGAAGTCTTCCCATATAATAGAATAGCATATAGTCATTTGCAAAATTTCCTAAGCTCAATACTGATGGACAAGGAGTGATTTTCATGATATATCTTAAGTGAAAAACTGCAAGCTGTGAGGGAACAGGGAACACACGAGTGTGCCCATCTATGTAGACAGGACAAACCCAGGAGCGGCCTCTGGAACCAGCAGGAGTAATAGCTGCTGTTGGGAAAGTTGAGTGACTAGTTGAGGGTTTGGGTTGGAAAATTTGCATTTTGAATCAGATTTCTGAATTTTCTCCTTTGAAAACAAAGTTCAGAATATATGATAATGTGTACTGTAAATCTTTATAGTGTTTTTGAACTGTATTAAGTCATAGAGCCACTTTTTAGTGATGAGACGGTCCAAATAGTTGTGTCTTCTCTATGTCATCTGTACTAAGAAATGATCTTTCTCTGTCTCTTATTCACCCCACAGTACAGGTCATAGCCACACTTAGAAGAGCTGCACTTGTATTTAGTCACCTGTACCTGTGTCTCCCCCAGTCTGCAAGACCACATGTTCTTTGAGGCCACTCCTAGAGCCTTATTCATCTCTGTGTCACCAGTGCTCATGAGAATGCCAACAAGTAAAAATTTGCTAAAGTGACACATCCTCCTCTTTACAATGTGCACTGAAAGGGGCTCTGCTGGGAGAGGCAGAAAGGTGCCACAGCCAGGGACATATGGCACAGCCCAGTTGGCCCAGACTGTCTATCCATCCAGAAGAGACCTGCCTGCCCTATCCCCTTGGTCACCCTGACTGGTCACTTGACCATGCGGCCGCCTTTATTACTGTAACCCCTCAGATGGCCATCTGCTCTGCTCAGGGAGTGCCAGCCCCAGGGAGAAGCACTCAGCTGTGCCACATCTTCAAATCAGGTCAATTACACCGCTGCTCCTTAATTGCTCGTGACGGGTTGGCCATTGTGCACCGGCCATCAGTAATTTCCAGCTCATTGTGGCCAAAGAATCTGGGCTAATGAAGGTTCCAACCTGTGCCCCAGGGTCCTGGACACTGCTCAGCTGGTACCGTTGGCACACATGCTGGGTGTCATCTCACACCCTCTCAGGCGCTGAATTTCAAGCTATAGTGGAGGTTAAAATAAAACCGTACTACAGAGAACAGAACCATAGGCATCACTTAAGGGCAGTGGTTCATTTTCAGAAAAAAGAGTAGCGACAGCACAAAGCTGACAAGAGCCCTAAGTGGGTGGCAGCCTGAAGCCCTGAGCATAGTGCTGGGTGGTCCAGGTGAAGGTGGTGGTGGCGAGCATGCGACATTATGCTCATCCTAAGGCTGACCTCAGGTGGTTGAGCTAAACAACTTACCGGACCAAATTCAGGAGCTTTGGAAACATTATCTCCCCAAGACTTCTCATTAGAGAAATTCTGGTGTTCATTGTTCATCTTGCCCTGCTATAAACAAATAATCTTGCGGAAAAATGAGAGCACTTGGGTCTCTTTTGTTTGATGGTTAACAAAGAAAAACTTGATGAAAATGTCCCAGAGGGCATGTTTGGACAGACTGAGTTTTAACAGGAAACCAACACCTTCTAGCTGTGATACTGAGGGATGTAAAATGTAAACCCTCTGTACTTCTCTCTCTCTCTCTCCTGATTGTATATAATAGTCAGTTAGTTGCACACTGGAACACATTCTTGAGGTGAAGAATTTCACTGCTCCATATTTGCTGACGTAACTAACGAGAATGGTTGTCCTGTCCACTTTCTCCTTCTGCAGACAGCAGTAACTGGAGCTCACATTCATGCGGATGCTACATTTGACATGGTATCGCATTAAGCCAAAAAGCCAGGCTTCTGCTGTCAACTCACAATATCATAGCTATTTTACATCTAACATTCCTTCTTCGATGCAAGGAATTTTCCAATTAAAAGGGTAATTTCTAAACAATTTTGCAAACTTCTCACCCCCTCTTTATAACTAAAGAGTCCAGGTAAGACAGGTGTGTTTCCAAGTCACATGGTTTAGTTGTAGTAATCACAGGTCTAACACCAGGTTTCCTCTATTCTGAGAAAGTACTGTAAGCCTCATGGAGCTTCCATTTGCCTAAGACTCTTCCTCTCTCTTCTTCCCTACACACACACACACATACACACTCACACACACACGCGCGCGCGCGCGCGCACACACACACACACACACACACAGAGTTTTCTGGTATTTCTATTATCAAGTGAAATTATGCTTCACTTGAACCCAAAATAATCAAAATTTGTTCTTTTCTCCCAAAGCCACATGAAGACTATGATAGAATGCAGTCACTGTGGGCAATACTTGTCAAAGGAATTTTTAAAAACCACTTCTCAGGTCTTACCATGCTGAAAGCACTGTAGGATTAACACACTTTATAGAAAAGTAAGATGACAAAGTACAGACTCATTGGCTTAGGAAAACTAAATGTCTCCGAGCGGTGAGATTCCATTTCTATTCTCTTCTGCAGAAAGAAAGTCAGTAACATATCCTTATGGACACACAGAAAGGAGAGTCCGCAGCCCCTCCTGTGATCCGTTATTATAGCACTGAGATGAAGAGAACCCTGAGCCAGAATCTGAGGACTGAATTTCAGTCAAAGTCATGTCTGCTCCTCACCCAACATGTGACCCAGAGCAAGTAACTTCTCCTGCTCATTTGTAAGCGAAGGCAAAGCCTCGCTATGCTGCCTCCCCATTGTACGGTTCGCATGGCCTTCACTCCTTGATTTTCCTTTTCCACGTTGCTTTTGTCTCTTCTGCAGAGTAGATTCCTGTCAGAACAAATAAAGGCTACAGGTTATGATACTGAAGTAACGGATGGGTTGTGTCTTGTTTTGTTTGATTTGGTTTTTAAGGATTGTGCCAGGTGGTGCCTGGGATGACACTGCGTTCTCCAGTGGGCTCTGATGGGGGACAATCCTAAGTTACCTGTGGCCAGGCTGGTGAGTGAACTGAACTGGCTACAACCGTTACTGTTAGAAGAAACGAAAACTGGTTCTAAAGTAATGGGATGACATTGCGCATGTGCCGTTTAAATTGACATGAAGCCTTTTTGGTCCCTTAAATCAGTCACTGAAATGGGAGAAGGCTTACCCTAAGGTAACTGTTGAGTGACTTTTTTGATTTGTAGCTTTTATTAGTATGTGTTTGCACCACAGAATGATCACGTTCCCTGAGGGAGCCGGCGCATGCGCATAGCACATCTTCATTGTCCTCCCGCCCCCACCACCCGCTCCCTTCCCTTCATCTCCTGGGCCCCTTCTTATTTGCAAAGGATCCATCTCCTTATTTCTTACTACCTTTTATTTTGTTCTTTATTTGTACTTTGGGTTTCTCATATTAGAGAATCCATTCGATATTTAAGCTGTGTGTCTGATTCACTTCACTTACCATTACGGTCTCCAGGTGCACCCATTTTCCTACAAATGACTCAAGTTTATTCTTCTTTATGGCATAGTAGTACTCCATTGTATATAAACTTTTTTCTAGCTCTGTGAAGAATGTTATTGGCATTTTAATAGGCAAGACAGTGAATCTCTAGATTGTTTTTGGTAGTCTAGCCAAAACATATGAGATCTTTCCATTTTCTAGTATCTTCTTCAATTTCTTTGTTCAGGATTCTGTAATTTTCATTGTAGTTGATTGAGGTCTTTCACCTCTTTGGTTAGGCTGACTCTTGGGCATTTAGTTTTTTTAAAGGTATTGTGAATGAAATTGTTTTCCTGATTTTCTTTATGAGGACTTATTATTAGTGTACAGAAAAGCTACTGATTTTGTATTTATTTTCTATCCTGCCTAAATGTACTAAGTGTGTGTATACAGACATAAAATATATCTGAATATATTTTGCATATGGATATGAGTGCGTATATGAAAATGAGTGAGGTGCTTAGTATTGAGTTTAAAAAAGTTTTTGACTTTTAAAAAAATTAACTTTTAGTTATATATTTCCTAATAAAACATCATTCAGCAGGACGTGGTGGCACCAGTCCATAATCCCAGAAGTTGGGAAGCTGAGGCAGGAGGATCACTACAAGTTTGAGGTCAACCTACATAGTAAAACCCTGTCTCAAAAAGACAAAAAAGGAAAAAAAAAATCATTCATAGTTCAAAGAAAATGAAAATTGGTATTACTTTTAAAGAAATTTAAATAAATGCTTTACATTGATGACTACATGCTGAGCACTGTCAATTCTGGGATCCCTGGAGAAGAGAAGCTGGCAATTTCACACCAGCAAAGGAGGCAGCCCCCATCCTTGGGGCATCTGATACGGGGTGACTAGAAAGCCATGCACTAGGTTTTGGTTTACATTTAGGACTAATAGGAGCAAATACCTGATGTGAAGAAAAATTATTTGTGGAGGAAATATTTCCTGGCAGAAGGGAAGGTAGGCAGATGAAAAAGTCCAATATTGTCACTGTGTAACACTCTGTACTGACAGAGTACTAACCTCACTTTCGTTACTGCGTGGACCTGGCTTCCTCTCAAGGCCTATTTACCTTTTTCGTGCAAAAAGTTGCAGAAGTGCAAATTTTTTTCATTAAACAAGAGACAGAGTCACCAGCTATGCTCGTCTCTCTCAGACCTCTGTCCTGTTCCACATTCGCTGGCATCAGGGCACAACCCAAGCCAGCCCTGGAGCTTTGGTCATGAGTTCCACAGGCAGAGTTAATGGTGCTCTTACTTGCTCTGTCTGCAAACCAGAATGATGGATGGTTGTCTGCTGACTGCACTAAATGTCACCCAAACAGCTGCTCCTCAGCACGCCTGAGAGTGGAAAGTCAGGCATCTCCCTTCTTCATTTACCTCTTTCTTGTGTTCCAGGAAGACTTTGTCCTCTCTTGCTATTCCTTCCTCATGTAACTCACTAATGTAACTAACACATTATGTGGTTTCAATCTATAAACACAGTGCATCCATCTACTCATTCTGCAAACATTTATTGAGAGCTCTGAAGTGGCAAAGCTCTGTGCTAGAAGCAGAGATACAAAATGAATAGAGCATCGTCCTGGTACGTGGGAACCCATGCTATGGTAGGAGAGATAGATATTAACACGCACATTGAGGTGAAGTGTTATCAGTGTTCAAAAATAAGATACACATTAATAATTATCAACACTTCTTCCTAAGAACTTACAACACAGGTTATGTGATGAATATTTCATATCCATTTAAATCAGCCAGTCCTTGGGCTGGGGATGTAACTCAGTGGCACAGAGCCTACCTGACAAGCATGAGGCCCTGAGTTCAATTCCCAGTACCAAAAAAAAAAGAAAAAAATCAGCCAGCCCTAAAGATACTGGAACTTAAACCAACATACTTTCTTGACCTCATACTAAATGATTCTGGAACAATATTTTCCTGTTTATGTGCTAAAAACACTAGGAGCAAGCAAAAGGACTTTCATTCCATAAAAGGCTCACAGCTGAGAGATAAGACTGTGGGCCAGATGAAACAGTTCACTCACCAAGACCGCAGCTGTTCTCCAGTGTTTTCCACCTGTGCCTGGCTGGGGCCAACAGCCCAAAGCTGTTTCATCATAGACACCTCCCAACCCCACCCAGTCCTCTGCCTTAAAAGACACAGCTCAAAATCACAACGCTCAGGCTCTAGAACATGGTGTATGTACACTATATAAAACTATCTCTCTCTCTTTCTTTCTCTGCATATATAGATATATAGACATGCATATATATATATAAAACAAAACTTTGGTTTGTGGGCATAACATATAATAAAGCCTTGGTATATGGGCATACCAGAAACATGCTGGTAATGGAAAGTATTTGTATATCAAAGCAAGTTTGCCCATAAGAAATAATGGAAACTCAGACAATTCATTCCACAACCCAAAAAATTCCTACAAAAGACTTCAATACTGTAATATAATACCAAATAATAAAAAACACAAAATATAAAGAAAAATAAACAAATTAACCTGAACTGCAAACCTTGTGCCTTACATGAAGTGTGTACAAGAGAGAGGAAGGTCTATGTGTGGTAGAACTTTCACCATCACTAACAGAATCACTGCTCTGTATTGGCTCAATGGAATCTTTCTCTTCCTGTGCAACTTTAACAAGAAACCTACACAATGGCACTTGCTCTTGCTTTCTTTTGAGGATTTCATGACAATGTGACATTGCACTGTCATTAAACAGAGTCGTCAGTTGCACTGCTACAGTCTTATTCGGGTGGTGCTTCCTAAAAATTTTGCACTGTTTCTCACATTTTACAGATCTCCCTAATCTCATTTGAAGTGAGGATTCCTATGCCTTTTTCTCCTCTCCTCTGCAGATGAGATCTCCTCCAAAGCCTGTTGGGAGGCATCAACCACAATCCCTCAGAGAAAGAGAGAGAGAGAGAGAGAGAGAACCATCGGCTCCATGATGATCATTTGACATTTGGCATCACATACTACTAGTATTGCAAGATGTTGTTTGTGTATCAAGTTAAAATTTATTTGCAATCCAAGGTGCCTTCCTACATCTATGTCTATCTATCTATCTATCTATATATATATATATCTTCCATCATTTCCCCATTTTGAGATATTACTAAAACTCAATGAAGATGGCCTTCTCCCTTACTTTAGGGGACCTTACTGAAAAGGTTTTCCAGTCTCTTTTAGGAAAACAATAATCAGCAGTCATATTACATGTACCATTTTATACATGTATTGAGGTTTATATGACACATATAAATCTTTTTCTGTCAACTCTGCCATTTATACTGTGTCCTAACTGCACTACAGACAGAGGAAATTATAAATACAAGTTTATTTGACTCACTGTTCTGGGAGCTGAGAAGCCCAGTGGTGTGGTTCTGACATCTAGTAGAGGTTTTTGCTGCATTGTACTATGGCAGAGGACACACTTGGTAAGTCGGAGCAAGTGTGCTAGCTCAGGTCACTCTTCTTTTTCTTAGAAAGCTATGAATAAGAATCTTATCCCCCGACTTTACCTAATCTTATAGGCTCCATAAATAACAACCTTTCTTCCCTGAGCAAACGAAGAATAAAACTGTAGGGTAACACCAATGACAGACTAAAACAATCACCTTTGCTGTGAGTAGATAAAAAGAAAATGTGGCTTTAGGGTTTTCTGCCAAATGAACCTTCTAATAAAATGCACAAATAAGTGGGCCCGCCAACCCCACAACTGCCACTGGACTGGGGTTCCAAAGTCAGGTAGAAGAGCTCAGCAGCAGCAACCACAAATAAGGTGAAAAAAAAAAACAAGAGAAAATGGTGTCATAGAAGCCAGGGAAACATTTAGAAAATAGGAATATTCAGTGTTAAATGGTGCAAAGATCATGCAGGATAAGCCCTAAAAAAGTACAGTGGAATTGGAAACTGAGGATGTGGGAAGCTGAGCGCAGGAGACAGAGTTGAAAAGTGAGGTCTTCTAAGCTGTAAGGATGCGGAGTTCACTCACAGGAGCTGAAGGAAAATGTATGAACTACCATGCCAGTTCTGGGTGAATCTGTACACGCTCCCTGATGCAGTACATTCTCCCATGGCAGGAGATTTATAGGAAACCTGTCATCAACTCTCTTCTACTTGTTTGCTGGGTAAGACCTTTGTTACAAGCTACTGTAAAGCTCAGAGAACCAGTGAATTTAACAGTTAGTGAGTGACTCAGTGGACCCCCTCCCCTGTGTTTCCTTTTCTGTGGTTTCACTTAC
This sequence comes from Chinchilla lanigera, assembly GCF_000276665.1. NCBI lineage: Eukaryota > Metazoa > Chordata > Mammalia > Rodentia > Chinchillidae > Chinchilla > Chinchilla lanigera. Next base: position 2,255,961 of record NW_004955530.1, on the reverse strand, counting down.
CCACCCCCAAACTTGGCCTGAAATATTAAAAGAAAACTCTCAGAACTTCTGAGTAGGAGGGTGAAATCTCTAATCACTCCACTCCGTCCACCCCAGGACATGAATTGTCCCCTTGTCCAGTGTATCCACACTGTAGATTCTACCTACCCATTAATCATTTAGTAGCAACTTTGAGTAGCATACCAACTATAGGAAATACAAATAACAAAATTTACCACTTTAACCATTTTAAAGTTTACAGCTCAATGTCATTAGAACATTCACATCATGCAATCACACGCCTTCTCTAGAACTTTGTTGCCTTCCACATTGAGAAGCTTAGGCTTAACTCTGTGCTTTTTGGAGCACAGATTTCCTGTGATATCATCACAGGACATCGCATGGCCTCATCCACATGTTCATCCACATGACTCTGTGACTCTTTCCAAGTACAGCAGTAACGCACAGAAAACAATCTACCTGAATGCTGAAAAACAATAAAAGAAAATGACATTTCAGAAGAAGTATCTAGTGTGCCAGGACCCTTAGGAGATCCATATGGCTACAGAGTGGCCACTGTTTTCTGATGGGTGGCATTTGTGTTGGTTGCTTTCTTAAAATACTGAGCAGAATTATCAAGAAATAAATTTTCCCAGTATCCACCCCTATTTTAATCAGAAGACAAAGAAAGGGAGAGAACTCCCCGACTCATTTCCAGTGCCCAGCTCCACTCATCCCTTGTTAACAGATGCTCCCACATGTGAAAACATGGTCCCAGCAGGGGACTCTGTTTCTTCCCTCAAAGCATTTCCAGAAACACAGTCTTCTCGGCTAACATGCCGGACAGTGCAGGGTGTCCCCCAAGAGGGGCCACTCTTCACTTGTAATGTTTAATGGCTAGAGTCTTGGTAGGGAGAAGACTGATTTACAACCCAAAATGCCTGGTCCCCAGTGGCCACTGGCTTCACTGCAGCCTTCAGGCACTGTGTTTTACAGTCCTTGATAACCAGTTTGGGTAAACAATCAAACCAAGCTCCAGGGTTGCCCAGGGAACAGAAAGGCCTCAGACCACATGATTCAGAAGCACAGCACAGACTGTGAGTCTGCTTTCTTGGTTGGCAAGTGCTTCTCTTCCAGGTCACTGACTCCATCCAACAACCCCAGTGGTTAGCAGTGCTGTCCATTACACAGAGGATCTGGAAAGAATCCAGGAGGGAAATCGAGTTCAATGGTTTTCAAGCACTAGGTTCTGAAGGAAGAGCTTGGCAATTTGCAGAAGAAAGGTCCGCCAGCTCCCATTCTCACCCCATGCTAGAGTCTAGAGCAAGAGCTACATCAGGCCGCAAGACAGCACATTTCAAAATTCACCCAAACCCTGCGGTCTGGCAGAAGTCCAGGGAAAGAAACTCGGCCCATCCCAGCCTTACCACCCTTTTCTCTACATATCGATGTACACATATTCAATACTTTTAGAAATGCAGATAAAAATCTCCAATTTCTAAAGGATTTGATTGCTTTTCAAAAATCCCTTCTGGTGTTAAAATGAAGGCTTCTGAAGTAAAAAGATGCAGCAAACTTCTACATGCAGGGAGGGCCAGTGACGGAAATCCATGCACACCTAACTCTCCACCCACTGCTTCACGGTGCCCTTTACCTTCCAAAGGCAGGGTGGCTATGCTGTTCACAGTGTGGACAGCAGCAGAAAATGAGATCTCTGAAAGAAACAAAGAGGAAAGATCTGCCTTTGCACAGCCTGACCCAGTGAGAACGAAGCAGACCTCTAGATCCTGTGCCTTTGGCTTCTTCCCACCTGCCACAGCCCTTCCAGACACCTCCGTCCTCACAGCCAAGGGGAAGCCTGACACCAGAATTTCCCCCAAATTGACCCTTTACCCAGAGACCCAAGGAGCTCTGAGATTTCAATACCTTGTCAGCTGCTGCATTTTTAAGCACAGCCTTGTTTTTTCCCTATACTGCAATTGAGAGGCAAAGCCCACGCCCTTAAGACAGGAACTATTTCCCTCCTTTCCAATCTTGTACTCCTGCCGAAGAAGCCCCTGGTAGTGGGTGTTTCTGAGTAATTAATATTCATACGATGGTCAGCTACTTAGAGCACAGAAAAGACATTTTATAGGGCTTTGCCCAGTTCTTTACAGAAAGAAAGGAATGTGCCATATTCTCTGCATTGTATTTTTCTCACAAGCTTAAGTATGGTACTATATCTACCAGATATCTGACTAAGTGCGTTGATTCAACCAATGCGTAGGAGGCATGTAAAAATAGGAGGATTAAATACACCAGAACCCAAAGGAGTGATGCAAATTTAATCTGGCTCTTTAATTTTTATAGTTGAGTAAGCTGAGAGTCACCCAGAGCTCCTGCAGAACCCACTTCCCAGTCCTGGTCCTTACTGCCGTCTAGGCCCAAGCGCAGACACTGCGTTCCCCAGGCTGTGAGCTCACTGGGTGGGAGTAGTTCCAGTGCTCCTAGTGCCTCTGTCAGTCTCCAGGGTGCCCCAGTAAAGACAATAAATGGCACAGGAATATCTCTTAAGGATGTTCATCCATTGGGTTTAGAAGAAAGATAAAGGTAACAGGAAAATATAACCAGAGCCCCAAAGCTTGTGTTGTGTGCTTCTCAAATTCTCAAAGCTACCCATGATCTAAACTAAGTTAGGAATCCCTAAGCCCATGTTCTTGCCCCAGAAGACAGTCTGTGGAAGCCTCGCCATCTTTCTGTCCTCCTCCTTCCTTCTCACTGCACCAAGCTATTCCCATGAAACCCAACTTTTGTTCCTGCTGTAGTTTTCCTACAACTCCCCAGGCTCCCCGCCACCCCCCCACCCCCGCTTTGACAAGGCTCTGTTAGGGTCTTTGCGTTTCCGAAGTGCACCAGTTGAGAATCATGGAGGGCGGGAGAGGAGCAGGGCGGTGGGGAGAGGGAGGCAGGAGGAGGAGCAGGGAGAAGAGGATGAGGAGAGAATGTTGTTAACAACAAGGCCTCTGGGACAGGCAGCCAAGGGGATGGTTTCAGTTTAAGCAACAAAGGCTGGTTTGTTTTTGGAGCTCTCCACTGAGCAGCACTTGGCAGAATGCAACAGAGGAAAGGTCCCTGGGGAGGGCAGGGCTGGTAACCAGCGGGCTCCCCAGCACCACAGCCTGTCTTCCCCAGTAACCTATATCAAGTTCGGTGCATTGGGGTGAGGCGAGCACAGGAGACTTTCAGGTGTCGTCTGGGGTACCGTGGGGCTCTGGCCTCCCTGCACACCCTCTCCCTGAAGACCCCTCTGAGGTTCAGCCAGCTTTCCTGGATGCAAGAAATGAAGGTCAGACCTCTGGGACACTTAAGTTCCCCGTTAAAGTTCCTCACAGAGGTGAGAAAGGGGCAAGAAGGGCTGTATAATCCCTGCAGGAACCCAGAGCTCTGTCCCCTCAAGGTGCGGCTCACTCCCAGTCCTCTCTCACCCTGCTTCCCTTCAAGGCACACAACAGCACTCTGGAGAGAAAGGGGACCAGTTTCCCACTGGAGGGTTAGCTGCGAGGGTCAGGCACAACAAAGCATGCCCAGTGCCTGGCCCAGCACTGCGCTCACTCAGGAAACGGTGGCTCTAGCTAGTGTTGTTAAAGGGGCTCTGCCTTTGATTAGAAAAGTGGTCTGATTTTTTTTCCAGAAGGAAGTAAAGTGCTTCTTAGAAAGCAGAACCTTTTGTGAGTAGTGCATGCATTTGGTCAGACATGTGAAGGGGCAGCCGGCTCCAGTCTGCCTGAGCCATCATCCCATCACACCCAGGCCCAAAATTGACACAGCGCAGCAATCTCTGTAATGAATGTTAGAGAGCAGGCACACAGTGCTGGCCTTCCCCACACAAACCAGTGACAGGGTGGTAAAGAAAGGCACAAGTTAACCGGCCTGTGGACCAGGGGTCAATGTGTACAGATTTCCCCTCAGGAAGCTCAGACTGCCCATGGGACTGGTGGCAGCCTGCTGGCCTCACACCTGAGAAGCCCGTGGCAGATATGGTTTGTGACCTCAGATGCGGCTTCCCCTCACTCGGTTTTGACACCAGGTGCATTCACACCCCAAAACTGAGACCTGCCGAGGCATGCTGCCTTTCTAAACACCGCTCCCCCATGCTGGCTTTTGGCTAGAAGAACAGATTCTGAGCCGTGCTCTCTGGAGCACCATTCGTTACTGCTCTGAGCAGGCTGGGACTTGCTTTCAAAAAGCAGCTGGGCCTGGGGACGGTGTTTCACTTCGTGACACCATTAATTGGGTTATGAGTCAGAGCCGTAATGAAGACAAGTTTTGGTGTCTTCTCCAACTGTCCTGGGAAATGCACACGCACAGGCTCAAAAACACACAGAGGGAGGGAGAGCTAGATAGATTCGCTTTGTTTATCGGGCCCACATGGTCGCCAGATAAATGGTCAGCGCCCTGGGACTCCTCCATGGACAGACCAACAGTTTTTCTGCTGCTCCCAGAGGCCCTTAGATGTCACAAGCTCTCACCCAGAGTGGCTCATTAGTAACAGGAAGAAGCAAGAGGAGGCAGGAGTGGAGGGGTCTTTCGGGAGGGAACCAGGCAGGAGCTGGGCTTGTATGCAGACCAAGACACGCCACATTCAGAAGCGAGGTCAGCGCCTACTTTGCAGCCACCACGGAACACACTCGGCAGCCTGCTGCAGGGAGAAACCTCGAAAGGATTAATTCATAATAAATAGTTCACCAGAAATATCAGTCCCACAGAAGTTCGTTATGTACCATAGTCCTGGATCTGGCCAGTCAATCTATATAAAAAGCACAGGTTAGAGTCCATTGTTTCAAGCAATTTGAAAGTCCAATGTGTGTCTAGGATTGTTGACCTCTCTAATACCCCTGCGCAACTGTATCAGACTTCATTTCAACTCCCTGCCTTATGGCTTACACACGTGTAGTCCCAGCTGCAATCTCACTTGGATTTTAAAATCCCCTGGTCTGCTGTTTTGTTTACAACCAGCAAGAGGCTCTCATCTGAGACCCTTGGAAAAGGATGCATTATGACATCATCTGAGGAAGTTACAAGGTACCCTATCCTTCAGTTCTCCCTGAAGGACTCCACTCCTGAACAAGTTCATAAATCCCAGCATTGTACAAACCAAAGTCCAGAAAGGCACAAGGTCAGATAAAAATGAAATTTCTGCAGCCAGAACAGAAGGATGAGAGGAGAGACTGCTGCAGCGCTGTGTGGAAGTCTGCCCTGGTCCTGGGAGCATGAGGAATGGGGGCTAAGGCTGGGTAGTGCTGGGAACCAGGCCCGCCTCCTGCTCCAAGAGTCAAGAAGCACGATGTAACTTAGGGTTTGTTCTGAGTGTTTGTTCTGATGTTCTAGGGTTTGTTCTACATTGCTTTTGCAGCGATGTAACTTAGGGTTTGTTGTGAGTGTTCAGGAATCAGACTGCTATGGTCCAGTCCAGACCCAAGATCTCTGTCCTTTGGCAAGTTCTCTACTTTGTTCTCCTTTTTCTGTATTGCAAAATGGAAAGAGAGGAAGCATCTGCCACGTAGACCAGATGTCAAGGTTAATGTGCCCTGCACAGAAGGATGTGGGCACAAAGTGCCCAGTGTACACTAGCTCCTATTGTTAACCCGACTTCACACACTAGTCAGATCAAACTTGGTTTCTCCAAGGACACTGGAAGCTCACTCTCTGCCCCTAAACAGCTGGAATATTCACCCACATAGTCTAAGAAACCTGAAATTGGTGGTGGTGTTACCCAAATTGCCTGTTGTTTCCATTTGCTTCCTTAAGACACCAGACAGATTCTTTGATGTTGGAACTTTCCAAAGACAATACCACACACATAAGCTGGAGGGAGCGGCCTCACCCTCTGCTGCCAACAGCGGAATCAAATAGGATGCTTGGGACTGGGACCTGGGCTCTTAACTCTTGCTTCTGATAAGTACCAATTAAGTCCTTCCTCAGCTTTGGCGAGTGGTAGGCTGCAAAATCTGAGTGCATTATCAGGCAACAAAAAGCCAAGGATTTCCTGTTAACCTCAGTTGCTTATTAAGCCTCCCATCTTGAGGGCTGCAATCTACCCTAATAACATGCTTATTCATCCGCAGCCCTTGTTCATTAGCTGGCATCAATTCCACATGAAGTTTCCACCCTGAGAATTTTCCAAGGTTGAGCCCGCAAGTTTGTTCACTGAGTAGAATTATCAAAATCAGGGGATGAAGTCCCAAATCCACCCCACCCTAAGTAGAAACTTTTGTCTCCAGATGTCTTATTCAACTGCTAATGATGTTTTCCTCTAACTTGGTCTGAACTCCGAATATTTCTGGACTCACATATTCTTAAAGACAGCCTCAGCATTTCACACTGAGATTAACACCCTTTAACACTGCACACAATGCCAGAGTGTAACGTTTACAAGGGGAAAATAACTTGAAAGTGAAGGCGACCAAAAAGGCATAATTACCCCAGGCAAACTGTTTTGTTCATTCAGTGATTACAGTGGTTTCAAAGCCTTATAATTTATCATAGCTCAGAACAATTTAAATCTCAGTTGTGCTCCTTTGAGAAACCGAGACACTTCCCTTCCTTTATTCCTTCTGACAGGCTATTCTTTTAATATCATCTTAGTTCTAAGATGGCATAGACTACTTTCCCGACATCACATGTGGAAGAAACTGCGCTGACAGCGACAGACGGTTTACCTGTGCACCAGGCTGCAGTGCGCAAACAACAGAGGAGTACAATTCCAAATGGGTGTAATTTCTTTCAGGTTCAACTATCAGTTTGCTTGTTTTGCGGCTGCTAATCACCTCTTAAACAAACAATTGCTTTATCTGTGTACTGCGCCTCATTTCACTTTCAAATTATGTATGTGTTTTGCTCCTAACAGCTTATTATGATCTATAATTAACAATTTTGCTGAAAGCAGAGCCGTACATTGAAGAGAGCCCACATGCTATCTGAGAAGCACTTGAAACGGAGGCCTTTGTTTTCATCACAAATGTGGCAAACAGAAACACCTCCTTTCTTGGTGGTGCGCTGTCCTCTCCCAAAGTGCGCCAGTGTACAGGCAGGAAATCGAAAGAAAGATTTCCAACTTTGGCAAAATTTCAGTTCACTACCTTTAATCTAAGTAAACCAGGGGTTCTCAAATTTGACTACAATTTAGCATTGCCCCGGGAGCTTTATAGGAATCCCCATATCTGGCCTCAGAGCAATTAAGCATCTCTGGGGGTGAACTCAGGCCAGAGTACTCAACAAAGCTCCCCAGGAAATTACAAAGTACAGGCAAGACTGGGAACCTTGGTGAAAAACTTCCCCTCTACCGCCTCACAGGAGCTCAGGTAGACAAATGACAAGAGGAAAGAATGGAATGGTTGGAAGTTTAATTTACTAGATGATACTAAAATTTAGATTTTTTTTCTAACTCTGTGGAACAACTCCAATCTGGATGACTTGTAGAAGATTTTTTGTACTCATCTTTGAACTTCTTCAAACTCACCTAGCAAGCAGCAAATTTAATGAAACATGCCACACTTGGAAGTAAGTGTCTGAGATGATAGTCTGGGACATCATCTAGGATTTCCTGAATGATTTCTGGAACAGGCAACTTTCGCTTTCCTTGCGCTCCAACATTCTCTGCAAGGTGTGGCAACGTTATAGACCCAGCTCCTGAAGTTTGTGTTCCAAAGCCTGAATATGTGTCTCCACTTCTGCCTGAGCTGTTAGAATAGAAGGAAACCAATGGCTTTAGTGTCCTAGGAGCACGTTGTGAGTTTACTGAGAGCAAGCGCCTAAGCTTCAGATCCCAGGTGTTCTTTCTCCATTGAGGTGCAAATTTGAAGGCCTGCTGAAAAGCGCTGCTGCTAAATAGACCCCTCTGAAGAGAGCCGTGCATGTTTCCTATGCCCTCCTCTATCCTCAGTACACCCCTCTCTTGAAATTGCTCTTTTATCCTTCCTTCTATTGCACTTTAATATCAAACAGCTTCATCTCATCAGCACCTGTGCACACAAGCACATCTAAATTCAAGGTGCTTCAGGGGATCAGAACATGACACCCCACACTATGCCACTTTAGCAGAAGGGTTATTTTGAGCCGGAAATAATTGAGAAACAACTGTTGGCAGAACAATTACCTTCACTCCTCCCATTTGCCTAAAAGCGGGATACAAATTTCCTTTAGAAAGATGTTTTCCTCTCCTACACTTGAAAAAGAATCACTTGTAAGACTTTAATCACTGTAGACTTTGATCAGCCCAGTGCTGACACCGTCAGACATCTTATTAAAGGAACGCTTCTCTTCCATTCATTTCCCTCATATATTTCTTTCCCATAATTTTCCACCCACACCTAAAAGCCTTAACCTCCTTTTCTTTGTCTTGGCGCTTCTCTATAAATTTATTTTTCTTTCCTAAGATGCTTAGACCAAAGTTACAGTTACTGCATTTCTCCCACCAACCTACACACTATATATCTTTCTCTATTTAGCTATCTTTTGTCAGTTTAATTTCTAGAACCCCAGCCATAGAACCAGGAAGGTAGATTTTTTTCTTCAGTCCCAGCAGAACAATTATCCAAGTAGACACTGCAGATGTGTCACTGCTCAGAAACTGAGTGGCCTTTGTGTCTCCAATCTGTCACTGTGTTATGGCTGATACATTGTGTCAACTTGGGAGTCTAGAGGTTTAGCCTAGTGACTCAGCAGTTCTACATCCTGGGGTGCAAAGGACATGCCCTTCCTGCTCTACGATGTTTTTCACTGTGTTATTGTGAGCAGTTTAGAAGGTTAACTATGTGAGTGCCGCCCCCTGGCGGGGGTATCCTTCTTACAATATAAGGGAGGGAAAGAGGCTTGCACGCACTGCCATTCCCTCCTTGGCTCTTGTTGCTTTGCTGTCTTCTGCCTCGGAGCCAGCCAAGTATGGACTGAAACCTCCACAAGCTGTAAGCTAAATAAACCTTTCCTTCCTTCATTTTGGGCATTGGGTATTTTGTCTCAGCCATGAGAGAAAAGGAACCAAGACACACTGCTACTGCCAAAATCTGGCTGGAGATATCAAGGGACAGGGACACCTTTGGTCATACTTAAGATTCTGAGTTTTCAAACAATGAAAAAGTAGATATTGCATCTTAAGGTTGCAACTCAACCAAAAACCTCAAATCTAGAGCTGAAGAGTGACCAAGCGACTGGGAAGCAGGGAGAGATGGCAGTGGTTTGTGAGAGGGTGAAGTACATAGAAGGCAGAGGAGAGAAGATCTTACATTTGAAAACTAGTTTAATACAAAATCAGTTTGTAAATGGTGGAAGAAGCCAAGGCTAGCAAGCGTCAGAACTCTTCTCAATATCTCTCGCTGGCTGGTTCGCCTCACAGACTCTCCTTGCTTTTAAAGATAATCACACACACATACACCCTGCAAGGCAAAAAATATTGTGATTTAAACTGCATTCATGAGATTCTCTGATTAAAAAAATCAATTTGTCGGATCAATTTTTCTTAAACAAGTTCATCATACTCTAGAGCAATAAGCCAGTCAATAGGGAATGTTTTTCAGCCGCTTTCCAGCCTTCCTACTTCAGTAATTGCTAGAATTTCATATCGACAGGCCATAGGATGCTTTGAAGGCTGCATTGATCCATTAGCCTGTGGTGCTACAACCCCAGGCCACAACAATAATGCTGTATCTCCCCAGGGACCAGGGTTGAAATCAAACAGGAGGTAAGACATTACACCGTGCATTTGACCCTGCAGAAACCAGGCTCTGCCCTCCGTCAGAAACCTGGGAAGAAAGAGGAGGAAGAACAGGGAAGGAGGAAGAGTGGAGGGTGGAGGAGGAAGGAAGGTAGCAGAGGTTATGGAGGGAGGAAACGCTTGAGAGGGCTGCAGCCTGATTGTAAATGGTCTCCGTTGAAGAGGAAATCCTGTGTGGCCTGGCAAAACCACAGAGGCAGGGCAGCTGCAGTCAAGAGAAAAACAAACTTGAAAGGATTCCAAGGGGGAAGCTAAACTATGCTCATCGTATCACTTTGGTCTTGAACTCTAGCTCATAGTTCTTCTTTAACAGTGATGTGAATAATTACTTGTGCCTGGAGCTAAGGAGAAAGGGAACCTCCTCCACTGAAGCCAAGGAAAATGAAGGAGCTCAGCAGAAGGGGAGAGAACTTTATCTTTTGCCAGGAGGTAAAATTATGCATCTTGTAATCATTCCTGGACAGCTGTACTGTACACTTACACAACCTCCTAACTCAGCAGGTTGTCATAGTAGGAATTAGAATAATACACAATGCCTCTTGGAGAAATCAAGGTTTGATTCATCATACAGAAATTACCATAGGGAGTCAGGTCATACTGTCTTTTGCAGTGCAAAGTCTAATTTTGGTAACAGGAAATAAAATCTGACACTCAGAATGTATTTAAGACATTCTGGTAAGGGGCACTGACTTGCCCATCGCAAAGCTGCTGTTCATCGATTAATCAGAGAACTGTTCATTAACTATCCTACTCACCACAGCTACATGGGCTTCTCATAAACCTGCTGGAAAGCAACATCTGTGGAAAGCAAATTTGCACAGGAGATGAAATTGCCCACCACATGCTAGCATGGTTAACCTTCACTTTTTAGGTGGAAATTAGCTATGCCTTCTTAAAACTCAAAAGGGAGGGTTTTACTGCTCTCAAATACAAGCATATGCACATACACATATTTGTATCAGTAGCAGAAGCATCATCCTGAGTGGCAGGTCAGCCTCTGTTAGTTTCTGGCTCTGACCTCAGCAGAGGACAAAGCGACATGTTTTGTGCTGTCACATATCACTTTTCGTATGCCCCAGATAGCCCAAATGACACTGACCTCCTCCACAACTCACATTTTTTTCAGTTTCAATGAAAACCCTACTTAGTGAGTTCGTGTAGGTATTTGCTCAGTACATTTTATAATCAGAGCCTAACCTGGACCTCATGCAAATATAATTAATCTGTCTACTTTGACTAGACAGCTGTGCTATAACCTATGTGATTTCCTACATCAGAAGTTAAATATGGAGGAAATAAAATTATAAAACTGACAACTCTATCAAAAATAGGTTTGTTGACTATTACTGGATAAACTCATTGATAGCGTTCAATGATATGCAGTTAATGATACATTTATTTAAGCAAATCTTCAGTGAATTATGGGAAATTCATGTTTTGCTCCTAGAATACAGAGTGGGCCACAGTGGGTGAGATGTAGTGATAATGCCCTTCTGGCCCCTGAATTACAGTGGCCTGGGCAAAGTCTGTCACCTAAATCCATGCTGCATCATGCACAGGTCTCATTCCTACACAAAGCAAGACAGAGAGGCCCACTCCAGGAAGATTTCTGAGAGGCCCCTACCAAAAACAAGTTCTCTGTGGACCAACTATGTCCAGATAACTGGGGAGACTCTAAAATACATATCCCCAGTTTTGCCTTCAGAACTTAGATTTGGTAGATCTGAAGTAAGGGTCCCGCATTCTGTCTTTCAAAGCTCCGTGGGTGTCCACCCAGTCAGGTGTTGAGAGGTTCCTCGGGGGTTCTCAGTTCTTACTTCACAAAGCTATAAATGCAGCCTGGCAGGGTTGTGATAGCGGGTTGTAGAAATGTGCATCCCAAAATACAGAATCAGAATCTCCACTTGAATAAGATGTCCAGGCAATGTGTGCAGACATTAAAGTTCAAGAAGCACTGCTATATGTTGTTTGTATATCTATTAGGTCACTTGAGGTTATTGACCTGTTGTTTGATGGATTGCCACTACCTTGCTTTACGATGAAAAAACAAACCATGCCTTTGCTAAAATATGCCATCAAGTTTTTTTAATATCTTACAAAAAGTATTTCTAGGGGCTGGGGATTTAGCTCAGCGGCAAAGCGCCTGCCTGGCAAGAGCAATGTTGTGAGCTCGGTTCCTGGTACCAGAGAAAAACCAAAAAAATAAAATTAAATTAAAAAGTATTTCCACTTTTCAGTAAAACTATTGTTTGAAGCATTACAGGTTGGCTTGTCAAATGTGTCTTTCACTAAAGGCCTATAGAGGATATTATTTTCTTAAAAGTGGAGGACCACAAAAAGTGATATAGATTTCATGAGAAAATAGAGATGAGCAACTTTTAAAAAGTAAACAATATAAATAAAGTAATCTATGATTCCACCACATAAAAGATAAAAATACTATTGATATTTTCTTATAGAATATTGATATATAAAGCTAACCTACATATATGATCATAAACATTATCCAAGAATGAAAAATAAGTCATTTTCAGCATATTTTTAATACCCTTATAAGATTCTACCTAGGAACATATATCTCTCTGAGCAATAGTAGTATACCATATTGCTACACTGTGCTGCTATTCCTTGATGTTTACCTTCTAGTATTTTTCTGTAGTATAAATAAAGCACTACGCATTCTGAACATCTGCATTTGGATTGGTATATTCCTGAGACATTTTTTAAATACCTAGTATCTTAAACATTGTTTGCTTCCCTTGAGGAAACGTTATGCTAATATTTTTTTTAAAAGAAAATTATAGCCAATTGCATTTCCCTTTTGTTTTTGTTGTCAGGAATCTCTAAATCAAACACAATGGTCTATTGCATTGATTATACTAATATAGGTTTGGTGGGTTTGTATGTCTCCTTCAGTGTCAGTGTGTGGACTTTAAAATATGCATGTTTGATAAAGTACATCAAATCTTATAGGAAAGTAGGATACTTATCAATTTAAATAAATAAATTAGTAGTTTCAGAGAAAAAGATGCCAGTGTCACCAGAGTTCCTGTTCATATGCATCAATAAAAGCACAAATAGGGCAGGAAGTTTGAGTCCAGAAAACAAGCTGGCACTTAAATTCCAAAAGAAGTGTTCTTTGCCATTCAGTTACCAGCAACTTATTTTTTTAGACCTTAAAGCACTCCCTGATAAAATGTTTAAATCCATGTTAAATGAAGGGCACATTAAATTCAGAGCATAAAATTACTGCAAAAGGGAGAGCGGTGACTATACAAAGATGATGAAAATGACCTTAAATAATTTCGAAATAATTTCTTTTCGAAGAAAAGATGGAGGGAAGGAAAAGGAAATAAAAGAAGAAAAAAAGGAAGGAAGGAAGGAAAGAAGGGAGGAGTGAAGGAAGGGAAAAGAAAAGGAAAAAAGAAAAAAAGGAAGGCAGGAAGGCAGGAAGGCAGGAAGGCAGGAAGGCAGGAAGGCAGGAAGGCAGGAAGGAAGGAAGGAAGGAAGGAAGGAAGGAAGGAAGGAAGGAAGGAAGGAAGGAAGGGAAAGGCCCAAAGAGCCCTAACAGAACATCAGAACATCTGCATTGGCAGATCCTCATAGGTTAGCTCAGAACACAGCAATTCCTAAGTGAAATTAGATTTGAGTCACTATAAATACAGATCACCATGCAAGGCCCCAGTTTCTGCTGCAAGGGGAAGTTTAGATTTGCCAAGATTTAAATGCATATGAGTGATGATATTCAAGGACCAGAATGGAAAAAGTGAGAATTGCTCTATTCTTGCCCAGGCTCTGAACTATGCATGAGATACAGTCGTACAGAAATTTGTCTGCACAGGCTCAAAATGATGAAGAAAAAGGAATCAAGGAAAAGTAGACAAGCAAGCAGTTCCCACAGAAAGTCCCAGAAGTTCTTAGGAGACTTGATCTGAAGTCTTGTCTCACCAATAACTGACTTAAGTCCAGAGGACAGACTTTGAATGAAGCCTTCTTATTGCCATGTGTAATATTTGCTGCCTTCTCAGGGTTGTCTTGGTCACAAGAAATTTTTACTCATCAAGAATAGGAAAATTAGATTAGCTAAAACCACAAAATAAATTTGAGACAGACTGTTTAATCTTCACTGAAGATACTGATACTCTCAGCCTCAGGTTACTTCATAGCCAGACAGAAAGCTGGTTCCCAAGCAGAAACAGCAAGCTTTTTCATGTAGACAGCCCTGTACCTATTGTAGAAGAAGGAGAACTTGAACTAGACCTAGATTTTCCAATTATTACAAGTATATGAAAAATTTCAGTTATTTTATGACCTTCTGTCCATGAAGTACTATTTAATCTAGATATGGGGTTTTTTATCAATAAAGTGAGACTAACCACTGAAAGTAAAAATTTAATGAATTGTAAGTAAAAATGCTTCATTTATTATTTTTAAAAAGTATTTTTACTAGTCTGATTAGCAGTAATGTCTCAGTGGATCTTACAGGGGATTAGGGGAGCCTTTTTTTTTTTTTTCAGGAACCAGGAATCAAACTCACAACCTTGCACTTGCCAGGCAGGCACTGTGCTGCTGAGCTAAATCCCCAGCCCTGGTAGCCATTATTTTTATATTTCCAGCAAACTATTCTACCTTTTCCTATGCTAACATAACCACCCCCTTATCACCTCAAAATATCACCCACAGGCATGGGCACAAGGCCCATGTCTAGCGAAACGTTTCCCTAGATTGGGTGAAGGACATATCATATGACCCAGCAGGGCCAAATGACATTCCCGTCTTAGATCGCTGTACGTGTGAAGGGTCAGAGAAGCCCTTTCCACTACATTTGCTAAACTCTGCCATTTGAAGAAATGCTATCTGCAGAGCAAAACCAAGCCGGGACAGAAACAAGAGCTGGCTGGTTGGCTGGTTGAGTGCCTGACTAGCTGCCTGGGATGCATGGCTGGCTGGGAAGGACGAACGGTGGATGAGCAGTGAAGAAAGTGGCAAGAGAAAGAGAAAAACATCTGCATTCAAGTGCTTGGCTCCAGTTTTTAAGGCCCCAAGTTCTAAATGGTAGTGCATCAGTCCTATGAGCTGTGCCTATTTCCTTCTAGGTTATACATGACAAAAAATTCTCTTTCTATTTAAACTATTTCAATTTTTGTCACTTGTACCCCATAGTTCTGAACAATATAGCATTCTGTACAAATAAAATGCTATTTTACTCCTGAAATATTGACTTTCACACTGACAATATATAACTTCATGGATCTTGTTCAGACTTCCAGGCCTCATGTAGGGATCCCCCACTGCTCCTCTTGACCCCATCCTCACACTATTTTTCCTTTTGCTTCAGCTGCACCAAGGAGTTTCTCCCCGACCGCCCTAGTATGGCCCCCAGCCTTTCCACAGTTTTTCTTGGCCTCCTTATGATTTCCACATATGAATATGTCCACAATTCCCAAAACCACCTACAAGTCTTCCTGTGGAGACTCCTTGAAATCTCACTGAACACCTTACCCTTCTAAAGTTCCTCTGGCCTTTCAGTACTCAGAGAAGTACTGAAATGAGTCATGGCTTTCCAGTGCCATTGATTCAGATGAGACTCAAGCTACCCTAATCTGGCACAGGACATCATGACCCTTGGATGATTTTCTGCTGTGTATAAGATAAGGTCCTGGCTTGGAGACTATGCCTAGGGCACATGCTCACACGGCAGAAGTCAGGATTAAGCCTATCAACTGATAGGGAATGGAGTGAGCTTATAAACAATTTGCCTCTCTCCCAGGAGGATATATTCAATGGAAGGACAGAGAAAGGGAAAGTGGCTCCACATTTTGGATCTTGAATAAAACAACACATCCTTATAAAAATAGGAAATTTTCAAGGATAATAAGGAATTCCCATTTTAAAATAGATACTACAGAAGGTTAAATCACAAAAATACCTAAACATATATGCTATACACAATAGTGTGGTATGATACACCTACCTTCCACATCAAAGCAAATATTTTGCCTGAAGTAATTAGTTGGAGAAAGAAATTCATATCGGGCTGTAGCCCTTTATAACCCAAATTCTGTAAGACAAAAATAGCTTTCCCAAACCTAATGTGAGAGCGTATGTCTGTCTTATACAGCATCCATTTCCCAAACATGCTCCTTGGGCCTAATGAAAAACTCCTTCTGCCACATGTCCGGGTTCGCCTCCGCAGGCTGCATCGTCAGGAAGCCTTGTTCCATTACAAGCCTGTCTTTAAAATATGGTTTCTAAGTCCTGTGGGCTAATTAAGCACAGCTGGGTCTACATCAGTCCTGCTCAAGTGTGACGATTAAGCCGACAAGAAAAAATCAATCATCATTAATCACTAAATCCATCTAGTGACTTTCAGAGGTGCTAAATAGGTTGAGCAGGGCAACAGTGATGGTTCTCATCAAATGACCAAATGGTTAAAGTGCAAGAGTGTGCATTCCTCCTAGAATGATTAAACGGGGAGAGAATTTCAGATGCCCATGTGCTCACAGAACAAGAAAGTGGGAGTACAGTGCTTATAATTTCCCACACACTGCACTGGCTCACGTTTGGGAACAGGAAGAAATGTGTGTAACTAGAGGCACCACTTATTATCGCCTGACTGGTATCTTTGTGGAAGTTTGTTCAAGATATCTGTCTTAAAGTGAATATATATTCACTTGTAAAGAGTTTTCATTGAGCAGACTTTTTCCTTTTATTGGACTATTCCCTATAGGCCTTAGCCTTATGATGCATTGAGAGTTTATACCTTTTCTGAGGATAGTCTTTACTGAAGCATTCACTGTAAAGGAGTGTGCTTTATGTCTACTCCATTTAAATTATTAAAACTATCTTTCCTTTTAAGGAGAGTGGTAGAAAGGTTCAGCTCTCCATGTGGAGAATAATTAACAGACATTACAATTGCTTTTTACAATGTTTTGTGTCAGCTTAGTTTCCCCCAGTTTTAATTCCCATCTGTTCAGAAATATTTCATGGAGCTCACTGTAAAAATCACTTGGAAAGGACCCCAGGCTTTTTTTTCATCAAAGAACTTTAGGGTAGAAGCTCTTGTCCCTGTGGTGAAGAATGCAAGCCTATGTGTGCAAGATCCAGGGCTCTTTCTGGTGCAAAATGAGTACAGGGATTCATTTAGGCAGCAACAAACTCCACCTTGCCCCTCTCACACTCCAGCTGAGGACAAGTGACAGTGTGAGGAACTCATTTGCAAGCCAGTTTGAAAAGCAAGGGGAACCTAACAGGAAAACAGCTGCAAGCAGGTGAAGTAATTTTCACTTTTGCCTATTGAAACTTAAACATGTGTGTCCACTGTCAGCTCATCACATGAATAGTCCTGTACTTGGAACACTCTGTGGATTCTTTGCTGGAGAATGGACCTGGAAGAAGGGACACCAAGTATCAGCTCTGTCTCTTCTTCTTTCAACTTCAGTGCATGATCATTCTCTTCAGTAAACTGGAATTGCTTAAAAGGAGATGAAGAAAGCCTAACACCTAAGATCATATTTCCCTCTCTTCTTTCAAAGTCAGAACATCATAAAAAGAAAATGAAAGAGATATCCCTTTAGGTCTCCACTCCTCTTTACCCCTCTAGGAATCTCAAGGTGAGAGACCAGAAACATAATGAGAGGGAGATAGCGGTGAAGGAATAGGCTGAGAAAGAGCAAGAGACTCTATCATACCAAAACTAGATTCCATGATGAAAATATCACCCAGATCCCAGCAACTCAGTATAGGAAAACAGAAGGGAAGCAGGAAGGGACAGAAGAAGCTGGAAAGTGGCATAAAAGGAAAGTCCTGGGTCAAACTACAGAGGAGGCTAAGATGGTCTACAGTTTCTCCACTCTTCTGTATATACCTGTCATCGCTCATTGAAATGCTTAGGTGTTATTGTGGGTTATGTCTAGATGTCCTCCCAAAGACCCATGCTCTACTAGGCGGGGCTAAATCATGGGTGTGTGATACTGGATTATGGATGTGAAATAACTAAACTAGTCCACTGATTGATTTAGTATAGTTCTGGGTGTGGATAAGAGGAAGGCCCATTCTGGGTGTGGGTGGCACCAATCAGTAAGCTTATAGCCTAGATGGAGTAAAAGGGGAAAGGAAAGCTCACTGTTGGCTGCTTCCTGCCTGCCATGCCATGGACTTTTTCTTCCCTGCCAGGCCCCTCGCCCATGCTGTGCTGCCTTGGAGCCAGGGGACTACAGACTGAAACCTGATCCTTCGTGTATCCTCCACAGCCTCCACGACAGTGACAACATAGCACTGTGAATGTTTGCTGAATGAAAATATAACTGGACATTGAGGACTGGTAGAAATTGCAAGCAATGGCTGTCCCCCAAGTAGATGTTGAAGTTCAGCCTTCGAAAAGGGATTTTCAATTTCCACTAAGGCAGTGACCTACTCACTAGCTATAGAGGAAAGGAAGAAGGCAACAAAAGCTTGATTTGCTTACTAATAGGTGGTTAACTCTGGACCAAGATATACATCATCCAATTATCCCATATCGCATTGGATTGATGCCAACAATTGCAGCCATGTTACTGAAGATTTTGGACACCCTGGGCTTGTTAATGCTTTAAGCCATCAGTCATTCATACCACAGAATGAATGCAATGGGTGGTTCCAAAGTCTACTTTGATCAAAAGTAGAAGAGAACAGCCAGTGGTATCAGTCTAGTTGGAGTCACAGAGCCCTGTACTGGGGCTCAGATAATAAAAGAATGTTCATATACGCTACAGGCAACTCGTCCAGGTGTGAGCCTTGGCTGGCTACAGTAGACACGTAACCAAACCTAGTGAGGCTCAGCCACTCAGAGCAGCTGTTTTAAGTCTCAAAAACAAGATGCCCCTGTGTCTTTAGCAATGCAAGTGACCCATGTGAAGAGTCAGCTGCACCTAAAAGCCACTTCACCTTCTGAACGCAAATTCTCCCTAAGCATACTTTGTCAGTGAACTCATGTACTGGGGCCAAGACCTGCCACAGTTTAAGCAGACCCTTAGCAGAAGGACTTGTGGGCAAGAGGTGAGCAAAACTAGAAAAGGGAGACTTTGGATGTCCTCCATAGTAAATTCCATGAAGAAAATGCCACCCAGATCCCTGCAACTCAGTAGAGGAAAACATAGATGAAACACACACACACACACAAAGGCACAGAGAATAGAAACACTTCAACAGTCCAAAAAACTTTGAAGGAGGACAGATAACAAGTAAAAGGTCCACTGAGACCTAAGATAAAAGGTAAAGCCCTCTAGAGATGTACCAAATGCACCACAGTGAAGAGGAGGATCTGTCCCCTGACCATGTCTAGCCCATGAAAGAACATACTGAGCAATAAGTTAAAGGGCAAAAACAATTCTGGGCAACAAAAACAATCCAGGAGGCATCATAATCCCTGATTTTAAAGCCTAATACAAAGCTACTGTGATAAAAACAGCATGGTACTGGCAAAAAAACAGACCCAAGAATCAATGGAACAAATTTAAAAATGCAGAAACAACTCCAAACACACTCAGTCACTTTATCTTCAAAAAGGGGGTCAAAAACACCCACTGGAGGAAAAATAACCTCTTTAATAAATGGTGCTGGAAAAACTGGTTTTCCACATGCTAAAGAAAAAGACTAGACCCATGTCTCTCACCATGCACTGAACTAATATCAAAATGGATCAAAGATCTAAATATTATACAGAAACACTAAATCTGCTGGAAGACAGAATAAGTAGAACCCTGAAGACATAGGTGTAGGCAAAGGCTTTATGAACAAAACATAGACCACAAGGGAAATATTACAAAGAATGAGGAACTGGGATCCCATCTTATTAAAAAAAAACTTTAGCACAGCAAAAGAAATCATTAACAGAGTGAAGAGACAATTCATAGAGAAAGAAGTTACCTTTACTAGCTGTTCCTCAGACAAAGGGCTAATACCTAGAATATATAAAGAACTCAAAAAAATCAGACCCCTCAAATTTAAAGATCCAGTCCAAAAATGGGAATCTGAAATGAATAGACACTTTTTAGATGAAGAAGTAGGAGAGGAAATATATATATGAAAAAATATTCATTGTCACTAGTCATTAAAGCCATGTAAATTAAAACACCACTGAGATTCCATTTCACTCCAGAAATAATGATTATTAGCAACAAATGAACCAAAACAAAAAAGTGCTAGTGGAGCTGTGGGGGAAAAGGAACTCTCCTCTACTGTTGTTAGGAGTATAGAATGGTGCAACCACTGTGGAAATCAGTATGGAGATTCCTCAAAAAACTAAGATTGGTGGTCCCATTTGACATACCCTTTCCCCTTCTGAATATCTTCCCAGAAGAATTAAAACATCATAACACAGTAATAAATGTTCACTCATGTTTGTATCAGTATAATTTGTAATAGCTAAATCTTGGAAACAACCCAGATGCCTATCAGTCAAGGAATGGATAAAAAAGTTGCAATCTTTTTACACAATGGAATACTACTCAGCCATAAAGAAGGATAAACTAAATACATTTATAGGTAAATGGATGTACCTTGAGACCATACTCTTCAGTGAAATAAATTGAACACACATGTGTAAATATTGCATTGTTTCTCTGATGTGAGAAATGAAATCTAAACAAGGACCAGAATGTGTATTATATACATTCTATAAGGAGTCTATAAGGACTAGATATTATTCTAGTCTATAAGAACTATAAGGATTATAATTCTAGTCTATAAGGACTAGGTATTATGAAATGAGAAGAAAATGCTCAATTGGGAAGGAGAACAAGGGAGAGGGGAGAGAGAAGGAAAGAAAGGAAAAGAAAAGGAAAAAGAAGACTATGAGAAGGGAAGGGGAGGGGGAAGGAAAAGAAAAAAATATGAGAAAAGAAGGAAAAAATGAAAACAAAGCTTTTGTAAATAAAGAGAGGAAGAGGGGTTGAAGAGAGGGTAAGGAAACGGGAAGAAAAAGGAATTGAGATAAGTCATGTATAGGTACAAAGTCCCTATAATTCAATTGATCATTATGTATATTTAAAATGAACCAATAAACTTAACTTTAAAAGTTCATATGAGAGGATTTAAAAAGTGATGTGAAACACCACTTCCCACATGCAGAAATTAAATGGCAAGGTGGGAAAACCTATTCCACCATTATGGAACTCACCCACTCACTCTGAGAATATCAGAGAAAAACAAGCCAGAGGGAGAAGATTGGTGGAGGATATTTTTGAAAGAAATCTGCACCCTTCTAGAAAGCCCCATCATGCAGGTAAACCCAGTGCACCACTCAGAGGCACCATTCCGATTGTGCTCTGCATGTGCCATGTGCTCTACAGGTCCCAGAGAGGGGAGAAGATCAGTGCTGCTCCCAGCATCGCCCCTCCACACCACCTGTCCTTCAAGGAGGAGAGTGGAGAAGGCTGTCTCCATAATCTAGACAGAGAATCTATGAGAGCTCACGTGGAGTCTCGAAATGGATTGCTCACCACTGGAGGAAAAAAATGGGTACTCAATTTGTGCCTAAGAAAGAAAAAAACAACAAAGACTTCAAGCCTAGGAAGATGCAGCAGGACTTGGTGGATCAGATTTCACTCTCCTCACCACTTCCTCAAGACCTGCCCCACAATTATGCACACTCATTAGATGATTTGATATCCTTCCCACCACAAGGACAGACAAAACCAGCTGTAGGCTGAAAGCCTGAGTGGCGCCCACAAAATAAACAGGTGAGGGAAGGAAGAGTGGACTGTTTTGCTGGCAAAACCAGAAATGCATTGATGCATGGGACCTACCTGCAATGCCAGGACCCATCACAGCAAGAGAGGCAGGGGAGGGAGGTCTTGTTGGACAAGTGGGTCACGTAGGAAAAAAAACTTACATAAAGACTTTTTAAAGTCATCTCTCAGAATAAAGAGCCATTAGTCCAAGCTAGGGAGATGTGCAAGAGAAGGGTGGCAAAGAGCTTCCAAAATCCCTTACAATTGCACATAAAGTATCAGCCTGAGTCCTCTGTAGACCCACGGAGAAGAAGACACCAGACAGGTACGAACTGTCCTGTCCCTCACATGTCCCTCTTCCACTCTACTCCTGTCTCCCAACTCAATAAAACAGGAAACAGCAGCTGGTTGCTGGGGCAGAAGTGAGCATGAGGGAAAGAGCATGAGAAGCCAAGAGCTCTTTCAGGACTGAAGGCTAGCTAGAGATTAGTCTGTATTGGTCTGCTACTGCTGCATAACAAATCTCACAATCCTAGGCTTACAACAACATTCATTTCTTAGCTCATAGTTCTGTACATTAGAAATTCCTCATGGCTCAGCTGAGTTCTCTGTGCAATCTCATAAGACTAAAATCAAGGTGTTGGCTTAAGGTTCTGGGAAGGAATTCATATCCAAGCTTATTATGTTGTTGGCAGAATTTAGTTCCTTGTGGCTATAGATCTGAGGTCTCCATTTCCTGACTCTTGGCTAGTAGCTATTTTCAGCTCATTATGGCTTTCATGTCTTCAGACATGGCTCTGTCTGTCCTCAAAGTCAACAACATGACATTAAATGCTTCTCATACTTAGAATCTCTCTGACCTGCTTTCCTGCCAATCATAAAAAATTCTTTGTTTTAAAGGACTCAAGCGATTAAATTAGCCCACTTTCATAATCTTTTTGCCATATAAAGTACCATAATCATGAGCATTATGTCATCATATTTTCAGATTTCTGCAAAAGAAGGAGTTTACATGAGGCTTGGGGCCACTGTAGCTCATTCATAGCATCTACCCTAGCAGAATACTGAATCAGCTTGGAAATTTTGATTGTTCCTTGGGTCCAAGCATTCAAATTACAGTACTAAATCAATCTGTTTGTAGCATCAAAGAATTGTGAAACTGTGTGTTTATAAAGAATGAACAAAATGTCCGGTCCATCAGATGCAGAGAGATGTTCTGTTTGGCCCATGCAGGGCTTTAAAGATATATAATATCACATAATGCCGACACTGAAAAAGAAACCAATTTCCCATTTTTGAAAATAAACCAGATTTCCAGCTTCTTTTGAAAGAATCTGTAGATTTGGAAACAGCAGACCTACACTGTAACACTCCGGAGCTCCCCCTTTGCTGCCCACTTCTGATGCAGCCATGAGCCCTCCAGCACCCCTTGGTGGCCTGGGAAACCTGGCTGGGCTCTGCTGAGCATTGCATGTTTGCTCTTCCTCTAAAATAGCACACAAATGCTGGCTGTTACTAC
The DNA here is from genome assembly GCF_000276665.1 of Chinchilla lanigera. Lineage (NCBI taxonomy): Eukaryota > Metazoa > Chordata > Mammalia > Rodentia > Chinchillidae > Chinchilla > Chinchilla lanigera. The sequence continues at coordinate 2,233,004 of NW_004955530.1, read as the reverse complement.
CCATAAATGACATCATTGGAGCGGTTGATCTACTTTTGCCTGAGAGGCTGTAATTCCAGTCCATAAGATGGGTTTTTGGTCACTTTTCCCAAAAAGGTATAAAATGATCATCTAAGCACAGGGTGGTCCACATCCCAGAAGTGTAGTATAACAGCTGTAAAATGTACTGAAAATCAAGCAAATGCTCTGAGAGTTGCAAAAAGAATTCAATAAACAGCAAATGTAGTTTTCCACTAGGCAATGTTTAGGCACTGACTTCTTCAAAAGTAAATAGAAAGTGGAGATGAGAAAGGACAAAGTTACCATCGACATTTAGAGGTGGGGTAGGGCTCCAAAAAAGGAGGGAATAGTGGAGAAAATAAACGTTCACCATAAGAGAGCTAATCCCTAGCGGTCCATCTAGAGAAAGGAGCCAAGGGTTTAGAGTACATTTTGGTTTGTTTTATTTATTTTCCCCCACAAGATATAAATCAATCTATTTAGATAGCGATGCTCAGGAGAACACATTTTATTGCCATGGATAATTTCCTAAGAGAAAAGGATCATTGTTCCCTTCCTCTCTTCCTCTCTCTCTCTCTCTCTCTCTCTCCCCTCTTCTCTCCCCTCTTCTTTTTCCCTCTCCCTTCCTCTTTCTCTCTTTTGGTTTTGTAAAACCCCATAAGTTTATGAAAAGTTGCCCAGATGAGGACACAGGACTTAGCAGACTATGCCCATCTTCAGTTCACATAAAACTAGAAACACATACCCCTGCTCATGAACACGCAGCACTAGAAACCCAGAAAACTAATTGAGTGCCAAGCACTTCTGGTACCCTAAGGATATATATATATTTTGGTAGCCTGAGGCTGCCAGAAACTTTGCCTGCTGAATGAATTATAGAACAGGAAGCAGATGGGCTGTGTATATGAAACAACCACTATCTGGCATGATGTGCTGTGCAATTTGGCTGCAAAGATTAAATTGAGCTATTGAATGTTTAATACACTATGCATAACAAATACAGCCAGAGCCACAAAACAGCATAAATTACAGAATTGGTATTCACACGGCCTTTCCCAGGAATCAATACACTGCCACCGCTCATAAGAGTCTGTTGTTTAATACACATAAAGAAAAGAAGAATTCTTCTATTAAAATGAGTTATCTGGGCTATTTACCAAAGGCAGTGATTTAGCAGTGGTAAAGTCTATGTAGTGCTGTTGAATGCAGATGATAATACTTCTTGTCCTTGTCTGCCTATTTCACTGCGCCTATCAGTTGCTGGGTTGTGAGTCCCTCGGGTACATTAGCAGTCAGCCCAGGAAGTGTGTTTAAGTAATGGACATAATGTTCACATTTGCTAGACCAGCCTTCTCCCTAATCATGAATTATTCTTCCCCAAGGCTCAATTGGAACATTACTTTAGAAGCAGAAGATTTAATCCTTTTCAGCTGATTGGAGGGAATGATTACAGTATTATTTTCTTGTACAGGCTGTCTCCAGTGAAGGTGCCTTTTTCTGTCCCCATCTTTAATAGGCAGCAATCTTTATTTCCCTGGAGGGAAATGGCAATGAATTCGAAATGGGATAAATCTTCAGGAATGCAAGGTGCTGAAGCTGTAGATCACTGCTGGTTAGTTAATTAGTTTAGCCCTCACTTGTTTCATCTCCAAGACAGAATACCTCAGTAACAAGGGGAAGCGGAGGGGAGGTGGGCGGTGGGAGGTGGGGGGGTGAGCGAAAAGAGTCGCCAGCTGTAGGCGGGCGAATAACCAGCTGCCTGAGGGCAGTAGTGCCCCTGTGGGCTCCCTCCTGCTGCAATCAGTGAAATGAGCAGCCGGGCTTGACCCAGCCACCCTTTGACGGACAAGTTCTCGGAAGGGAGAGAGCATTTTTATCTTGTAGGAGCAGTGTAAGCGGAGCAAGCAAAACGGGGTAGAAGAAGAGGCTGAAGGAGACTGGAGTTGTCGCCCTGCAAGGATATTTATATACAGGTCTCCCCCCTGACTAAGACCCAGAGGAAAAAACAGACGTCTTTGAGGACTCTCAGCAAGTGCTGTTTAAGCACCACTGCGCAGAGAAGTAATAAATAACAATCAACTCCATTTTTTTTTTTTGTTTTTTTTTTTAAATTTTCATGATTTATGTTTCCAGAAAAGGAGAAAATGTGGCTCAGGAATTAATGAACCTGGGCTGGAAGATCTAGGCCTCAGACGTGCAGTCTCTTTCCCTGCCCCACAACCCCGGCTCCTCTGATGAGCAACCTTGGATTCCCCTGCAGTTCGGTTTCATGGGAAGCCCCCACCACATCCCCTCCACCCACCACCTCTGTTCTGTTTTCTTTTTGTATGAATAGCAAAGAAAGAAACAGATCAAAACTAAAGAGATCAAGTGAGTTACACCGGAATCCTTGACGGCTAAACGCGCCTTGCATCTGATTTCAAGCCGGAAGCTCCCAGGCCTAGCTGCCTCTGATCTATTTAGAATAAAACAAGGGCATGCTGCCTTGGCCCTGATTATAAATATGTTACACTGAAGTGGTGAATGCCGAATTCATGAGGAACAGGAGATCCAGAGCACCTGAGGTTGGCGCTTTTCAATCTCTCCTTTGCATCAAGTCAGAGATTAAAATAAACACATTCTGAAATGAATGCTACAGGAACCCTGTGCAGAGGTGCAGCACAATTTTGTTCTTCAAGCGTAAGGGGAGAGGACAGCAGAGGCTCACTGGAGCTTCCGGAGCGCAGAAACCTCCCCTGGTGGCCTCGCCCCTCTCCTTTGTCCTGCTCAGCCTGGGATGCCAAGCCACAAAGACGGGTGGCGATGGTCTAATTTCTTCAAATCAAAGGAAAGAGGGTGCATGTAACATGCCTTTTTTCTGAAGACACGTCCATTCTTTGGATTCTCCTTGATCAAAACACCAGCTCCCTGTGTTCTCCTCAGCCACCTGGAATGACACCCCCTTGGGAAACCCATGCACTTGTTTCCAAGAGGGCCCCTCTGGGACTGTGTTTCGTCCACACCAGCAAATTGACAAGCTACTGCCCTTTCACTTGGTTGAAGACCCCCGCTGAATTCTGCTCCCAGTAACCCCAAACTCCTGCAACCTTCAAAAGCCTCCAAACCTTGCTAATGATCGGCCAGGATTCCTCTCCTTCCTCTGCCATCACTTTCCATTAATCAATCAAATACATATTTATCCGATACCTGTTTTCCCCTCTGGGCAGCTGACTTCCAACCAGAATTATTCTTCCAGTCTCAGATTCCTTTAGCTGTCTGGCCCATATATTTTTTTATTTCACCTCCATCAGCCTCTGGATCAGAAAGTATTCTCCCCCAAACCAATATGTACTTATAATATCACGTTTCCATTCTGCGTAGCGGGAAGTAGCCATTATCATATGCTCCATAAGTGTTGAAGGGTTCATGCTGACAGCTCTCCTCCCTAAAGGTAGCAAAGATTAGAAAAAATGGCCAAAACTGCAGAAAAAAATGAAATGTTGGGAAAACTGGATGCTGGCATATTGAAGGGGATGACAAGGAACAGAGACAGGGGAAGGGAGAACAGGTCCTAGTCTCACCCACAGCAAGATACTTGCCTCCTCCTGCTTGTGTGCTGCTCGAACCCCTCAAGGCCTTGATTTTCTTAATTTGAAAAATTAGAGGTTACATTCAGGTCCCTGTCTGTTCTGTATCTCTATGGTCCTGGTTGCCCCCAAAGCATTAATTGGATTTTACATCCTTTGGTTTCATTTCCAGACATTTAGAGTTCTCTGAGTAACAAGTTACATTCATGGCCCAATTACTTTCCCAAGCTCATCAAAATTTGATTTGCTGCATGCAGTGATACACAGCCTAAGTTTGACTAGGAAGTCAGCAAAGCCACACCAGTGATTTACATGAGATTCCCTGCCTATGAAATTTACCATCAGGGGATAGCTAATGAATTTTTTTCCTATAAACATATAGCTTTCACATCTACTGGAGTCAGAGCAGATGAGCTATGCAGAATAGAATGTACGGACAACACGCTTGTTTTCACATAATGAGCTCAGGAAATTTTGCTGTGAAATGAAGGGTATTGGAGTTATTATGATGCTTCCTAAATGAGAACACAGGTTCACTCAGGACTTCACAATGCTATTTGTATGTTAAAAACACCTGACCCTCAGAGGCAGCATTTATTCTGCTGCTTACAGACATGGTGGCCTCCACATTTACATTTAAATGCTGATGCCCATGTGACCTTCACCCTCAATCTGCTGTAGAGTTGGTGAGGAGGGTATTTTGATGTAAAATTATTGAGATCTTATGTGACAGAAAATATGATTAGAACTTGGAGATTGCCAATGCTCGGTCACTGGCCCCAAAGCATTTTCTTCTTCTCGTCACTGTCCTTTAAGTCATGCTCTATCTGCACTACACCCTATAGTTGCTACCAGACACGTGTGACAACCAGATGCTTCACATGGAGGCAGCCTAGGATGAGATGTGCCCTAGGTACAAACATAGAACGCGCTCGAGGCCTCATTATAGTTCTATTGGGCAGCATGGCTGTCAATATCTGGTATTTCTCTATCATGCTTTGTAATTTAGGATAATGTTATTTTAGTCTGCAAGCTATTTTTGAGGCTTTCCAATGTTCTGTGCTCTGTGCTTGATGTAAGGAACTGGAAAATGAACTCAGTACTTGTATTTAGTACTCAGTACTTTGCAGTCCTCCTCAGTAAGGAGGAAATGTTAAAAACTTTATTTTGGATATAATCCACAGGATTGTGGGCTCTGACTTTAGCTTAGAGGATATTTCAAGGCTTCATGTTCAGTCTCCTTTGTGGGTCTGCCGCACTGTGATTGATTAAACACCAAGCCTGGGTTTTATGTCCTGGTTTAGATCCAGATTTTGTGGGTCCTCAAGCTTGTGGAAGCCCTCTTTGGTAAAAAAGAATGCAAAGTGACAATGGCAAAATAAAGGAAGTATCATAACTGAGATGGGAGACAGTGATGCTGAACAAGAATGGGATTGATTAATACCTTGATTGGGTCAGGGATACCTTCAGAAGATCCCTGCCTAGGTCGTGTGGGATGTGTAGGCATTTTGTTAGGCGATTAGAACAGCTTTCTGAGACAGAGAAAAGAGCACAGAAAACATAGATGCTTTAATGAAGAAAGAGCTAACAATGATAGATGAGGCTGGCCAAAGGACTGGCAGGGGACAGATGAGATGGGCCTTGCGAACTGAGCCACAGTATGGTGATTTTGTCCTGGAATGTAGGATTGTGAATCAATGAAAGATGTGGAGTAACATGATCAGATTTAAGTTTCAGAAAGACCACTGAAAATAGTAAGTAACTGAGCTGGGCACAATTTTGGAGGGTGTGTGTCCAAAACATGGCATGAAAGATGTGATCTCTGATTTGAGTAGTGAGGCTAGAGTGTCCCTGAAAACAGTACAGCTCTATATTGCAAATCCCCAATCCCATGTGCCTAGACTACAGGATACCCTTTCCCCTAAAACTTCCAGGAAGTCACCCAGGGTTGACTGGTATTCAAAGTCAGTCTTATTTGAAACCCCTGCCCTTCACACTGACCAGAACTCAACCACTGCCCTCAGTTAGCCACTAGGAACTCTTGCTTCCTAATCAGCTACCACTGGCGCAGCGGTGAATACTGGAAACGCCACAGCTTTCACATGTAATGAGGAGTTACATCTGTTATAGTTTGAATATGACCCCCAATGCTTATGCATTGGAAACTTAATCCCCAAGTTCGTATGTTAATGGAATTTGGAGGTGGGGTCTCTGAGGGGCAGTTAGGGTTAAGTGAAGTCATGAGAGTGTGACCCCTATGAGGGCATTAGTATCTTTACACGGAGAAGGAGGGAGAGCTGAACTGGAGTGCTTGCTCTGCGCTGATTTACACCATGCTATATGGCAGCGCAAGAACCTTCACTATATGCTGGTGCCATGCTTTCGGACTTCTTGGCCTCCAGAACTGTGAGCTGAACTTCTATTGTTTATAAATTACCTAGTCTCAGGTATTCAGCAATAACAACAGAAAATGGGCTAAATCAGCATCTGGGAAATATAGTTGCCATACGTGCCTTTAAAAGAAAGGAATGACAACATTGTACTTGATGCTACTTCAACCAACAGCGCCCCAAGCTAATCCTGGCCTGACGTGTAGGAGCAGGACTCCCCAGACCCTCACATGCAGACTCCTACTCACACCTGCCACCCATCAGACTTGTTTAGAAGCAACCTGTGCCCTGACTCACAGAAACAAAATCACCATTTTCTCTTGATTACTTCACTTGCTTGGGACCTGAGGACATCCTACAAGACTCTTCCTTTCATACGGTCTAATCTAATTGGCCTTCTCTACCTAGAAACACATAGCCAGGTAGTGTCAGTTCACCCTTAGTTAGGTTACCTCAGCTTACGCCTAACTGGCAGACCATAATTTTGAACATAGTCATATACCATAGAAGAACACATGTACCATGTATACTTAGTGGCCTACCAACTTCCATGCAAGTCTCCAGCTCCATGTATCAAGAAGTTTTCTGAAAAAATAAATAAATTGAACCTCCAATTTTCCAAACGCACAACTGTAGTAACTGTCACAGAAAGGAGCTGGAGCTTGATGATTATCCACTCAAATTATTTACTTGATGTAATGTCTACAGTGGATCCAATGTAGACCTATATACGCAACAATAAACACTCAGACCCCTCAGGTCCTGGAAGCAGATAGGCTGGGGGTCTGATTACATTCACCCCTGGTACTACTATTTGCCTTTTACCTCTTGACCAAGAAAAAGAAGCTCCTTGCAACACAGGAATATTCTTGGGCAGATGGAGTTGGGGTGATTGAGTGATTAATTAGACCAAAACTAAATTTCAGGACACTCTATCCATTTTCTCTGAGCCAAAATCTAGCCTGCAAGCATCCTCAAAAGGATAAGTTCCATAGTATTCACCAAATTGCAAACCTTAAAATGTTTTGTAAGTTGTCATAGACTGAACTGTGTCTTTGAGAATTTAGTTGTTCACACTGTACTCTGTCTAATATGACTGTTTGCAGAGAGGTGACTTTACAGAGGTAATTTATGTTCAATGAAGGGAGAAGGATTGCCCCGCCCCAGTGCCACAGGGTCATGGTCCATATAAGAAGAGAGATGCCAGGATGCACATGTACAGAGGAAAGGCCATGTATGAACACAAGAGAGTGGCTGCCTGCCAGCCAATGAGAGAACCACAGAGGAAGCAACCTTGACAACACTTAAACCTTGAACTTGCAGCTTTCAGAACTATGAGAGAATAAAGCCTACCCTATGCTGGTTTGACAGCTCTAGCAAACTAATATATAAGGTACATGAAGAAAGAAGTGTAGCTGAGGTTAATCTAGCCTGTTTTCCAGACTAAGAAAAGAAACTATTTCTATTCTTTTGCTGTTTTTTAAGGAATTGTGATTTGTAAGGATGTGGTAGAAAAACTTTTGAAAGTATTCTACCTGAATATCTACTATTAATGCCTCTTATATATACTGACTCATTGGACCCCCACAGGTCACTGTTAGGGAAAGTGTAGTGGAAGAGAAGAAAAGGGAAGGGGAGGGGAGGGAAGGGGAGGGGAGGGAAGGGAAGGGAAGGG